>NC_141534.1:134075000-134382500 GCF_021556685.1 Rattus norvegicus | reverse complement strand
GAGGTAGCCTGAATCCGGGCCGTATAGTTCCCTGGGTTTAGACGGTTAAGTTTGGCCCCTCCATACTTCCTGTACTCCTGTCTGGACACACATTCCCGCTGATCCTATGGAAATGTAAGGTAAGTGTTAATTTCCTACACGCATGAGTGAGATCTGACCTCTATCGACTCAAATCATTATGCTGTTAACTCCAGCTGCCTAACCTCTGCCTAACGATTGTCCAGGTTATCAATATAAAGGAAGCAATCATATCATAAAGGTAGCCTTCAGGTCAGCCCAAGGGAAACTGTAATAAGTATGTTGGTAATCGAACAGAACTCAAGAGGAAAGGTCATTAAGACGTGTCTAGTACGAGGCCTATGTACAGTTTAACTGTTTGTAGGTGAAGTGCAGCCAGCTCCGTGCACCCAAGTTATTATTCAGCGGAGATGGTGTTGCTGGGAAGAACCTTATCCTCACCTCCTCACCAACTGCCCACCTCTCTGCTGTCTGCTTAGAGGCCGGCAGACCACTGGCACGCTCTAGCATGTACTCTCAGCGCTGAAATACATGCACGGTCCCCCACTTACCTCGACTTGCGATCCGTATTTTATTTCATACATTAGAATCAATCCGTTGGGGTTCTCGGGTTCTGGCCACTTTAAAAAGATGGAGTTTTCAGGTCTTGGCTCCCAGGTCACTGGGCCAGGAATGTCATCTGCTCCTTCTGCATAATTAATATAAACAAACAGTTGAATTGGGTTTAGGTCCCCAGAAAGGATGCCAAATGGTACGCTAACATAAGAAATACTCTTTCCCGGGCTGGAGAGATGGCTCAGCCGTTAAAGGCTAGGTTCACAACCAAAAATATAAGAAATACTCTTTCCCCCCCAATCCTTGTACATCTAGGACTCTGGACAGGGACCTTGTAGGAGTTCTTCCCTGAGATGGCTGTAAGATTAGGGTCTGGAACTGCCTGGTGACCCGTCATCTGAAGACGCCACAGTACCTCCCTCCTTTCTGACTGGAAAAACCTGTGGCTGAGTACAAGGGAATGCTCCTGAAAAACCTATGTAGTATTCTCCAGGTCCACTTCCCTACCTAAAACAATAAAAAAATGAACCCTTCAAGCAGCCCTGAAGGAGGGCAGTGAGCTTCAGTGCGCTGAGCCTCCAGCTGTGGCACTGACACATTCTCTGCAGTCCACACCCTCATAGCCACTGCAGCTTCCACATGGGAGGAAGGGCCACTTATGAGGCTGGCCTCTGAGGCAGCTGTTCTGGCCATCCTCTCCTACAGCCACTGCCGGCCTCACTTCTGGAACCGAGGAGGTGAATCAAAGCTGTTGAGTGACAGTGGGGAAAGGCCCTGGGAGATAAGCTGGTCTCTGTCTCTTCTTGGACTGGGAAGCCGAGACACAGGAGGCAAAGGGCTGCAGGTGAGTGCCAGAGCCTATCTCAGAAGCTCCTACTGCCCCGGTTCCTATCATGCTTTGTTCTCTCCCCTGTTTGACACCTCCTCCAGAAATGAGAAGTGTCAGTTCACCATGCTTCACGGACAGGTGAATAGCCGGCAGGGTGACGGGCAGTGTCTAACTGTAGGAGGAGGCCCATGGGCTGCTCCAGCTGACCCTGGGGACAAGGTCCCCTCTGCATCGAGGCAGCTACTTTATTTGGGACCTGGAGTGCCCATCACAGGTCTGAGGTGTGCTAAGAAGGTCTTTGTGTACTCGGTCTCTAGCCCCTGGCACTACTGAGAGAAGGCAGACCCTTTAGGAGGTTGGGCTTCACTGAAAGAAGTCAGGTCACTGGGAAGCTGCCTTTCACCCCTCCTTTTCAAGGCTGCCATGAGGGGAAATAAGTTTCCCTTACTATCTACTGCTGACATGACGTGGTGTTTCACTACAAGCCCCAAAGCAGTGAGGCAAGTCTCTGTGGCCTGAAACTCCCGAAATACTGAGATCAAAGTAAACCTTTCCTCCTGGTCAGACGATGGCCTCAGGTCTTTTGTGACAGCGATGGAAAGCTAACTCGGTCAGCTGTGTACAGAAAGGCACAGGGGTGTGTGCAGGAGGGAGAGTCCTGAAGGGGGCTCATAAAGGCTTTCTATGGTAAGTCTGGGATGAGAACCCACACTGGGAACACATTCTCCGTTCCTTGGGCACAACAAGGTTGTGGACCAACGAGCACACACTCGTAGGACTGAATCTAAGGGCTGTCAGCCTCCCCCCCCCCCGCCCCCCAGCTCTGAGCTGGTGGTGGGGCTACCTGCCATACCTGCTGGCATGGTTCTTGCAAAGACAAAGTTGGAGGCGCTGCAGCCCAGCTTCTCAGCCTCGTGGTTGCAGCTGTGGATATCGATACGGTACAGAGTGAAAGGCCGGAGGTTGGAAATGACAGTCCTCTCCTTGTTATCCACTCTGCTCTCAAAGAAAGGGTATTCTGTCTCGAACTCTTCCGGGTCTGTGATATTGTAGGTGTCAGCTACCGTGGTGTTCCTGCTTCGGCTGGACATGGTGGTGTTAGCCACCTGCAGGACATCTCTCCGCCTCCTCTCAGGTCTGCAGGGAACACAAGGTCAGCCGCTAAATTCTTTAGCTTTCTTTGTCTTTTTCACGGCCAGGGTAGAAGTAATGGAAAAGGAACACATCCTAGCCCTTGAACTAAAAGAAAGTATTCAGGCTTCCTTGGATGAGAACCAACAAATAACCAGGGGGATTTCCTTCCTCGTGACCCATCTTGTACTCTCTGCGGCACCCTCAGGGACGCAGGCACGCATGAACACACACACATCGAGAACACTAGGAAACAATGTGTGGGCCATTCTTAGCCAGGCACTGTTCTGTTTTACCTGACAGTGCTACTTGGTCAGGCCTGATGACTGAACATTAAACAGGACAAACCAACCAGGCTCATAAGACTAGCCGGGAAAAGTGAGGTACCTTATGGCTAAGACACACAAGTCCAACAGTGGTGGCTTTTTTGATCTTCTCTGAAATGGAAATGCCCTAGTTTAAGCAGTGAGCAAGTACCTGAATCCCAGAGCTTTTCCTGAGTAATAGGATCTCCTATTGATGATGCCCCCAGTCCCTAGTACGCATCGAGGTCTTGGAGGTCTATCAAACCGGCTTCGCTCCCTCCTTGGCAGTGATTGATACCTGTGGCCGCCTCCCAAGAGCCTGCTTGTGAGGGGGTTGACTTGTGTTGGCTTGAAAAACTACACAAAAATAACGGGAACAGGGGCTGGGGCTCCCTTTCCCTCTACAAACCTTAAAACTGGCTTCTAACATTCATAAAAACTGAAAAAAAATATATATATAATGGCAGACAAGCAGACCTATGGGGTCGAAGCAGCCCTCAGGTGGTCTGCAGGTGAGCAGTAGGCGAGCTGGGTGCTGAGCTGCTGCTGGCACTGCTTGTGACTGGGCAAGGGGTGAGAGAACAGGCGGGATGCGTTCCGTCTGGTAAGAACTCGACAAGTCTAAGATGAAAATGTGGAACTCAGCGGAGAGAACAGAAGTTCCCACACATGGGGCACCGTGGAAGCCATGCCTCAGGCCTGTGGATGTTCCCTAGGCCAACATCTGGAAGCGTGAGGTGGTGGTGGTGGGGAGGGTTGTATGCCCCGCAGTCTGCAGCAGAGGGATCTGCTATCAAAACCACAGTTCTTTGTTGGGTGTTAACATGCCAGTTCCCACTAAAAGCGTATAAACTGCCCATGTTGGGGCCGGTCACAAAAGTTAGGGCCGGGCATTTGTTTTCATAATGCTGGGGAAAGAAAAATTAGGGAACGAGGGCACCATTCCACCATGCTCACACCCAGCAAACTACTGACCCGGCAACAAACCACCCATCCCCCGGAAGGAAAGATACAAGAAACCACACTTTTGGGGGAAAGGGAGGCTAGGAACACGTTCAAAACGTTCTAATAAATTTCCTGCCTCCTGTTCAAAACCAGCACAACACAAACTTGTGTCTTCATGTAAGAAGTTGCCTGCATTTGATATTGCAAAATGATACCGGTCCACTCCCAACAAACTGGGTTACAGCACCAAGCAGACTAAGTAGTCTCCTTATTGATAAACACGGCTCTCCTCCAGATTATCTATTCTACTGCTATTGGAAAAACCTGTACTTCTTACATATAAGAATGTTTTAATGACAGAAACTAAGTGGCTTCAAAAATAAAGATGGCGGCCAACGAAAGCCATTATTTACTTAAAACACCAAGTTTAGGAAGTAACTTTATGAACAGTAGCCTCCGTTCTACAATAAACTTACAGGCAAAGTCAGACAACGCAGAAGGACTAAATCTGACTCGTTTGCCTTCAGCCCCCAGATAAACTGTACCTAGAAGGACATGAAGGTAGGAATAGGTTTTAGGTGATTCAATTGTGTGATGACAGAGTTGCTCCTGTCATCCAGGGTGCTCCTTTACAGGGACCTTGCGAGATCATGTATGGATGCCAGACTTGTGCCTTGGCAGGAAGTGAGAAAACAAACATAACGAACCTAAACCCAAACACCCAAACGGCCAGGTGTGGCGACACCTATCTGCATGTTGGGCTTCTTTCGGGACAGAGAGAGTCAGGCCGTGTGACTGAGTGAGCACATTCAGCAGGCAGGATCTGGCCGAGAGGAAACTCTTTCAAACCCACAGTACAAGGCCTGCACAGTCCCAACTAGGTCAACCACAGCCCTGCTGCTCCATCACTTAGCCTTGGTGTTGCATAGCTGATGATAACAGCAGTCACGAAGTGATGTCATCTGGCTATAACCAAATGCTAGGGCCTTTCTGCTAATGGCCTGTCCACCCTGGGCTCTCATGTTGGATTGTTGGGTGTTTGGTCACCGGTGGGGTAGCTGCATGAAGAACCTTTAGAGAACGGGCCTGTTGGGGGAGATCCTGATGTCATATGGGGAACTGTAATAAAGAGGGTTTAGTGCCTCTAGATGGCAGTCTTACGAACAAGGCTAAGCGCTGGACTTCTGTCCAGCGTCCTGTCTGCCTTGCACTCTCTGCTGCCCCACAAGCACTTCTGCCACGGTGCTCTACCACGCACACACTCAAGGACGCCTTCATCGGGGCAGAACCCATGCCAACTCCTTACTCTTCTATCTTTAAAACTGGTGAGCTATGCACACTACCAAGCACCAGGCAATTTGCTAGCAACAGTGAAGGAACTTATAACATCCACTCACAGCCTAAACCTCTGGCAGTGCCTAGGAGAGCCCTGGATCTCGACTGACATCCAGTACAAGCGTGGTAATGGGAGGACCTCTGTCTGGTCTCCTTGGAACACTGCATACCTGGCCATTCTTGTGGCTACAGGAACTCTTACTAGCTGGGTGTTGGTTCGGGTGGAATGGTCCACATAGATAAGCCAATGAAGGGATGAGGGTTTGGTATTAGAGGATGCAGGTCTTAGACTCAAGACTCGGTAAGTTACTTAGGACATCACTGGATCCAGTTTTTAAAGCACCTTTGGATTTATTTCCTGTGTTGGGGTTTTCAAATTCAAGGAAGCACACACTACACACAGGGGAAGATGGGTCAAAAAAAACAGCAGTGCATCTTGACACACAGAGGTGGCTTCAACAGCAGCCTGGCAGCCTGCCAATCAACTGGAGCTGCCCCGAGTGGGGCAGATGGGAGTATGCACGGCCTACTACAGGGTACTGGGAGCTGTAGTAATTTCTACTGTGAGAGGAAGGGAGCGGAAGGAAGCCCCTGAGAAACCAGGACACCAACTCTCAAAAGGACTGTTAACCTCTAGAGCTAACCGGTCCTTATTTCCTTCTCGATTGACTTTTCAGTAATATGGTTCTCTCTCACTATTTCACAAGTATCATGGAAGTCATCTTAAAATCCACTTGTTGATATAATCCAAGAAAGGCAGCAAAGGCAAAGTAACAGCAGGACACACAGCCACTAAAGGCTTGGGGAAGCTCGGGAGAAGGGAATAAGCCCAGAAGACCACAAGCAGTTGGGGTGCCATGGGGACTTGGGTGGGCACCTCACTGGTCTGAATCCAGCTATCTAGCCAGTTTTCAGCCTCCAATGGTGTGTGCAGCCTCTCAGGAGGATATTCCAGGGTCACGTCCTCTATCTCCTTCCTAGACATTATGAGCTAGCCCCTCTGGACTACAGTGAAAATGTACAATCACTGTCGCTATGTCCAAGATATTCGCATCACCTTAAACTACCATTAAAAAAAAAAGATCACCTGTTTCCCTTTCCACCCTATTCTTTCTTTAAAAATATTTATTTCTTTATCTTATGTGTATGAGAGCTCTGTCTGCATGTGCACCTGCATGCCAGAAGAGGGCACTGGAACTCATTACAATGGTTGTGTCTCACATGGTTGCTGGGACTTGAACTCAGCACTTCTTGACGAGCAATTGATGCTCATAACAGTTCAGCCGTCTCTAGCTCCTCCACCCTACTCTTAACCCCTAGGAAATGTGGCTAGCCTGCCACATGTGTCTATTCTGTGTATTTCGTATACACAAAACCATACAGTATTTACCCTTTACATCGCTCACACCTTCTTTCCTTTTTCACAGCTAGCTATTATTCCATTGGATGGATATACCATCATTTGCTTATCTATCTATAGACGGACAGCTGAGGTTTTTCTAGCTTTTCCCCCAGCACGGCAATCAAACTTTTCCTTTATTTAAAACAAAAATTAAATACATTTACTCCCCTCCAGCCCCCCGCATGAGGGTAGAGGTTGAAGGACAGCTTGCGGGAGTCAGCTCTCTCTTTCACGTGGGTGCTGAGGACAGGACCCAGGTGTTTAGGCTCAGGATGTACCTTTACCCACGGAACCAGCTCACTGGTCCCCTTCATTTGCCTTCTTGCTTTGCAGAGACTGAGGGCAGAACAGGAGTGGAGGGAGTACCTGGGACAGAGTTCCACACACTTAGGAGACTCAACTGTAATGGACACACTGAGCACACACAAGGCTATGTTTGGAAGCTGGATGCCCTTTGAAATGGACTCTGATTCCAGTCCCCGTTCGCTCCACTCCTCTGCCGGGTTGTATGACAACGGACAGAAGAAGGGAAGGCAAGACTGGCTCAAGCCTTAGCTTTTCCCTTCATCTGTGTCCATGAGGACAGTCAAGTGATTTATGCAGTGGCTCCACCACAAGGTGAGGACGACCCCACCTGCTTTGAGAGAGGTGATGTGGCTGAGGCTACACGGTTCTCATATTCATGCAACCTCTTCCCACACATGAGCCCTGGGCCCCTTCCTGCAGGGCGAGCCTCCTTCTAGGTGGGTTCCGTGTGGTACCCCCATCGTGCAGCGGGGAGTGAAGTGCTGGGGCTGGCTCGATGGAGAGTAGCATTTCCAAAAGGCATACTCACCTGGGCACAAAGATGGAGTTGTGAAGGAAATTCTCAAAGACTTTACGGTACTCAGCCTCCTCCTTCTCAGCCTGCTTCTCAGCTTCGGTTTTAGGACAGGCACAGCACGGCCCTTTATCACCACCGCACACTTCTGTCTTGGGATTTTCTGTCACCTCCTCCACATCGATGGTACCATCGGCGTACTTTCTGATGGGTATTTTGTCTGCTTGGAGAAGAATAGAGTGGGAATGGAAGCCACCCACGGTGTGCCAGGGAGCGTTGTGAGTGGGGGAGGGGGGCTGGTGCGCTCTGCCAGGAATCAAGGCCTGCACACGCGGGTGTAACCCTGGGGGCTCAGGGACTCTCAGACAACAGGCAAGGCCAGTGGCACTGCCCTGCCGGCTGCCAGCCCAGCTCACCTTTGGAGCAGTAGTTGTGCCGGAACAGATAGCCATCCTGCGGCTGCCGCTGCCACCTCACAATGTAGTAACTCAAGTTACCATTGGGCAGAGTTGGGGGGTTCCACTTCACGATCAGCTGAGAGGAGGAGTTTGATGCCGAGAGGACATCTAGAGGAATGGAAGGAACTGCAGGGGAGAACGAAGGACATTTCAGAAAACAGAACGGAACCCGAGGTCGAGCTTTATCAGGGAGTCGACAGGAAGCTGCAAGGCTGACCTGGGCACAAAGCGAACCTGAGCTTTTTTTTTTTTGTTCTTTTTTTTGGAGCTGGGGACCGAACCCAGGGCCTGCGCTTCCTAGGTAAGCGCTCTACCACTGAGCTAAATCCCCAGCCCCGAACCTGAGCTTTTGAAGGATTACTAACCGGGATGGCGGGGGGGGGGGGGGGGGGGGGGGGGGGGGGCCGCTCTCTTCTGAGCACCTGCTCTCAGATAATCTCTGTGCAAACACTCTCGGCTCACTGACCTGGGACCGGGGCATAGCTGGGGTAAAAGGGGACTCTAGAAAACCTACAGTTGACTCAATTATGACAACTGTTGCTCTCCAGTGTGTCTTAGGAAATGGCAAATTGGACTGCGTAGTCATTTCCCCATGATTGCGAATTTGAATCTCTGGTAAAGACGACAGGGAACCAAAATGGAGAGCTGGACAGCATGTGGGGTGGTATGTGCCTGTGTGAAAGGTCTGTGAAACAAGGACCTGGACTCACAGATCTTGTAAGCAAGCTTGACTCAGGGAAGCCAGTATACCTGAGTCATGATTCTATTCAAAGTCCTGTTACCAGCAAACGAGTTTAACAAAATGACCAAGGCTTACGTACTGCCGACGCCCGGACTCGAATGTAGAACTGACTTACGTAAAAAGGAAAACATCCTAGGACCACTGCCATGCCCTTGCTGGAGTTCCCACAGCAAAACCAATACCACAGCTGAAAGCCTACCCCATCCCCAACCACATACATGACAAAGAACAAGGCCCACTGATCTTTGGCAGTTCCCAAAGTCCAAGAGATAGGATCGTGGTATGCCACTTAAATATGAGGTCAAACCAAGCCATTTTTGATATCTGAAAGGTGCAAATAGCTTGTACTGGTTTGTCTTATGTCCACTTGACACAACCATCTAACAGAAAGAAACCTCAGTTGAGAAGACAACTCAGTATGATCAGGCTGTAGTCAGGCCTGTGGGCACCTTCTTAACTAATGCTTCGAGGGGGGTGGAGTTCAGCTCATTGTGGTGTGGAATGTGGAAGCCTCTGGGATGGTGGTCCTGGGTTCTGTAAGAAAGCAGGCTGAGCAAGCCATTGGGAGCAAGCCAGTCAGCAGCATCCCTCCACAGTTCCTGTCTCTGCTGGACTTTTTACCCTGGCTTCATTCACGACCACAGACTGTGATCTGGATACTGATGTCAAATCCTTTCCTTACCAGGTCATAGACGACCACATCAATAGGAAGTAATCAGAGGGGCGTTAGGATGCATGTGGTGCTCAAGGCTCCGAGAACCTCGGAGTGGCAGCATGTTGGAAGATCAAAACTGATACTAGCTCTTGCAGACAAAACAAGCACTCGATGCCTGGTCAAGCACTTGATGCCTGGTCATGCGATGGTTCCCAAAAGTAAGTATTTCCAAACAAGTCTCTATACTAAAGATTTCAATGACAAGTTTCCCAGACGAAGCAGAGGCACAGGAGGGACTAAGTATGTCATTATCAGTCACAAGCACTTTTGAGGCCAGAGGACAAATGCAGTTTTTAATATTTAGGAAGGAGAACGAGATTTCTTAGGAATTTGCTATAATAATAATAAGAAGGCATTCCTGCTTTTGTTTTTCTTTCCTCAAATCTCAAATCTGCTGCAACGATTCACTGGGAATTATTTCTCCCAAATTTTAGGATGAAAAATGTATTCAGTTGCACTCGAAATTCCACTAAAGCAACCCATTCCCAGGACTAGAGGCCTGTGTGGAAAATTCATTTCTATGAACACTTGAGGGTCCGCGGTATGGCTGTGACTGCTTATGGGATCTCTATGAACACTTGAGGGTCCGCGGTATGGCTGTGACTGCTTATGGGATCTCTATGAACACTTGAGGGTCCGCGGTATGGCTGTGACTGCTTATGGGATCTCTATGAACACTTGAGGGTCCGCGGTATGGCTGTGGCTGCTTATGGGATCTCTATGAACACTTGAGGGTCCGCGGTATGGCTGTGACTGCTAATGGGCTCTCTATGAACACTTGAGGGTCCGCGGTATGGCTGTGACTGCTTATGGGATCTCTATGAACACTTGAGGGTCCGCGGTATGGCTGTGGCTGCTTATGGGATCTCTATGAACACTTGAGGGTCCGCGGTATGGCTGTGACTGCTTATGGGATCTCTATGAACACTTGAGGGTCCGCGGTATGGCTGTGGCTGCTTATGGGATCTCTATGAACACTTGAGGGTCCGCGGTATGGCTGTGGCTGCTTATGGGATCTCTATGAACACTTGAGGGTCCGCGGTATGGCTGTGACTGCTTATGGGATCTCTATGAACACTTGAGGGTCCGCGGTATGGCTGTGACTGCTTATGGGATCTCTATGAACACTTGAGGGTCCGCGGTATGGCTGTGACTGCTTATGGGATCTCTATGAACACTTGAGGGTCCGCGGTATGGCTGTGACTGCTTATGGGCTCTCTATGAACACTTGAGGGTCCGCGGTATGGCTGTGACTGCTTATGGGATCTCTATGAACACTTGAGGGTCCGCGGTATGGCTGTGACTGCTTATGGGATCTCTATGAACACTTGAGGGTCCGCGGTATGGCTGTGACTGCTTATGGGATCTCTATGAACACTTGAGGGTCCGCGGTATGGCTGTGACTGCTTATGGGATCTCTATGAACACTTGAGGGTCCGCGGTATGGCTGTGACTGCTTATGGGCTCTCTATGAACACTTGAGGGTCCGCGGTATGGCTGTGACTGCTATGGGCTCTCTATGAACACTTGAGGGTCCGCGGTATGGCTGTGACTGCTTATGGGCTCTCTAACGTGGCACGGTGGTGGAAGTGGGGTAAAGGAGCTCTAAGTTATCGTTAAGATCTTCTCACTCTGCCACTTAGGTACAAGTCTGTGATATTTCCACGCACCCTCCTCGCCAAAACAGAACCTGCTCTCAGAACGTTTACTGGTGCTGTAGACCTTGTGCTCTCCTCACCCCACAAATCCCTATGTGGAAACCCTCTCCTTCAAATGTTGGGGCTCTGCAAAGCGAATGGGTCACGAGGAGAGAGTTGTAGTCTACAGAATTAGCATTCTAAAGAAAAGAAGGTTGGAGAACCCTGTGTGTGCTCTTTTAGACACGTGAGGGCACATCAAACAGATGTGTCTATAGGCCAGGAAGTTGGCTCCAACCAGTCACAAAATGCCAACGCTTTGCTCTTGGAATGGAGAAGTATCTTTCTTTGCTTTGTAAGCCCCTCGGACTGTGGGATTTTTGTTGCAAGAGGTCAGTCATTATCTTTACAGTGACGCACACCTTTCTACCTGTAGTCTTGGGATATAAGTTCGCACACACGTTTGCTTTTCCCACTTCTAGGTTCTGGAGCTGGGGAACTTGTGCATAAGCATAGGATGAGAAGGGATCTGTCAGTGAGCGGGTATCACAGGTCTCTATGCCTGCTGGGAGGCTGGTGGGTGCAGAACAAAGATACAGAGCCATCAAGTCACTAGATGGGGCATGGGCCAGTGTCACCTCGGTTCCTAAAGTCTGCACTGAAACAGATGAGACCACCCACAGGTGGCTACATCCTGGGCATTCAGAAAGAAACCATCCTACTGCCTTGGAGAACACTGGTTCATTGCCGTAGAGCAGAGGGATTGACGATTAAGATGGTGCCAAGTCTAGAAAACGGCTCAGGAGAACTGAAGGTGTTGGCATTGAGAATATAACACAGCAGCAGCAACAGGCATCTCATTGCTAGCCCTGCAGCCCCACTATGCTCACATAAATAAAGCCAGCTTATAAAAAGTCAGAGAATGATGGCATGGCGTGGCAGGGGGTGCTCATTCGATGTGTAGATACCTGAAGCGTTGGTGCGAATGTACAAGATTTCACTTTTGGCCCCACGGATGTGGTCGTTTTCCACCATGGTGAGGGTCACAGCCTTGACATAGACTGCATACTGGGTCCAGGGCTTCAGCCCATGCAGCAAAATGCCAGGCTCCCCCTCCTTGTTCGGAGGCAGGTCCACGTCCACCATGTTCCAGCTGTTGGAGCCACAGGCATCCTGCCCGTCGTATTCCGTGACGTTTTTAAAGGGTCTGCAAGACAAATCAACACAGGCCACAGAATGTTGAAGGGCTCTGGCATCAAAGCTCTCAGGAACCTTCCCCAGGGGCTGAGCGTGTCACACTTTCTATAACGGGAATTCCGAATAAAACTCATCGTCAATTAGATTTCTATACAAGAATAAAGTCAAGCATCTGGACCCAGGAGCTCGGCAGCTATGAACCACAGAACCGAACTAGCAGCCTTAGAGACGGCAAGTTCCGTATTCACAGGGACGGAAACGCTGCTCCTAAGACACGCAGATGCCGATGTCCCTCTCAAGCATGGCTGTTTAATGCAAATATTAAACTGATAAGAGATAACTTTCGAACAAAACTAACTTTCCTACCCCCTCCGCCCCCAGAGTTCTACAATGTAAGTTGATAATAGCTATTTTTTGATGCTTCTAATAGCTATCTCATAATATTCAAATATTTTGCTTCCTGATTGTCTCAGAAAGTGGCACAGTGATACCATCAGTTAACACTGCAGCATGCTGGCAGCACTTCTGAAGGGAAGGGAGGGTTCTCCACAGAGGCACTGTGGGCAGGGTCTCTACCTTCACGAGATGGAAGGGCCGCTAGCCACTGGCTTCTGAAATTGTACTGACATGACCTGTGTTCAATCACGATGGGAGATGGGTGCCTTCCACTTACGCAAATGCTGAGAGATTGTGAGCTTTCTATTTCCCATGGGCTATAACAGTTCCCAGGACCCCAGGTCCAGCAGCAGCGAAGGCGCCAGGCACTGCCACTAGCACCTTTGCTTCTGGGAAGATGAGCACCTGGGAAAACGGATGACCACATAGACGGGAAACCACCCGGCCACAGGAGGCCTAGTGGGAGAATGAGATCGCTCAGAGAGCTCTAATGCTGAGCAGGCAAGGTGTTCCTATCAGTACAGGGAAACTCTTAGAAGATCCTGGGAAATGCTGACAGCTAGGCTAGCCCCTCTCTGTTCCTCTTTAATTCTAAAGGGCTCATGACCCAGAGCAAAGTCTTGGCAAGACCACATATGCATAAAGTGACTGGAAGACAATGGGTCAGTTCAGGGTAACCTCGGTGAGAACAGTATATCCCATGGGGCATTTTGGGGACAGAGGCTAAAACAATATTTTAACCAAGTCCACATATGGCTTATGATAGTTTGGATGGATCCAGTTCTCTTAAAATTCATCCTTTTTCCCCTTGAGGTGAACCTACTCAAATACCATCTAAACAATGGAAAGGCTGAAGTGTAAACTCTCCTGACTAGCTGTCTCAGGTTGGGACAGTTTAACGTGACAAGAGGACACGTGAGGATGAGGTGGTCACCTGGCCTGATTCTTCACAGGAACCCCAAAGATTCTCTACTCAGCCAAGGCATACAACCACCTGGCCATCCCCACCCTCTAGCTTGATGTCTGAGTGACAGGCCCAAACTCACGCCTCCTTGTAGTAGACTGTGAAACTGATGAGATCCCGGTAGTCCGGCGGCCGGTACCGGTGCCACGTTATGATGATGCGGTTCTTCCAGGTGGTGGTGGAGGTGAAACGGAGAACATCACTTTCACCTGGGGGCAGAGAGGTGCATCCGTGAGTGACAGAGACCCACCTGTCTGTGCACTAACACTTCTATCTTTCCCGAGGCTGGCTGTCCGTACTAAGCTCTGTCTGGATTTTGTAGGTAGCATTCTGATTTTTCCACCAGGAGTCCAAACATTTCACAGGGGATAGAACCTACAGGTTCATCTTTCACTCCAGGTCAGTTTGTCCCACTGGTCACCTGCCCAGGGGATGGGGCGTGAACCTGTAACTGTCTCTCACCCCGTGAGAAGGGCCTCTTTACGAACAAGGTGGCCTTGCCTTTCAGATCATTCATAGGATGCTGGAGGGTAAAGGGGACCTGGTTAAATGACTGCAAACCTGTAGGCTGTACTGAGAGAACAGCGAGTCCTGTAGGTATAGGCATCTGCTGGCTTCTGTGCAGCGACCACAGAGTATGCCTTACACAAGGCATGTGTAAGACCGCGAGTAAGCCACAAAACAGAGCTTCTCTTAGCTAGAACGGGGTGCCAAGCTAGAAGGATACAGGACCTCCTTGGAGTCTTCTAGCAGGAATGAGACTGGGTGGGCACTGACCTGGGCAGGCCGTGTGCTCTCTGGCACGTACACCCTGGCTGTGAGGTATGGTGAGGTGTGGGGACTGTCCTGATTTTAGCACTGCATTCTAGCTGGTAAGGTGGGAGAAATGACTGTCAATATCCCATCAAGTTGTGTTCAACCCCAAAACTGCCCGAACTGCTCTCACCAATGAGCTGAAGGCAAGAGACAGAGAACACCAAAACCCTGAGAAGTCAGCAAAATGTGCTTAACAGAGACCCCCAGAGCATGGCAGGTCCTGCTCAAGTGTCACCCAGAGAGAGAACCCTGACTGTGCTTCCAAAGGAAAATAAATGGCTGGTGCATTCATGACCTGGCAGGTCCCTAGCTGCCTCTAAGGGAGAAAAACTTCGAAATGTTTCAATTGCAGGCTTTTGCTATGGTCTTAATGGGGAACAGGCCAGGGGACTCTGCAGGAAGGTGAGGGTGCTGGTGAGGGTGCACATTCACACCTCTGCCTAACTACTCTTCTCAAAATGCCTCCTGGATCATGAGGGTATCAGATAAATCTGGATACTCAGAAGACAAGGCTAGCCCTCCCTCCGTATATATGCGTACATCTGACTAGATGTTGGTCACATGACTCCTTATTTTCCCCACTAGTGCCATAAAGACGGAGGGCCATATAGAGCTTTAGCATTTGTTTGCTTCCTTAAAACAGGGTCTTTTGATGTAGCCCAAACTGGCTTCAAACTCGCAATCCTCCTGCCTCAGCCTGTTAAGTGCTGAGATTATAGGAGTGTACCTGGCTCCATACAAGGCTAGAGAAAGACATTCCACGTCTGGGGCCACATTTGGAGAGGGCTGTGCTAACAGGTTGAACTCTCGTCTATGAGATATTAGGGTGAAAACTGTATTACCTAGATGGTATTATTACATTGTCTAAAATGTGAAAAGCATTCTGGATTCAAGGACTTGGGCTCACTTTGTTCTGGGGATGCAGGACAGAGCTGGCTTGTTCATGGGGCTGGAACAGACTAGCTCTTTAATAAATATTGTCTGCTCATATTGACAAGATATTTCACTGTGCACGCTCTAAGAACCTGCTTGAATGTTTAATATACTCAAACAGATCCTCTGGAAAAATGTATCAATACGGATATATCAGGCACCCACCCACAAACTGTGCAGACACACGCAGAGGCCAGGTACCAGCTGCAGTGCTTTGACAGTCCAAAGTGAAAGAGAGCCCGCCCATGAATGGCTGCCATCTTGACTGTGGCAGCCACAGTGATTTAACGCTGTCACTCACAGGAAGCTCGCTCTCCGTTGTTCCTGGTGTTTATGTCTCCTTTGCTCTGCCGTCCCTTTGTTCCTGTCACCTCCTCCATCCGGTAAATTTCAGAGACACACAGCTTGGGATTGAAAGCGAAGTACATTTTCCCTGACCTGACGGTCAGGTTCCGGTGGTTCCAGTCCCACAGCTGCTGCAAGTTCTGGTTGTCCAGGACATAGAAGGAGTAGTTTCTGGAAGCACAGATATCCACATTAGCAACCCACCGAGCCCACGGCTCCCTCCAGCGACACAGAGCAAGTGTGGCTCCGAACCAATAAGGGGTTTGCTTACTGGGGCTATGCAAAAGCAGGCAGTTACTGTGACCACTGGCGGAAAGATGAGCCAAGGACAATGTTTGGAAATCGACAGGACACTAATTAATTTTATGACCTCTATTACCAGCACACAAAGCTTCTCCCACCAAAGGATGTTCCTTGATTCATCCCCTGGAAATGCCTTCGGCTATTTTTCTCAGAGCCAGGTATGTACAATGTGCTTGAAATCAGCCTACAGGAGAACAGACATGCTCCGCTACTCAACCGGAACAGCTTACATACTAGCAGCAAAGACTGCCATTATCCCCCGGGATAAATCCGACCCATGCCCAATCAGCAGTGCATGATGGGATGGGAGACAGCCTGGCTGCTGCCTCTTGTACATCTGCCTCTCACTGCAAGAAGCCTTCATTTCAGTCCCTGAAAATATGGGAGAGGAGAAACGCCAGTGTTTCCCTGGGATCTCCCATAGGGGCAGCAAGAGGCAGTGTCTAACATGGTGGCTTTCCACAGTTCGTAGGTACAACTTGTTTTCAGTGTCTCCTACCGCTAGAGCTTCTGGTACAGAGGTCCAGAGTGGGCCAGGAATCTCGGTTTCTAACAGGTAATGCTGGTTACACCACTCCTGGGCCTACCCATAGTGTACCAGTCTGGGCTTGGCACTGTTTCCAAGGCTCAACTCCCACTAGAGGGAAGACGTGGGCACGACCAAAGGGAAGACAGCTATCTTTGGCTACCCTAGTATCAGGGGGAACCTATCTTGGGGCAGGGAGAGAGCAAGGACTTTACTTGGGTGTCTGCAGAAGGATCCTGCAGCAGACTCATCCCTGTCCCTGACCACCGAGACCTGCAGGCAGTTCATCTGTAGACAGTCTGAGTCTTTAGTTAAGCAAACGGTCTGTTCCTCCTGGACCATGAGCCCCTTCTCCTTTTCCCTGTTTCTTTGCCATCCTTAGTTCCCCCTACTCTTCCCAGAGGTTTTTAAACAAAGCAGTTTCTAAATTCACCCACAGACCAGACAAATGCATCCCAAAGTCCAGCTCTGCCGTAAAGGCTGTGTCCACCTATGTACGGTCTGCTGTGAGTCCTCACGCAGATCAGAGCCACTATCTAGCGGGGTGTGCCTTCAACACGACCTTCACATACTGCAAGATGAATTATAGCTACAGGGCTGCCAAGAAGCTCTTGACACTTCCTTGAGGGAACTCATCAGGGAGCTCAGAGATGACCTAGGACAGGTAAAGCCACGGATTCAACACAGCACAAGACACTGTTTCCTCAGCACTATTAAGGGCAGCGTTGATGCACCTCACTCCTAATGACAGGAGTGTATCAGGTGAAGTCTGAGTTCTCATTGGTTTGAAGAGTCCTTATGGGAGGCAGTGAGATGGCTCATGGGGGCAAGGCTACACAGCAGAAGTCTGGTGATCTGGACCCCATGAAGGAAGAAAAAACAGTTACTCTGTAAGGCTCTCCTCTGACGTCTGGACATACATCCTTCTTACAGGTATCAAAGTCAATAGCAAAATAAAATTATACTCAAAGCGTCCTCACATCTAGGAGGCGGTGCTCAAGTGTAATCTACACAGGTAAACGGAAGTTCCAATCCTCCTCAGGCTCTTCAACACATGCTTCAGCACAGGGTCTGCACACGGATGGGCTTGGTGAGCCAGCAAGCCTTTGGTGAGAAGGAATGTTCCCTCACCATGCCTGTGTCTTGGAATAGGAAGCTAAGACCCTGATTAGAGGAATCTAGATTGTAACACACAGACTGTCAGTCAGAACTGCCACTATGGGATCCACGAATGTTAACTCTTTTTGTTGTTGTGTTAAGGAAATAATTTATTTATTTTATGTATATGAATATACTGTAGCTGTCTTCAGGCACACCAGAAGAGGCCATCATACTCCATTACAGATGGTTGTGAGCCACCATGTGGTTGCTGGGAATTGAACTCAGGACCTCTGGAAGAGCAGTCAGTGCTCTTAACCGCTGAGCCGTCTCTCCAGCCCCCAATGTTAACTCATACTGATGGTGGATAGGACAGCCAGACAACTGAAGAACAGGTGTAATGGTGGAGGGACCCGGTCTCATGTGTCTTTCCTAACCATGGGACATTTTTAAACTACTGCCTCACAGGTCTGGCTGCTCCCAAGTCTTGAGAGCCCCAGGGGACAAAAATCTCCTGTTATTGAAGACACCTCCAGGCCGGATACAAGGGCCAATTAATCAGGTCAAACTTCCATCTCAATCCAGGCCAAGGCCTCCTAGTGAACTAATTTCAAGAGCAGGAAACAGAAAACACCTTCCTTCTGAACCAAACCTTCTTCTCCCCAGGGAGGAAGCGTGAATTAGAAACTAGGAATCTGACAAATGAATGGCAGGCACATAGAAACCCAGGGTATTTGACTAATCACTTTGAAAAGCAAGATTATCTTTTCACAGTAAACACAAACTTTTCTGTCTTTAAACAATGCTGACAAGGCTGGGAGGCAGAATACCAATATCAATAAAACCCAGGCACTGAGGAGCCTTGCAGAAGGTAAAGAAAAAGAAAAATCTTCACCAAAATAATAATCAACGTGCCGGGGAGGTGCCTGTCAACGCGGTGCTGGCTTCCCAGCCCTTGTTGAGGCTTGCTTCCCAGACATTCTTCTACAATCAGGTGAGAATTAAGAGACGATTCCTGGTGGAGATTTGTCTACAGACCTTCAAACCACTAACGTGCTTGAACTGTCATTGTTTTCCTAAGGAAATGACTAGTTAAGGAAACCACTCAGGAAATACGACTTCATAAATCGTTTCTAAGTTCACTGCCTTTTACCTTCTTAGAATATTACAAAAAAAAAAAAAACCCAAAAACCTGAACCGTTCATTTTTTTTTCTTTTGGCTCCTACAGGCCGTATGATACCCCAGTGTTTTACTCAGTGTGATAACTTGGCTCTTAGCTCTCTCCTTTCCTTCCCTCCTTCCTTCCTTTCTGTTTTTTTTTTCCTCTCTCTTTTTTTGAGACAGGGTTTCTCTGTGTAGCACTGGCTGTCCTGGAACTCACTCAGGCATCCATCTGCCTCTGCCTCCCAAGTGCTAGGATTCTGTGCCTCTACTTGGCTGGGTTTCACCTGCCAATGTGTAGACCCACTAGGATGGCTGGCTAACAATTTGGGGGCACTGTCCCATTATAAGCACACAGCCCACACTTAGCTGTGATCTGTGGTGACCGACTCTAAGCCAGCACCGCCGGCTCCCTTTTGAGTGCCACAGAGCTAAGAGTAACACCCGAAGACCACGAGGCACCGAGCGTAGAACCTTCCACATTAGGAACTGAAAACCAGGCCCAAGTGCCCTCTCCACTGCTCGTGAAGGGACGCCCGAGTGGTTTACTTGACTTCTTTAGGGCTGGGTTTATCAGCCACCCACGGAGGTTGTCTTTTCCGTCTCTTTGGGCCCTGAGGCCAATTGGAAGAATCGGCTGAGCTAAATATAAAAGGATGTGGTGAGCTTTGAATCGCCTCACAAAGGCATAGGATGACCTGGTGCTACTCTCTGAACTGTCAAAGTCCCCCAGAACAAAGTCACAGAGAATAGGTAAGTCCTGCATCTCGACACAGGCAGAGCTGAGCTTGAGGCCTCCAGCCTGCACGGGACCCCTCTTTCAAGCCCTTACTGACATACTGGGAGACAACCTGGAAACACACAACCAGTCATTCCTATTCAATTCTGCAAGGAGACACTACTACTACTGCCTGCTGACAGCTGTCTCTAGAGGGCATCAGAAGCCAGCAAACCGAAGCTGTCACCAGCACAGCCATTTACACTACTACTCAGCCCATCTGGAGAATAATGGTTCACTTCAAGCCCATGGCCCCATTCTACATAGGCTCAGCGAGCATGGAAATAGACACCCAGGCAAAACTAAACCAAGCACCACATAGATCCACAGAAAAGGCTGCTTGTTCCTGAGTGCTTTTTAAAACCAGCTCTGCTGAGGTATGATTTACCTTCTAAAATTGTACCCACTATAAATATACAGCTCCATGGGCTTCCATAAATTTATACAGATGGCCGATCATCTTCCCATCACCCAGATTCAGAACATTTAGATCAGGCTGAACCCCCTGCCCTCCATTCTTTTCCCACCCTGAGGAATCTCCCCTGTCTGTTCACCCATGATGCTACAGGTACCATGATCCAGTCCTTTGGGTGTTAGCTAGTATCTCGCTGTGTGTTTTGTGCTTATACCAATGAACCCTTAGATTAGACCCAATGCACTATTTTGAGGAAGCACTTACTATGAAAAATGTTGCCATGAGCACTCATACGTGATACTGGCATGCATATGCTTTTCTAGCTCTAGGAACAGCCTAGAATTGCCAGGCAACATAATTAATTGTACATAATTTAAAAGTCCCAAGTAAGTGCTAAAGCGTGGTTACGATAGGGTCTAGTCCCGGAGCTGCAGGAGACATTACAAAACACGGAGAAGGCAAAGGGTAGAGAAGCCTAAACATACCGAGAATTCCGACTCTTATACTGGCCACCTTCCTGTAGTTTTTTTCTTCTGTTCAAGACAATAATCCTTGGTAGCACTGAAGAACTTGAGCTTTTAATTTGTTTGACGGCTCCCAAACCAAGGTTGCCCAAAGCAGAGCATTTTTCAGATAATGGAAATATTTTCTCTCTTATTCAAAAAGAAACGACCCCCATACCCCCACAAAACACTTGACTGTCCTTCTTCGTACTCCCCTGTCCCACTATCCCCATGTTAGAGGGTGGCAGACACCATGCACTCTAGGTTGCGTGTTCGATCCCTGCACCACACCACTACTTCTGAGAAAACCTTTGCTCTCCTTTCTGGGTCTGTACCTGAGTATACAGCTGTGGGTTTCTGGCCACAGGAGAGGAAGCCAGAGGATGACACTGGACTCTCCTGTTACTCTCCACCCCACTGTCCTGAACCAGGCCTTCTCATGGAACCTGAAGCTCCTTATGGCTTAGGTCAGGCAGGTCAGGTGACTAGCAGGTTCTTGGGATCAGTCTGCCTCAGCTCACCACCTGGAGTTGCCTGCAGGTGCAGCCATGCTCAGCAGCCACTGAGGGTTCAAACACGAGGCCTCATGACTGCTGAACAAGGGCGCTTAGCAACTGAGTCATCTCTGCAACTCCGATGACCTTATCTGAGGTTGAGATTCTATAGATGTGTCTGTCACATGACGGAGAGAGTGATGGTTGTGACTAGAGGGTCCTGCTGCTAACCAAGCACCATCCTGCGCCGTCTGCCCTGATGTCTGTTCTGGTGGGATTCTGTTTCACCCGACACCAGCCTGGAAATCAGCTTACAGAAATGGCTGGTGGTAAGCACGCATGACACGGGAAAGCAGGCCCAGGAAGAGAACACAGGAACTACACGCTAGGCAAAGCGCTTGTGTTCCCATGGGGGCTGCTCAGAAGGTTGAGGTGGACCACAGTGCTTTCTTGGATAGCTAAGGCTGAAGGATACATTCATGAGGGAATGCTCCTCTTCCCACCAAAACAAAAGGCTTCAGAATTCTCCTGAGCCACCTGGAAGCATTTATGTTGTTCTCAGCAGCTATATTAAAGATTCAAGGAATAGATCCCTTCAACAATGAGTTGAGGCAAGATTGCTTAAAAAAAAACAAAAAAACCCAAAAACCAAAAAACCAGAAGTGGCATACACCTTAGAAGCATCACAGGGATGACGAAGTCATTTCCAATCCTTGCCATGTGCCAAAAGAACACAGAAATACTCAGAAAGTTGCTCACGCTTGCACTGGCAACTCCCCCACGCCAAGTTTACTGTCTGATTTGGGGTGAGGAGTACAGCAAAGCTTCCCTTCCCCTGTTACTGTGAAGTATCACATCATCTGGGAAACACTGGGAGGAAGTAAACTGACAGCACCCTGAAATTAAATGTCAGATAACTCTGCTAATGCACCTCTCCTCAAAAGCCCCAGTGTGCCCCAAGGTGTACCTAAACAATAACCTCCACATCTGCGTGCAACAGTACCTCCTGTTCTACTAGCACTGCCTACCTCCCCAAGAGCTAGCTATATATGGGACAGGCCCAGATGCTGTTATGTGTTCTCTCCTCTTCTGCGCCTGCACTTTCTAGTCCCCAAACCCTTCAAGGCCAGCTCTACTCAGAAGAAGCCTGTGTGGCCTTCTCCACCAGAGTCTTCCTTTTGGTACCCAGGGCACCTCATTCCTTTCCCCTGGGGTACTTTGAAAGCTACGCTCTGTACTACCTACATTCATCTGCTTATCACAGACCTTTCTCTGCTTTACTGAACCAATGAGGAAGAAGAGAACCAGCTGAGCCTAATGCTTTTCAAGAGACAAAGGTGAGTCGTTGCTATGGGTGACCCCCTCAAACAGCTTTGGATTTCATCACCGGTGAAGCAAGGCAGACCAGAGATCTCAAATATCCTACCCAGAGACAGCCTCAAAGCAAGTAGCAAAATTATAGTTATGAAGTAGCAATGAAAATACGGTTGGGGTGGTCATTACATGAAGAACTGTATTAAAGGGCATGGGAAGGTTGAGAACCGCTGCTTTCCACAGCAGTCTCCAGGCCTCACCTGCCCCGCCCCCTTCTCGAATGCTAACAGCAGGGCGGGGCCTAAGCTTTCCAGGGAAGCTTCCAGAATACCAGCATCCTTGAAAAGACTTGGCTGGTACTTCATATCTAAGTTTCAAATAATGAAAAAAGAGGCTATAAATATTCTTGGAAATAAAATCCAGTCTTCCATTTTCAGCAACGTCAAAAGTGTATGATACTTTTAGTTAAGCCCCAACGATAAGATAATCATACCATGTAATAATCCTAATAAAAATAATCAAAGCCTCCTTCTGACTTTCTATGCCTATCTCACTCGCTCAGTGAGAGAAAAGGGGGTGGGGTGGGAAGAAGCTTATCCTTAAGTAACTAACAAATCTGACAGCTACTAATCTGCCAAAGAAAAAGTGCTTCCCGATGTCAGGGATCCCAGAGCTCAGATCTACTGGGGGGAACGAGATGAAACGAGATGGAGTTGCAGTTCACTTTAAGTTTTAATACAAGCAACAATGAATCAAGGGTGCCCAATGGCCTCATGTAGTTCTGGAAGCACCAGAATGACTGTGATACTCTGGGCAGGGTCCTGGCACATGCCTTGGATTTGCAAGGATGTTATTCTGAAGCTTCTCTGATCCCAGTGGGAAGATGGGGTGAGAACCTCTGCTTCTGGCTCTATCAGGAGCACTAGGACAGAGCTGACGTGAGAAAAACTGGAGGTTGTACAGAAACCTCATCCAGACACACTAGCAAGGACAAAGCCTTCCTTGGATATTCCCACCATCATCTTTCTAAGGGAAATGATTGCCTAATTGATACATTTATAAAATGTCAGAGCATTAACTCAGAGCTACACCAGAACCAAAGTAAATGTATAAAGGGGACAGCAAAGGCACAGGCGGACCGAGGTCTGGACAGAAGCCGTGCATACATGCGGTAAGCACCAGCTCTACCCTCTGCTGAGAAACCCACAGTTGCTTTGAAACGCAGCTTGTAAAGCATTTCTGTGCAGAAGGCCCAACCCCTATCAACACTCCAAATCCTGCAAGCTAAGTCAGTAGCAGCACACAAGTAACCAGCACTAAGTAACCAGCACACAAGCTCTGCAAAGTTGAGATACTTTGTAGCAAAATGAACCGTCCGCACTTTGCAAGTCTTCATGCTCTGTTTGAAAAGAAGTTGGCGAGGATGTCAGGTGGTCCGGTGCTCCCCGTACAAACACAAGGACCGAGGTCCATGCCCAGAACCCATGCAACACGGCCCTGAAATCTTAGGCTTGGAAGGTGGACACAATGACATCTCTGAGGCTTGTCAGCCATTTAGTCTACAAACTGGTGAGCTCCAGGTTCAGTGAGAGACAGTCTCAAAAAAATAAGATGGAGAAGAAAAGACACCATGTGTCTCCTTGAACCTCCGTTGGAGGTGTGCACAAATGTACACATGCACACGCACGCACGCACACACACCACACCCAGAGCACAGTAGGCTGAGGCAGGTTAAGAGTCAGACAGATCACAATTTCCCTGGGAGTTAAGTACTGCAGACAGACTGGTGTCAGTCCTGCAGGCAAAGTTCCCTGAGAATACCTTTGACTGCTAACTCAGCGGCCTAGCTTAGACTCACGTGGTGGTGGTTTGGATGAGAAACGTCACCCGTGGGATCACATATCTGAACACAGGGCCCTAGGTGTTGGTGCTACTTGGGGAGACTGTGGACCCTTTGGGAGGTGCAGCCTTGTGGGAGGAAGCACACCAGGAGTGGGCTTGGGGAGTTCATGGCCTCGCCTCATTTCCAGTCTGCCTGTTCTGTCTCGTGTTTGCAGTTTGAGACATGAGCTCTAACCTTTCGTCTCTCCTGCTTACTGCCACGCCTCTCCCACTGTTATGGCTACTCCCCATTATAAGCTCCTCTATCCTTGAGTCATTTTGGTCAAGGTGTCTTACCACAGCGACAGAAAGTAACTACTGCAGTATGTAAACCCCTGATGACTGTACCTAAGAATGAAGACACCCATTTTCCAGATTGGCAGTGTCCTGAGAGTGGCCAAATCACAACTCCACACAGCACTTACAGCAGGAAGGTAGGTGACCACCCAGGCAGCAGGAGCAAGCCTGGGGTTCCGCCTTTATTCTGTTTAACAAGGAAGGGCTCTTATTTGGGTATGTTACCCTAGCAAGTTTGAGACGCACACTACTCGGGGCTGTGAGCTGCCTCAGTCAGAAAGAGTAAGGGTAGCTGCTGCCAGGCATGAAGAACTGAGTTGGAGCCCCAGGATCCACATGACGGAAGGAGAGACTGACTCCCACAAGTTGTCTTCTGACATACACATACACACACACACACACACACACACACACACACACACACACACCACACACATACATACACACACACCACACACACACACACACACACACACACACACACACACACACACACACACACACAATTTAACTGTAGAGAGACACAGCACGCTGCAATTCTGTGACAGGAGAATACGGAGCGCTTACCCTTCTAGCTGCTCCTCTCCTAAGATGAGACGAAGGTTCTTCAGGAAGGACAAGGAGACCAAGGCATGGGAATGGCGGATCTTCACGTAGCCAGTCACCACCTCGATGAGCCCCATGAAGTTCTCCAATTCCGAGGCAATGTTATCTAGAGAAAAAAGGAGTCTGTGTCACCGAGTCACTCTGGTCAGGTGGCACACTGTACTCGGATTCATACACACCGGTGTGAAGACAAATGGGAGGCAGGTCTTGTTTGGGGGAGCGAAGCGAGGAGGCTGGCGTAGGACCAACCGTCCCTGTCAAACACACAACAGTCTCCTTTTTCCACAAGCCACACTGGGACAAGGCCTCTGAGGCGGGAAAGCAGACTTCTAGGAGGCTGGCTGCTGGAGTTTGCCAAGCTGATTAACAGAACGTGAAATCAGAAATGCCAGGCTGCTAATTAGCCCCAGCTGACAAACGGAGGGAACGTCTTTTAAATATGTTCTGTGACAGGTGGTCCTGGCTCCACAGTGCCATGGTAGGACCGAGCAAACCTGTCCCAGCCTCAGTAAGAACAGCCTTTGCTGAACCTGTAGCTCCATATTTAGACTCCATCTAGGGCTGGCGGGAAATACTCCAGTATTACAGCGATGATGGTTGCACCTTTTCCCACCATTGAGACGGGGCTGATGCCAAACTCCGGATCTTCCTGCTTCCCCTCCCTGGATTCCTCGCCTGCAAGGAGTTTGTGGTGTTGTTGTTTTAAATCATTTCTGCATCTCTAAATCTTCTACTCTGCTCACAATTACTTCTGTAACCAGAAAGTCGGCAGGAAGAGTTGCTAATGGGTAACATTAACCCAGAATTTTCTTTTATTCTGCGTACTCAGCTTTCACGTAGCAAATAAGAAACAAAAACTTCAGCTTATGACAAAATTCCAAGACAATAATAAATTAGGCGAGGTCCCTTGAATGAGATTTCACTCTACCTGATTTTTGAAGGTTGATTTAGTGAAAGATTCTCCTTTGGTCTGATACAAAGAAGAGGAGGACAAAGCCTTAGACTAAGCCCAAGCCTCGAAGCATCCTTTTCACCTGATGTATAAACATAGACAGCGCTCCTCGCATGTAATGGCCACAGGAAATTCAATCTGGGAAGAAGAGTGGCCGCGGCTAATTCTGTGCTTTGTTCCCCAAGAACTGAACCTAGGCCCCCTGTGTGCAAGGCGAGGGCCCTGGCTATCCTGAACTCACTATGTAGTGCAGGCTAGGCCCGAATTCAGAGATCTGCCTGCCTCTGCCTTAAGTGGTGGGCCTAAAGGTGTGCGGTCACCACGCCTGACAAGTAATACTTCTTCTTCATGGGCCAAATTTCCCAACCACGTTTATCTCCTACGACAGGAAGATATAAAACAGCAAGGTTTATGAATTCAAAAAGGTGTGCCCTGGGGATGAGTAAATTCAAAGAAAATTAATAAATCTGGTATGAACAAAAGTACAGCTCGGTTAGTATCACAAGAGTCAACGCTTTTGTGTGGGGAACAGGGTCCTCTCCATGGTAGAAAGATGGGGAATAAGTAAAAAAAACTAGGGGCCTATAAAACAAACAGACAAATGCAAACCTTCAGGCCTACAAAGAAACCACTACCCCAAAAACAACAACCCTCTCCAAAACAACAACAACCCCCCCAAAAAAATCCCCCAAACCAAAAACACCTTGTTTCTATTACCTCTACACCCTAAGAATATAATTCACTTATGTAACAAATACTTAGGGAAAAGTAATCCACTAGATAGATAGATAGATAGATAGATAGATAGATAGATAGACAGACAGACAGACAGATGTTTTTTTCTCTGAAGTAAAGAAAAACTTTCTTTCCCTAAAGATTTACAAATAAAGGTTAAAAGAATAGTCTTCTGCCTACAGCATTTTACCCCATGAAACCGTAGTAATAGCTCAACTTAGAGGTCCCAGTGGCAGGAACTGAAGGCCACATATCTAGGGGACTTTCTGTCAGTCAAAGACTAGAGGGGAGAAGGTTGCAGGGCTCTGCCACCATTGATGGAAGATGCTGTTCATGAATGCAATTCTAAAGGAATGTACCAGGAGCCCTGTTTACACCAAGTGAAAGGGAGCCTGCAGGCTCAGACCACAGCTTGAGGTGTGGACGGCACATCTTTCTGGCTCTCGGAAGTAAACCAGGAGCTCACTCTAAGACTTCCTAAAAAAAAAAAAAATCAATTTAGTAAATCCTTCCTTTGCTTAGTCTCCTCAACTCTCGGTTTACAGAAGGGTAGACTCTGCGGCAGCTAGCAGGAGCTGGCTCACAGGTCTGAGCCATCAGGTTTGTGTGTGTGTCAGAACAGGCTTTTCCTGCGTAAGGTGTAGCTTAACGGAAGATGAGGGCTGATCCTCTTTTACAGGAAAATATTCTGGGCTAACGGCTCAAACACGGACAGCCTGTTAATCTGGACTTAATGATTCAGAGAAACTCACAGGAGAGACGTCACGCAAGAGGCTTAGTTATATCCCATGCTGTTTTTCTAAGCCTGTATTCTGGTTGTGACTAAAGGGAGGTAGCCAGGCGAGAGCGTTGATGCAAGTAAACCAAGAGTTCCAGCCACTGGTCTGGTGGGGTGGATACTCACTGCCTCGCCGGATGTTAATAAGCAGATTGCCCTTCAAAATGGTGCACCCTTGGAGCATCTGGGCAGACGTCACAGAATCGATGGTTTTCGTTTTCTTTTCTTCATCGCCGCAGACCTTGGGGCAGGGGCCTTCACAGGGGATACAGTACATGCTGGGGAAGATAAAAGAGTGCACCAAGAGTTTATTTCCTTGCATTAAAAAAAAAACACAAACAAATCAAACAGAAAGGGGGCTTTTTGTTTGTTATTACAGCAGCATTCCAGGAAAGAACCATGCCGAAACATCCAAATGGTCGCGCAGTATCTCCTACCCAGGGCAAGCCATCTAAGTTGCAACCACACAGAGGGAACACATACTGTGGGGGAGGAAAGCATGTGGCTCGTTTCTAGACAAAATATGTTATCCATGCAAGAAGCATGTGGGTATCATGGGCTTGTGACTGGGGAGCCAACTGGTCTACTTGGGAGACACAGACTCCTAGGCACTCTGGGACTCTGGAAAAGCGAAGCTGCTCTCTGATGAGACCCTTGCCTGCACGCCAGAGAAGGCTGGGAAAGCTGGCTGTGGTGGGGAAGGGACAGCAGCGTCTTTGACACTAACAGAAGTCTAATTCCAAAGACCAGGGAAGGATTCCAACAGGCACCTGGTGCAGTGCAGGTCCATTATTTTCTTGCTAAAGCACAAGTGACTTTATATCTTGAAAGTGCTTTGCAGAAACTTGTAAATTGATCCAAATGTTGTTTCGCTGCACATACGATAAAAGCCAGGAACTTCCTCAGCTCTGTAATGAGGTCCTGGTCCAAATGCTACCCTTAGTGCCACACAGATGCAGAAGCCAGAAGCCTGAAGCACTGGCATGCTCCCTGCTAACTGACCATTATTTAGGAAATGGCAGAGAAAATGCTAAGCCTGGGGCTAAACCTTCTGAGATCTTAGCTGTATACAGAATCAGGGCCGAGAAGCTGGGCCGGCTTTTCTGAGTGAGAAAAATGACCCCTTCTTCTGGGGTGCTATATTCAAATTATTGTTCTTAAATGAGCCCATGAAACCTCAGGAAGAGAAAGAAGATCAGGGTAAAATTTTAGCTGCTTTTATTAAAGTTCTCCATCCTCTCTCAAAATACTATCTACAGTTTTGTTTTGTTTAAAACTTTAATAGTTGTTACCTTCGTATTTCCTATTACAGGAGGGGACTGAGGTGTTCACAGGGTCCCATGGGAACTGGATCTAACTAGCCAGAGTGGGGACATTTGGCTTTCTATAATGCCACATTCGCTTGTGGTGTTGGAATAAGAATGGCCCCCATAGAGCCATGCATTTGAATACTCAGTCCCTAACTGACGGAACAGTTTGGGAAGGATTAGGAGGTGTGCCACTGGGGTAGGCTTTAAGGCTTCAAAAGACTGGTGCCGAGCTCGAGTCTACCATCTTGGATTCTACCCTTGGAACCCTGAGTCAAATTAAACATATGGTTTTCTAAGTAGCTAAGGTCACGGCATTTTATCAGAGCAATTGGAGAGAAACAGACAGTTCTCATTTCTAGCCTGGAGACGGGTTTCCTTCTGAATTTTCTTTGTGGTGCGTTTGTGTTTCTAGTTTAACCACACACACTACATAAAACCAGCTCTCTATAAACAACAACAACAACAACAACAACAACAACAACAACAACAACAATAACATACTTTGAAGTAACTACAGCTTCATAAACAGAGTTGCAAAGACAGTCCAGATCATCGCGTACACTTCCCCCAAGGCTCCCAACTCCTGCTGTATCCAACATAAGGACAACACAGCGACCTGGCACATGTGTGGGGTTCTGTGCATTTCTCCATCTGAGATTTGCAAATTCCCCCACTGCAATCGAGATCCAGGACAAAGTCCTCCTGTATGGTACGCATTTGTAGCTGCTCTCTTCCTGTCTCGAACCTCGCTATCCCTAACTCCTGGTAACTGCTAAGGTGCCTTCCATGGCCACTTTGGGAATGTTACGTAAATGTAGTCACATAGCGTGTATGGCTTCTGAGGTTTGTGTATTTCCCAGAGCACAGCATCCTTGAAATTAAGCCTTTCTTCTCCTCGTCCGGTAATATTCCGTGGGTGTGCCTGCTTTATTACATATTTTACAGGGCATCACAGTCGTTCTCACTTCCTGGTATTACGAACAAAGGGACTACAGACAAGTTCATGAAGTAAATGTTCAGGGTCACCATGACGATGCTTGTGCCTAACCCATTTTTAAATCCAAATAGAAAAACTGGAACTTCCTCCTCCTTTGTTAAAATGTCTAGGAATCGTTTAAGCAGTTAAAAACATTTCTTCTTCTTTTTTTTTTTTTTTCCCGGAGCTGGGGACCGAACCCAGGGCCTTGCAGTTGCTAGGCAAGCGCTCTACCACTGAGCCAAATCCCCAACCCAGTTAAAAACATTTCAATAAGGATGTGTTCTGATTACATATTTATAGTTTAAGTTTCCTAGAATTCACTCTTGTATAAACAGTATTTAAAAAATACTTTCAAGTAAGTGCTAAACAGCCTTCAAAGGCTGAGAGAGGGCCGGCTATTATTTCTTGATAGTGCTTTACTTTAAAACAAAAAAAGACTGTGAGAAAGGGCAGGGAGCAGTGGCTCAGTGCTTTAAGACCACACTGCAGGGAAGGAGACCCAACTCCTATGAATACGTAGCATCCTCATTGTGTGTTCCGGGACAGCCAAATGCCTTGAGTAGGGAGAGGAAAGAAAACTTGCAGGTCAAATATGACATAGTGAGTTCAATGCTCTTACCAGCTCTCCAAGGCTCCCAGCTGCAGAAGGAAGGTGTTGTCTGGATTATGGCTGAGCATCTACCTACTGCCAGATACTGGTCTTTGGCTCAAGATGTGGACTAGTACAGCCATTTTACATCCCAAGACTGTGTGATTATTTAGATTCGGAGGGCCTTCAAAGGCCCACCTTGTAATAGCTTAGTCAACTGCTTAGTAAGATAGGGTCTACTGGGAGGTCTGCCTGACCTTCGTACATGCCAAAAGCAATGGAACCAAGAGCTAAAACCAATCTCCTCCTCCTTCTCTTCCTCTTCTTCATAAACTGTCTACCTCAAGTAGTTTGTTACAGTAACAAACAGCTGACTAACAGAGGCTGCCAACACATGAGTAAAACACGGCTGCCTTATTTTTAGTAGACTGTATTATACAATTCTGAATCATTGTGGTCCCTGGCTTAACCATTTACAAATATTTAATCTTTCCCTTTTTGCTGTGATAATGGTACAGAAATGAGACAGGGAGGAATTTACGTTTCATCTTAGCATTGTAAAAGAACATTTAATCTTTGGTTTGATCCAGCGATCAGCTTACAGTGGAGGTATCTTCAAATACTACAGCGGAAAAGGAAATCTTCTTACTGAATATGTGTTGAACATCTTTTATAGAAAGTGACTATGGCAAAACTATGCACTTTGTATTTACAGAACTGTTAGCAATGCTGGGGATTAGACCTAGGGCCTTCTGTGTGCCAGAGATGGGATCTAGCACTTCACCTCCTATAAGCTGGGGTCTGGATCCAGGGCCTCCCTAAGCTGGAGACTGGTTCAAAAGCTAAAGGAGAGCAGCATTTGGAGCCTCCTAGTTGCATTCTGAGATGTTGAGAGACGTGTACGTGTGTATAGCACAGGAGGCAGAGGATGAATTACAACCTAACCTTCCACCAAAGCCCTCCGCTCTGCTCAGGAAAGGAAACAGCAACCCCAGACTTCTGACTGTCCTTTGTATCCAGAGTTATAAAATCCTGTCTTCAGGAATATCACCCATGACAAGTTTGTGGAAGCACTGCCCGTTCAGTCAGAAACAGCTCCGCTTCCACGGTGAAGCCTCAGAGACTAGGAAGGAAAATCAGTGGCCACAAAGATGGCAGAAGGCACCAGAGAAACGGAGCCTAGAGAAAGCGGGTTCTGGAAGAAAACATGGCTGGCTTGAACTGAGAAGTAGGAGACCCGCTCCCCAGCCTCGGGAGTGCTGGTGAGGATTATCTTCGCTCCCTCTTGGACTGCCAAAGCTTTCACTGGCCTAGAGTAGCAAGCTGAGAGGGAGTATCTGCAGTTACAGTCTCTGCCTCTCATGCTTCGGTTCTGCAGGCGTACCAGAGCAAGGCTACGGCAAGCTAATTTTTACTCTTTAGTGCTAGCAAGGCGCTCTCAAAGGAAAAGAAAAAAAAAAAAAAAGGCAAGCCAACATATAAGAAAGGAAACAGATGCACCACTCCAAGATTCTCATTAAAACAAGCTCAGCTATCACCCTCCAACAGATCCATCCCTATGAACCCCTGGGTGGTCCTACCCTTAGGGGATATGCAGCAGAGAACTTTGCTGAGTTCCGGACAAGCGCCACTGACCTCTGGGTGCTGTTGCGGATGAAGCCTGATGGACACTCCTGCATGCACTCGCCATCGTGGATGACGAAGCCATCTGAGTCACTGCTCTCGGCGTTGGGGATGTTGGCGCAGAAATCCCGGTCCACACAGCGCCAGCCCTCGAACCTGTAGGTGCCAGGCGGGCAGGCAGGCACGCACACGCCTTTGTAGTAGTAGTGTCGGCAGGCCACGCAGGTTGTGTTGTCGTCCGGTGTGTGGCAGCTGCCTAGGCACTCCGGGTGGCAGCACTCATTGTTCTCGGTGCAGGCTCGCTTCCCACACACACTTGGGCACACTGTGGGGACAGAGGGAGAGGGTGGTAAAGACGAGGGACTACACGGCCTGCCCTGGGTCATCTCTCTGAGATCTGCACAGATCTCACCATCTGTGAATTCTACCTGGGTAAAGACACAACACACCCCAAGTCCATTCTCTCCTGGTTTGCTATGGGATGAGCCAGCAACATCTAATACCCATGACCTCTTCAATCATCTGTAAAATGGGGTGGTTACACCCATTAAAAGGGAGCCCTCGGGACAGGTGAACAGAGAGAAACACAGACAATAAGGGCCACTAGGACTATAAAAGGCCCTATGTTCTTCAGCCTAGTTTTGTACGAGAATTCCATTCTAAGACCCTGGTGGATGCCTGAACCACACACAGAACCACACACAGAACACTGGCCCCTCCCCCATACACACATAGCAGCGATGAAGAGAGGAGGCGTATCAAGTATGGCGGCTTGAAGGAGAAATGTCCTACACAGGTTCATGGATGTGCACAACTGGCCTGCGTTGGTGATGGTCTGTTTGGGGAGGTTACAGAACTTTTAGCAGGGAGCATCCTGCTGGGGGAAGTACTTTGCTGGTAGCCTTTGAGGTTTTACAGCCTGGCCTCATTTCTCTATTTCCTGTGTGTGGGTGAAGTGTTATCACTTTGTGTTTCCTGCCTGACAAGCCTGAAGCCAGGGCTTCCCCACCACGATGGACTCTGTCCCCTCTGGGACTGTACGCCAAGATAAACCTCTGTCTCTGGCTACACTTTCTGTCACGGTATTTTACCACAGCAATAGGAAAGTATTGACTACAACGTGAGACCGGTCGAGACCTCTGGGTTACAGCAAGCTCTAACCACACCCTTCACAAAGCACTGCATGACTATGGCCTCTCTCTCCTCCAACTCCAGAAAAAGAAATCAAGGCTGTGGAGGGGCTACTCTCTGCCGTGGGCACGGAAGTAAGTATGGGCTCTAAGGAGGAAAAGGCTATAATCGAGGTACCACAGTGCTTACAAAAGGTCTTTGGTAATGCCTGTGTCGGCTTGTACCATCTTAAAGCCTTACCTCTCTTCGCAACACAACCTTCAGATCACAAGCAAGTTGTCGGATCAGATGGTACAGGATGGCAGGACACAGGGTTCCCGCACCGCACCCAGAGACCACCTACGTGGGCCTTGTTAAGTTAAAGGCTGGGTCCAGTAATCACAGATCTAAAAGTCACACCCCCAAAACAGGTACTCTGCTATGAACATCTATACATATGTCACAATGAACACATACTATGGCCTATGATACTTACATGTGAACAATGTATAAATAAAAAGAAAAAGAAAGGAAGGAAGGAAGGAAGGAAGGAAGGGAGAAAGAAAGAAAGAAAGAAAGAAAGAAAGAAAGAAAGAAAGAAAAGAAAAGAAACATTAGCATTACATGTACCTGATTTTTTTTGGGAGGGGTTGTTTGGAAATACTACAAAACTATATAAATATGTATATTTTAACTGTGATGTACCAATGAGTCAAGATTCCATGTTCCTATTATAAAAAACCGACACTAAAACCAAAACCAAACCAAGCAAACCCCAGTAACCACAGATAACGTATCGAACATGCAAGCCCATCTGCCCCCAAAACGGCCACTTTGCCAACCCTTCATGATGTGGTCTTTCCCGGATTCTTCCTGTGCCTGGATGTATGACTACACATACTTGTATGTAAAAAAACCACACCACTGAAAAAGCACTGGATAGACTTGATTATGGATACTGCCATCGTATAGCAGTCCCGTTAAATTTCACCATTACAGCCGTGTCCCAGCATCCAATGTGCCCTCGATGAATGCACATTACTGTCCTATGAGCACAGTCATCTCTGTGGGTACCTTTGCACGCCGTCAGGATCAGTTTCCAGAACTGATTGCACTGAGTCAGTATGTTCTCTGGAGTCTTACACCATCCTGTCTACACAGCTGTAAGTCACAGCCAAGAATTCCTGTGTCACTGCATTTAAAAGCAGATCCCAGAACGTCAACGCTTAAATCAGTAGCATCACCCAGTAAGGAAACCAGAGTGCTCATGACGCTGCCAAGGCTAAGTAATCTTGGTTTTACTCTAAAGTCATCCCTCCCCAGAAACATCAGGGCATTTCCCCGTGTAGGAGTCCTCGGTATCGGCTGGGCATGCTGTCATGTCTTCGGCTCCAATGCCTCCTAGCCTCCACTGTGGCTCAAAGTGTGGCTGCCGTGTGTTTGAAGTTCTACCCCATGGGCTATAAGCAAAAAATGTTACCAGAGCTTCCTGGAACATTCCTTTAAAAACACGTGTGTGTGTGTGTGTGTGTGTGTGTGTGTGTGTGTGTGTGTGTGTGTGTGTGTGTGTCCGTCCGTCCTTCTTTCTTGCTGACTGGAACACAGAAATGCTGCATAGATATTCATGAGGCAACATGGTGAGTTCAAAAGAATTTGGCCTCTTAAGATGGCTGGCATTGCTAGATCAGTGGTTTTCAACCCGTGGCTGGTGACCCCCTTGATGGGGGTGACATATCAGACATTCTGCATATCAGACATGTACACTATGAGCTATACTGGTAGCAAAATTATAGTCACGAAGTAGCGACAAATAACTTTTAATAGTCGAGGTCACCGCAACACGAGAATCTGTATTGAAGAGTCACAGCCTTAGGAAGGTTGAGAAGCACTGCTCTCTAACACTGAGCTGCTGATCTTTGAACCTCTTCAGGTGAAGAGAAACCTATTTCATGCACCGGGACGACCCACCGGGAAGAAAGACCTGTCTTCACTCATGCTCGAGAGATGGTGGAGAGACTTCTCAGCCAGTTTACGACATTTGTTTATTGTAACTAGTGTCTGGCTGTTTCTGGACGTCTATTCCAGCTCACAAAAAATGAACAGAAGTTAATTATCTCTGGTCGCACCGAAAAAGAATAAGCTGCAGGAACCCCCAGTGTCAGAATACAGACACAGTCTACCATGGCAATTACCTGGAAGACAGTGAAATGGATCCAGTGATTTATCAGCCTACCATGTTTCTAGCTTCACATGCTATCATTGAATCTTTCACTCAACTATGACATCAAAAAATGGCATAGTTGAAGATGATCTATCTCAATTAAACACGTGTGCTGCACAGGTTATGTCAAGGTTTGGGGTCTAAACAAGCGCTGAAGTTCTTTGCATTGGTTTCGTTTTTTAATCTGTCAACGACAGAAGTCGACGATCCATTCTGCATTTACTTATCCACCCAGGATTTACTGGATGTATGCTGCACCTGTGTGCCGGGCAACTGTTCGTCCTGTACGACTGAACGGTGGCAGTCCCTGGCCTCAGGGAAAGGATGCCGCACCAGGGATGCAGGAAGGACCACGCGCATGGTGTTCCTAGTACCTCGGGTGCTTGGAAAGGTCTCCAGAGACAGTGAGGTTGGCAATGAAAATGGAGGGACGATGGGGAGGGGCATCAGGACCACCCCTCAAAGAGGATCTCATGTAAATACTGGCTGGGATGTTGCTAGGAACAAAATGGACCAGCTCAGGGAGGCACCACAGGCACACCAATTGACAGACGGCAGGGAATCGCTCAAGGCTTTAAGGCAGGGGTTAGGGTTTCACACTAGAAAGGTCATCATGCTGTATGGCGCAGGCATGATACCAGAGTAGACAGAAAGACGGAAGAATGGTCAGAGGAGAGGAATCTGCTGTCTATTATGTTATCCATCTATGGCTCATACAGAATAATAGATCCGCGAAGTTCAATGAAACTAGCTATAGGCTCCCTGGTGCAGCCATCGCAGCCATCTGCCAACACCAGGCTCTGTGATTAGACAGGGAAGCCGATTAGGTATCTCACCGTTATCAGCAGCGATTATTAACGGGGACCACATGCCAACTCTGGAGCCCTTTACTTACACAGGAAAGAAAGGGACACATCACAACAGATAAGAAAGTCAAATAGCTGTGTAGTAGCAAAAGCCGTATCACACAAAAAAGCAGGGGAAAATAACCTTGTGCATCGTCTTGAATCAGGTTCTCCCTAAATGTAAATGCTACATCTTCCCAGGATGAGAGAGAGAGAAGTAGGAATAAATACTTGACAAGGGATTTGTTACATGCGAAACACGGTGAGCCCTGTTCCAGGCCTGAGATGGGAACTTCTTCCCAACCGAGAATGGTAAAGTTAAAACACCGACTTTATGGACAGAACTATTCTTGTTGGGCAGACACCAGGTCAGTGGGCCCCTTAACGCTGAGTGATGCTGACTGTGAACAAAAGCGCATCTGAGTTTCTGTAGGGGATATGCAGAGAAAGGGGGCATGCAGAAAGACAGAGAGGAGGGAAGAGAGCTGACTTGCTTGCTAGAGGACTGACTCCAGAAATCTGTGTGGCTACAGGGAGGAAATACAGTGTGGAGGATTCCGGGAGGCAGCAAGAGAACGAATGGCAGGGTCATCTGGGATTAGAGAGTCCTGGAACCAGCTTCAGAAGCCTGCTGTAAATTTTGTCTCATCTTGATGTATATAAATATTATTAGTGTTCAGGACTATTAAGGGATTTCTTGAAAAGCCCCGGGCAGTGCGTCTCGCCAGTGGATGGATGGCTGCTCTACGTTGAGTGCCAAAACTTAAAATTTAGTGCAGTAACCAAATTTCCAATTACAGCACTATGGGGGAAAGGAGGGGACCTCTCCTCCAGCTCCTGAGGCGGGGCACATGGGCATGGTTAAAGGGCAGCCCAACCTTACAGAGAGGAAACGGAAGCCATGAACTAACGCAGGGAGGAAAGCAAATTGATTTTGCCCACGAGGCCGTTCTATTTCTCGGAATTAATCAGGGAAGACAATAAAAACAAAACCTTATTGAAACAGTCAGAAAAGCTACAACATGCCCCGTGTCAATCACCAGAAAGACAGGTCCAGGGTCAGCGTGCAAATTTAAAAACTCCTCTTCCTTTCTTTAGGAGAGAAAAACAAGCCTCACACGTCAGACCTTAACTCTTCCTCCCCAGGGTCCTTGCATTTAGTTTAGCCTGTGTTTGCTTTTGTCAGTAAATTCTTTAATGATTGCAAGCTCTGAGAAGTATATATATATATATATATATATATATATATATATATATATATATATATATATATATGGAGAGAGAGAGAGAGAGAGAGAGAGAGAGAGAGAGAGAGAGAGAGAGAGAGAGAGCGCGAGCACACAAGAGAGCGCACGCAGGCGAGCACAGCAAGTGACGCCTTGGCTATGCCACAATGCAATAGGAAGGCCCTCATTAGAGGCTGACACTACGTTCTTGGACTTCTCCGTCTCCAGAACTACAAAGAAACTTATTTTCTTTATAAATTATCCAGCTCAGGTAAGATGAGGATACATCATATGGAATGAATGTTGTGTTGCTTCTTGGACTAAATAGTTACACACACACACACACACACACACACACACACACACACACACACACACACACGGGGGGGGGGGGGAGGCGCCCCCCCCCCCCAGGGGGAGGCAGCCAAGAGGAGAGGGTCAGAGGCAGAGAGTAAGAATGAGAAGGAAGGAGAATGTTTTTCTTCAAAAGGAAGACAAGAACCTAACATGCTTATGGTCTCTGCAACGTCGAAAGGAGAACTCCCCTGCCTTGCTGCTGAGTCAGCGTCCAGAGTTTAAAACAGTGTCTCAGCAAGACTGCCTGGAAGACCGTGGCCACTACACAGGCTGTTGCACAGCAAAGGCAAGCTCACGTGGCAACCGGGGTCTTAAAAGCTTGGGCAGAGAGACACACTGGTAAGAGTATTCTCTGCCTAGTGCCAAAACCCAAACCAAACCACACACCATACCAAACCAGTGTGAACCAAACCAAAACACCTCCTTTTGTGGAGGGGCAGAAGGCAGATCCAGAGGGGATGTCATTTTATGCCAAAATCTAAAGCTATTTCAGTTTCTGTTTGAGCAGAAAGGCTGTAGCAGATTGAGAACTTCCACGGGTTGGGGGGGGGGGGGGGGGGGTGGAAGGGGGAGGGGCAGTCCTTGAGCAGAACACTCCTGGAGCACAGCAGGCTGGATGGGGTGAGGACAGGACCACTTGTTTTTTTGACGTGTTTGCACACTGGGCATGAGAGCTCCTAACTTTTCCAGCATCTGATGCTGTATGTCGTTTTCTCCTTACTGACTTTCTAAGGATTCTGAACTGCTCTGGGTTGGCTTGCTTCCTAAGATAAAGGGCCCTGGACAATGCGACCACACCTGGGAGGTTTCTTGATTCTTGGGGAGTATACAGAGGGCTACATACTGTTTCTCCCCTTGGCTCCCCCTTGGCTTTGTTCTTTGCTTTCTACCCCTTCAAAGTTGCAGGACTGCTTTGTAGTCACAGCTGGCCAGAGTCACAGGCTGGTCCCCATCTCAATTCCAAGTACATCTACAAAGCCCCTAGACAGTCCTCGAAGTAGTGTGGGGAAGCCCACTGCTTTGCAGGTAGTGCTCCTCAACGTCCAGACAGCGCTGATCTAGATCTGCTTTCCCAGGCAGACCTTCCTGTAGTGCTCACACCCCAGTGCTTCATGAAGGTCTGGCACATGGGGACGCAGGGCTGCTCTCTCCGACATGCTTGCAACCCTATTCTAACAGCACAGGAGCAGTCTGAACAGTGTGGAATACGCTGAGACCGAAAGATCAGCTGTGGTCTGCCATGGCTCGGGCAACCTGCTCAGACTCGGATGTGAAAAGTAAGGACATGTCCATACTCAGTGGACTCATTCTGAGCCTCTAATCGCTGAAATTTCCCAGGTCATCCCTTCCATAATAGCTGTTTGAGTCTCTCTTATATAAATCCAATTTATACCACAGAGGCAAAATACAAGACCGCTTATTAACATGGAGTTAACTTTCGGCGTTATTTCCCATGTGCCCGATGATACTTTAAGCACCTTACGTCTATACATCATTTAATCCCCCTAACAATCACAAAGGGTAGACATCCTTCACCAAGAGATGGCCAAACTGGAGACATCGGAGAGATTAAAGAACTCATGCAAGGGGATCAGGCTGCTGTGCCATATGCCGGGCATCATATTCACAGTCCCCAATGGATGACAGCAGCCTTTCCACCCATCTTCCCACTGTGGTGTGTGGTCCCAGCTCTGAACAGCTCTTCTGTCTGAAAGGCATGCTGCAGGGGAGTTGCTTTCACGGTATTTTTCTTTTAAAGCATGCAACCATAAGGGCGAAATTAACCACAGGTCCTAGCACCCTTTTCTACTCTCTGAGGTATATCCCTCAGTCTGAAGGACAAAACTAGGAAACACACACATTGGAAGACCTCCCCACCCCCCTTACAAATGATACTAAAGAAATACTATGTATCAACTCAGTTTCCTCTGTTTAACAAGTTGCAGCCAATAGAAGTCTCCTGGGCATTTTTTTTTTTCCTGTCACAAATTTAAAAAGCTGAGATTTCTTTTTTCAAAGACAGGGTTTCTCTGTATAGCTTTGGTTGTTTTGGAATTTGCTCCACAGACCAGGCTGGCCTCGAACTTAGGGATCCGCCTGCCTCTGTCTCTTGAGTGCTGTGATTAAAGATGTGTGCCACCGTGCCTGGCCACCCAGCTGGATCTTGTTGGTGTCTCCAAGGGCCACTGCCAAGTTGCACACTGATAGAGAAGCTTCTCTCCTTAGAGATGCATAGTGAACATCTGATAGGAAATGACTGTGATAGCAGGAAACCAGACCAACAAGACCCAAAAGACTACAGGCCCCTCAAGAATCAGCTCTGTCCCAATGAGTCTACTCAGTACAGCACGCAGGGTAGGTGGTACTTAATCAGGCTTAGATTTTCAAATGCTCAGAGACGATATTCTGAGAGGTGATCAAGACATCCTTCCAGGAGCCTTGCTAGCTCACGGCTTATGTCTCACTCAAGAACTACCCCTTACCCAGCTCGCAAACCCATTCTAACAGCACAGACACATTTCTCTTTACCTATTCATACCGTTCGGTAAGACTGAAACTCTATCGTGGAAGAAAAGAAAGTGAGTCAGGGCCAGTGGGATGGCTCAGTGGGTAAATGCAGAGGCTACCCTTCCGATGGCCTGTTTGATCCACATGGTAGAAGGACAGAATCGATTCCTACAAAGTGTTCCCACAAAGTGCCGCACACACGCTGCTGAGGCGCACGTAGGAATCTCCTCCCCCGATAAAATTTCTAAGTCAGGGAACAGTTCAGTGTGTCCTCCTCTTGGGAAAGCACAGTTTGAAGGCTCGGGGAAAATCACCGGGTAGCATCGTGCAGTCCAGGACAGAAGGTAAGCCACAGAGTTCAGCTGCTGAAGCATCTGGGAACATTTCATTAATGAGCAAAAGAAACAATCGCCTACTGACAATGCCCACGGGATCACTGAAGCCTCAGGAACCAAGCAGTGCTGGGCAGAGTATTGAGAAAATAGGAAAACAAACACTGCAAAGGGGTAACAAAGAAGCCAGAGGAGGAAAGTTATAAATAGCATCATTATAACTAGAAAGCTGGGTGGGAAGAGTGAGGACCGAGGTGCTGCTGACCCAAAGATGGAGAGCAGGAAATTTCAATAAATAACAAAGGCCAACCGAGCAGAGCGGGCTCAGGGGTTCCTCTGCCCACTGTGGGCCATGAGTTCCCTTTCTTCTTCCTGCACATTTTGTAACACACACACACACACACACACACACACACACACACACACACACACTTCAAAGTAGAAAGTCTGGTGATTTTGAGTGTCTTCACAGAGTTGTTCAAATACCGCCACAATCAATGTTAGCATATTTTCATCATCCCAATGGGGGGGACACAGCTCCAGGGAATGACTAATCTTACTCGACTCCACTTCTCCTGCCAGAAGCCTAGTGGAATCAAACAAGGGTGTTCTGCTGTGACCACTGTCTTTCACTTAAAACAATGCTTTCAAGATTCACCCTTGGCATGGTATCTACTAGCCCTGGCTTCTGGCTGTACCAATTCTCACTGTGGGAAAGTGAGCCTCTCTATTAATGTGGAGTGGTAATATCACAGGTACTTGGGAGTAGAAATGCCGGAAACACTGACAAACTTGGAAGGGGGAAGGACGTCAAAGACAAGGGATGGTGGACACTAAGGTCCAGGTAAGGCGGTGAGAAGGGTCTGTTTGCACTCCAGACTCTGAATTTGGCTAACTCTATTCACACTAACTCGGGCCATTATTTGATAGACAGGGCTGTCCCAGTGGGCATAATCTGTAAAGAAATGGTCATCCACGGTGTGGAATGTGTCTCCCCTCTGCTCAGCATGCTACCTGCGCCACCTACAGAAAATCAAACGCACAGATGAGCTTGGGCTCTGTAGAAATGCTGGATGAACGAATGTGGAAGCCGAAACACTGAAGGTCTGCTCAGAGGGGAGAGTGAAGAGGAAGGGCAGGAGAGAGAGTCCACAGAAAAGATAGCTACAGAGGACGGGACTCGACCTTAGCGTCCTTATGTCAGCATCATGTTCTCACAGACTGTCCTAATACCTGTGTTGGGGATACTTTTAAATAGTCTAAAATGCTATTTTCAACCTATTTCAACATCTACATACAAATCTGAAAAACACAGGCAGACTTCAATACAGGGAAGAAATGAACAGGGAGAGAGCCGGCACCGGGGTCAGGACAAACAAGGCCCTCAAGCTGATGAGGCATGGTCAGCTGCTGCCTCCCCTGCAGCCCTTCTCAGCAGGCTCGAGCATATAAAGACGAGGATCACTTATGACTGCCTGTCACAGATGCTCAAATGGACAGGACGGGGGGAAAAATACCCTTCACACACTTAAAAATTACTCTAAGTTATTTTAAATTTGGAACTGTTTGTATATTCCTTATAAGTTTATGAAACTCACACGGTCTCTCCATGACTAACTGAAGCGGAATTGAGAGAGTATTCTCTATTTATAACTCCTCTGCTTGTTCGTGCGCCCAGCCCTACTTCCATTCTCTGGTACTGTACACAGAGTTATGTGAAGCAGTGTGGGCTCTGAAAGGCTGCTCACTTCCTAACAAGGCAGGTCTGTGCTCCACAGGGGCAAATCAGTGGGAGAGGGGGTGGGAGGTAGTTAGGACCGAGTGAAGGCCAGGCTCAGAGGGGAGGCCTCAAGCACCCATCATTGCTTAGATGCTTCTTTGGCTGTTGTTTTTGTTTGTTTGCCTTATTTTTTTATTCTTTTTAAAGACAGGGCCCCTTTGTGTAACTGTGGCTGTCCTGGGACTCCCTCTGTAGACCAGGCTAGCCTCAAAATTCAGAGAGATCCACCTGCCTCTGCCTACTGAATGTTAGGGTTAAAGGTGTGCACTGTTGACACCACCGCTACCTGGCTAGACCGCACCTCTTTGAACGGGTGTTTGAGCCTGTTTTGGGACAAGTGCACACCTAACAGGTGATGGCTGAAGAATCTGTAATGGTGTGAATTCATCACTACACACCCAGGTCAGTGCCTTATGGCTGTGTGCCCGCCCATGGCACCGCTTCCATTTGATTTTAGTGGAACTGTGTGTCTGAAAGGCACAAGGCTTTAACGGCCCATGCAAAAAGTCCCTCTCCGTATACACACAAATACTCGCGTCAAGATAACCGAAATGACTGACCGGTGCCACCCATAGGACAACTAGTCCTCAGAGCAGAGCACATGAGCCCCAGGATTAAGTTCGGTTATGAAAAGCGAGGCCATTCACAGAGAGAGAGAGAGAGAGAGAGAGAGAGAGAGAGAGAGAGAGAGAGAGAGAGAGAGAAAGTAAAAACTGTGAAAGACACCCGTGCGTACAGACTACCCATGGAATTCGGATGGTTACGTGTACATGGACACGCACCCCCTGTTCACAGCTGCTCCCATAACCAGGAAGAGCAGCTGCCCTAAGGCTGCTTAGCCGCAGTTTGGCAGAAAAAAAAAATCTCTCGGGGAAAAAAAAATCTCTCGGAATCTTCTCTACATCAGGGCTTCTGGTAACCGTAGCATCTTGTTCCAGAAGCAACTCCCCACAAGGAGGAGGAAAAAGTGGTCCACAGTCTACTCTTCTTTTCTGGGAAACATGGAAAGGGGTAACAGTTACCTCACACGTCAATTCAATTAAAGCGGGTTGGTTGTTACTGCCATAGCCTTTTCTTTTCCTGTTTATATCACTTCTTACCGTCTCCAGATTCATTCATTTCTAGAACCTTAACTATTTTACTACAAGCAATCGGGCATCTTAAATGCTATTATACCTACTTCATACGCCCATATATGAAATAAATCACCCCTAAAAATACCCGAGAAACGTGTCTTTAGGCAGCTCAGTCACGGTGCGGACACAGTTACATTTACACGAACCAGGAGGACTATGACATCATTAGCCGCGACCTGAACAGGGTCACTGGCAGAACTGAACCTCCAGGGTGGATGGTTGCATCGAAATCGGTTACAGCTCTTAAAGAAACATGCCCGGTTTAAACCCAGCGCGAGTATCAACAGCCTTTCAGGTGACCTTCAGCCTGCTCCTCTGAAGCCTTCCACATCTTTGCTCACCACTTCCTTTATCCTGCTGCTCTGATTCCCCACGGAAGGCTTTTGGAGTTCACAATATTTGTGGTTCTCAACCTTCCTAATGCAGTGACCCTCTAATACAGTTCCTCACGCCCTGGTGACTCCTTCAACCATAACATTATTTCACTGCTACTTCCTAACTGTCAATTTTGCTATTGTAATGTAAATACCTGGTAATGTGATCACAAAGGGGTCTTGACCCACAGGTGGAGAACCTCTGTTTTACAGTATGTGTTAGACTACATCAACACAGTGTTGTTACCCAACCTGCATGCTGGCCCCATCTCCTGGAGTTGAAATATCTTTTTACTGGGCTGGGAATATGACTTAGGTAAGATGTTTGCCTAGCATGCTCAAGGTCCTGGGTTCAAGTCCCAGGACCCTTCCTACTAGATACTTTTCCTACCATGTAGCAATCATTAAAAAAAAAAAAAAAGTTCAGCTAGACCTTTAAATTATCCAAGAGTGTAGAAAAGCATTGTCCCTGATAATCATATACCCTGAAAAACACTACCACCAGCAAAAATACACAGATCGGACATATTCGGCCTATCTGATAGTTCAAAAGCACCTAGGAAAAAGACCATGCAATTGTTGAAATACCATATTTAGAATATTAATATATTCATTCTCATTCCCCCCTCTCCCTCCCTCCCTCCCTCTCTCTCTCCCTCCCTCTCTCTCTCTTTCTCTCTCTGTCTCTCTGTCTCTGTCTCTCTCTGTCTCTCTCTCTCTCTCTCTCTGTCTCTCTCTCTCATTTGCATGCACCACAGACTTCTGTTGGCTTTTATTTTACTTTGCTTGCATTTTGTGAGCAGAGGAAGGGACAAGGTACCAACTGTGCTACAACGCATAAGAAGTGTCGATGTTAGGGTTGGAGAGACAGCTCAGTGGTTAGGAGCACTGACTGCTCTTCCAGAGGTCCTGAGTTCAATTCCCAGCAACCACATGGTGGCTTGCAACCATCTATAATTGGACCTGATGCCCTCTTCTGGTGTGTCTGAAGACAGCTACAGTGGACTCATATAACTAAAATAAATAAATCATTTTAAAAAAGTGTTGATGTCCCATTGTGCCAACAGGAATCTGAATATTCTGGAAATAATAATTTCTCAGTTTCAACCAGGTGTTTTAGTTTTGTCTTTTAAATGGTACTGTACACCATTGAAGAGTTCACGAAGGGATTCAAAGTTCAAGATGCCCCCTCCCCTTTAAGAACCATTTTCAAAATCATTAATAGTGAGAACAGAGCTGGTGGCACACACTTTAATCCCAGCACTTAGGAGGCAGAGGCAGGTGGATCTCTGTGAGCGTGAGGCCAGCCTGATCTACAGATCAAGTTCCAGGACAGCCAGAGGTACACAGAGAAACTGTCTCTGGAAAAACAATACAAAACAAACAAAAGCAAACAAAAGCAAACAAAACAACAACAACATCGGGTCGAGACTGGGACCATCATAGGCACAGGAAGCGGTGCGATGCTAGCTGACCAGCAGTTCAGATGTAAACGCCGACAGAGATAGGCTCCTTCTGCTCTTCCAATTAATTAGGGACTGTATGTCTGTACATTTTTATTTGGTCTTTGAGCTATTATCTGCTGATCTAGAGTGCTGAACACATCACTGAGGGTTATTTTATTGCTCAGACCCACCCAATATCACCCTTGGATGTGAGAGCCGGAGACTGAACAAAGACTGGAACCTCTGAAGACTAGGGCGACCTTGGTATCCTTTCAGACACTGTGTTTATGGCGTCTGCATAGTCCTGTGATGTCACCTGATCCCACTGGGCTGGGAGCAGGGAAGGTCATACACTGGGAGACATAGATGGCTTTCTGTTTCCTTCCTGTTTGAACCTTTACCCCAGCTCTCCTGTCTATACCCTTTCGACCCCTTCTAGACATGTTCTGGAATACCCTCTGGGATGGTTTTCATGGCTCACAGGAATTTTCGCTGGAACCTGAAGGAAATGAACAGGTAGCCTAACTATCTCTATAAACCTGAAACCCAGTAAGCAGACAGTGCCAGTCCATAAAGCACAGATGAGTCTGGACCCTGGAAGGGTGCTCAAGAATCATTTTATCCTGGGTATGAACATGGAGGCGTTCATAAATGGAAAAGGGCCAAACTGCACGCCACCTCCAACAATGGGACCTGCGACTCCCACAAAAGTTTGGCAAAGACAAGGACATGGGAAGTTTGGTTACTACACAAAGGAACCAGTGCATATATAGCCACTGCTAAGAGACATGACTGTGAGTATCTTCCAAATAAGCTTAAATGTGTTTGTGTGTACACATAAAACGTATGTGCATATGTCTGCATTGGGGGGCAAGAGGGAATGGAGTATGTCTTCCTCCATTGCCCTCCATTTGTTGAAGCAGGGTCTCTCACTGAAGCTCACTGATAGGCTACGCTGGTAACCAGCAAGCCTTTTGTGTTTCCAAGCTCACTGACTGGCCACACCGGTAACTGACAAGCCTTTTGTGTTTCCTAAGGCTCAGGATGATTAATGTCCACAGCCACGTTTAGTCTTTACGCAGATGCAAGGGATCTGAACTCAGCTCCTTATGCTTGCACAGCCATCTCTCCAGCCCCCCAAAGCAACTGTGAAGCCGAGAACCCTTAAATGCTGTGGAACTCCCAGTCTTTTTTCCCTCCTGGGGAAGTGTCTCTAGCACACATCTGTTCTTTAAAAAACGTTTTCCGAATTCTGGACTCAATCTTGAAGTGAGGATCTGAAAAAGCTAGTCATCTCTTTCATTCGGGGAATAAGCCCTGTAGCAACGTCCTTGACACTTGTGTCAAGAGCTGCTGCCTTTCTTCAGACTCCCAAGTTTCCTCGTCCAGGAGGAGGAGGAGGCCAGGAGGTCAGGGTGCAGAGACCTCTGCAGTGTACTTCAGGGTGTGTGCTTTGTTCCAACTTACAGTTGGAGCCGGTGTTAGAGTGAAAAGGGGTAAAAAGGACAAAAAGAACAGAACACACTTTGCAAATGATGACAGTGACTCAGGTCAAGGCAGAAGGTCGTCTTCAACTCACTGTAGCGGGAGCCGAACATGCAACTTCTGCTATGTGACACTTTCTGAAAAGCACAGGCTTTGGGTGGTCTCTATTTCACCCAAGGGCTCGGGAACAAAGGAGGTGAAAGGAGGAATGGCGACTGCAAGTGTGGGCTGCACCACATTGTTCTACTCCTCTGTGGGGCCTGGGAGCATCTATTGCAAGAGAAAACTGCCCATCAGCTACTGGATTCTGGAGCAAAGACAACTCAGGAACTGTGAAACCAGAGGACACTTGGCAGATGGACAAAGTGAAGCTCAAGCAACCCAAGCTATGAAGGCTGCAGCGCTCACTCACTTACCGGAGGGGGCTGGTCCGAGCTTCCAAGGAGTGAACACAGGGATCAGGACACCAGAAAACCAGCATTTCTCATCTTTGAAATCACAGGCCCTTTGAACACATGACCCACACACCTTCCTTAAAAATTACTGGGGATTTTGAAATTGATTTAAATACCTCTACTCTCTAATTCCAAAACTTTTTACTACATGCATTCTTTACCTGCGCTTGTATCTCACCCTATAGACATACTTCTCCACCAGAGCAAGATCAGACAGATGAGTTTCCCCTAACTGTGGTTTCCTTGGTGCCCGTCTTATCTGTATGGGCAGCACCTGAACATTCTCCTGCACTGTGTCTTCCTAAATTGACATTCTCAGCCCACACTGGCACCCTGGCCCAGTGCCATTCAGGAGCACAGATGATACAACCAGAGCCTGTTACTTCCGTCCTCCTGCCCTCTCCACACGGCATGTCCATAATCCTCCCCTCCACCCACTCCCCAACCCTTTGAAATTTTTAAACCCCAGCAGAGGAAGCACTGGAGGGCTCTTAATAAGCTCAGTCATGCTCAAAATATCCGTTTTACCCACAGGGTACTGTAGGCCGAGATTCCGACCAGAGCACATCTCGGCACGAGATCGTCTGCCTCCAAAGCCTAACGTTCAGAACTCCTAAGAGCACGGTTCTTATGCAGTCCCATTAGACTACTTGGAAACTTTAAACAGTTTGGGGGTGGGAAAAAAACATCCTCTCTGATAGATCTACCTTCCACCTACACTGTGGGTTAGGAAACTCCTTCCTGTTGCCGTGGCCACAGAGGGTACATATTGCAACTATCCTGCCTTGGGGTTTGTGAAACCCACAGGAACTTTGCCACCACCCACACAGACAGCCTCATGCCAGAAATGATGACAACGACGACGATAAAACATTTTAAGTCAGCCACATGTTAAAAAGTAACACCTCAATCTAGTTATCTTTCTAGTTCTGGCTCTCGTTCAAGACTCAGGGCGCATGGGGGGGGGCATGGGCGTACAGTGGACGCATGTCTTCTGCCCCATTGGAAGATGCTTGGCATTTCTGAAGAAACAACTTGCAAATCAGCATACGCCTCAGGTCATTGAGAAAGAGCGTATTAGCTTGTTTCATTGATGTGAGTCCTACGGGCACTTCCCCTTGGACAAGGCTAGGTATTAGGAACACCATCCTGGGCTGGGGAGATGGCTCGACAGGTCAAGTGTCTGGTGTTCCACAGACATGCGTTTGGTTTCCTAGCAGCCAAATAAAGCACTAGAGTTGGCAGCAGGACCCTGGGATCTCAGTGGCGAGTCAGCCTCATTGAAATAGCAACCTCTGGGTTCAGTGAAACTTTGTAGCAAAGATAATAATGATAATAAAGGCAGAAATTGCTAGAGGATGATTGCTGACACCCTCCGCCACCTCTGGCCTTCACCTGTGTGCATGCACACACAGGCAGCAAGGGCACCCACATACACCATGCACACACAGGCAGCAAGGGCACCTGCATTCACATGTGCACAGTTTTTGAAAAAAAAAAGTAAAAAAAAAATTTCAAATCAATTAAAAAAAAAAACGAAGTTTTAAGTTGGCTATTTAAGTTGTTATTTTTGAAAGGATCATCAGTGAAATTAGAAACAGAAAGAATTTAATTGGAACCTGTTGATGTGTTTCAGGTTATTCAATAACAAAAACAATCTGCCAGCTCAATAACACTGTCATTTGCTCTGAAACCCTCCTAACAGAGGCTGCTCTATTTCAGGGATCCACATTCCCTGAGGTGGCCCCTGGATGGCCTAGGCTTATCTTCTGAGAAGAAGGACATAATGGCATGAGGTAGCATTCCTCTGCACAGAAATCATGTCAAAGATCTTAAAAAACAAAAAATAAAAAACCACCACCACCACCACCACCACCACCACCAACAACAACAACAACAAAAAAACCAACCTTACCAGCCCAGAAGCCATGGTGGCAACATTTAAAGCAACAATTTAAGAACTGCCTAGGCCCATTTACATGCCACTGCACATTTTTAAAGGCCCAAGTAATGAATGTCTGTCTGTCTGTCTGTCTGTCTTCTCTGCGTACATTTTTCAAACTTGGTTTTGGGGAGAGCCAGGTTCGTGCTCTATGTCAGAAACGAATCACAGAGCAGCTGTCTGGTTATAGAAGAACATGTACTTGGGAGTTAGATGAAGTTCACTGCCTAGCCTTGTCGGCTGCTGTAAGTGAAAGAGGCTATGATTCCTCAGGATTCCAGCTGAGGCAGATGACACCACCCAGCACTGTTGGTCCAAGAACACTTGTAACAATGCACACAATGAAAGGGAGTGTCTCCTGCCGGTCGACAGTGCTCTGGAGATATTGGCTGCTCTGGAGATATTGGCTGCTCTGGAGATATTGGCTGCTATCTCTATGTAGCCTCTTGACTGGGTTCTCACCTTGGCTTTGCCAACTATGCAAGCTCTATTGGTGTGGAGGTATAGAAGAGATGATGGGGCTCTCCCGATGACCTTCTGCATGGTGTGACAAAGAGCCTCTGATTCCCTTAACGTATGGAAGAACCGCAGAAGGCTTGGCTTTATGGAAGGATGGTTGTATGAGTAAAAAAGATAAAGAGAACTAAAGGATGTTTTTAATTTTGGAAATTATGTGAAACTGTGTGTGTGTGTGTGTGTGTGTGTGTGTGTGTGTGTGTGTGTGTGTGTGTGTGTGTGTAAAGGCCATTGTATACCTATGAAGGGCAGAGCGTAAGTGTGGGAGCCAATTTCTCTCAGGTCCTCAGCCTTTATCTACTGAGCCTTTTATTGGCTCATAAGTGCATAATTCTCAAGTACTTAAATTTTCTGTTCAAATAAGATTTTCATTAATTTAAAAATAGACTTTTTTTTTTTAAATTTCAGTACTCTATTCAAATCCTCTTGTTCTAGAGTAATCCCTGAGTGGTCCACAATGGGCATGGGCTTACCCAGGACTCCTGGAAGGTTCAACGCAGGGGTTTTGATTTGTTCTTGGTGGTTTGGTTTTGTCAAGTTCTAGGAATGTACACTGACACAGACTGACTGCTGAGGCTAAGGGGGGATCAACAGTTCACCAAGTAGAGGGGGTGCAACTCAGTGGTAGGTAGTGTGCTTGCCTAGCATGAATGAAGCCCTGGTTCCAAACCCCAGGACCACTAAAACACAGAAAACACATAAACAAATAAAATGGCTGCCAGGAAGCAAGCTCTTCAAAGACAAGGAACGAGACTTCTCAAGTTTCAAAAATCTGTTTCGAAACACAAACAGGGGCTGGGAATGTGGCTCAGTTAGTATAGTGCTTGTCGCCATCCGAGGAGCCTGGGTTCAAATCCCAGCACTCTTTAAAACAGGGCATGGTAAAAGAGGCCCGTAAACCTAGTCCCTGTGGAGGGAGGCAGGGGGACTCCAAGTTCAATGTCACTCTTGGCTATGTAGTGAACGCAAGGCTAGACTAAACTGGGCTACAAGGGAGGAAGAATCCTTCCAGTAAACAACTCTAGTCTACTCCTTTACAGCTGACATAAAAACTCAGGAGTTAGCATAGACACAGAAGCTCTTTTCTATGTGGTGATGAACCCTTACAACCAGGTAAGGAAGCAGGGCCCCTTACTGTTAATTACAGGGTTCAGAAGAAGGTAGTCAGAGAAATGTATAATGGTAACACCCAAATCTGGGGTGGGTACCCCCAGTACTCAAACAGACAATGCTAACTTGGGTGACTCAAAATGATTCTGCGACTAGTTCCCTACTGCATGTGCAGCTGGAGGCTCCCATAAGTTGGAGGCTTAGTGGGAGACTGACAAAGCATTCGCCATTGGTTTTCTAGGTCCAAGGCATTTCTTCCAGGATCCATGGGCTGGACTAAATAGACCAAGTGCAGACTTCTTGAGAAGTACTGGTTCTGTTCACAGGCTCCCAAGCATCGAGGAAGGGAGGATACCCAGCTTGCTGGCTGGTTCCTAGAACGTCTGGGTCTCCTTCCATTTGTACCACTACCGTCTAGGACTCAGTGATCTCCGCTCACAGGAAAAGGTCATCTATAGCTGGCGAGCAGAGGTATCTTTTTATGTTTACTGCACGACACACACTCAGGGCGGAGTTCCAGGAACACGCAGACCACCTGCTCTGCTTGTGTCACTTCCCCTCTCATAGCCTGGATCAAGGAAGATGGATTCACCCATCCTGTCAACAAAGACTTGTGTAATCTCCTGCAGCTGTAAGTATACAACTGAGAGTTGTTATCTAGGTTATGGAGGGGCTGTGGTGGTCCAAAAGATAATGACATGGGAACTGGCGAATACACACACGCACGCACGCACGCACGCACGCACGCACGCACGCACACACACTCACAATACACTCATATGCACGCACACACACACTCACATACGCACTCACAGGCTCATGCATACACACAAACAAACACACATAGGCTCACACATACATATGCATACACTACATGTACACACACTTATGCACACACACACACACACACACACACACACACACGCACCCCACTTCTGTACATGTTGCAGTACTGGCTCTGGACCTTGGTACCTGCTACTCATTCGACTCAGTGTATGCCCCTGTCTCTTCTCCACTTTCCTGCAGATGTCCCAGTGACATGCCTGCCACTTGCCTTCATTGTCTTTGAAGTTGGTGCCACTGCTGCCACCCTATCACTTGATGTCACTTGACCTCCTCTCCATCTGACTTAAAGTTTTGTTTGGTTCAAGGTCTACAGGGAAGCAAAGAAAGAGGTGCTAGTGTTTCATGGGTACAGGATGAAGTGTCCCGGGAATGGGTCAGTCGCTGTTTCCTTTCTAGGGTGACTCGTGATCAGTGTGAATGAACCACTTACAGGAACTGACCAGAATCAGAGCCCTGGTCCGGGGAGGTCCTGAGAGTATGTATGCAGAACGCGATGCCCTCCTTCTGCCTTTGCAGTGGAGTCCCAGGAGGGAAATGGAGCGGCAGGTAGCAGTGTACAAACAAACAGAAAACCAAAACAACAACAAAAACCTTCCTCCTGTCACGTGTGGTCATCTTGCTAATTTGACTACTTGGGTCTTCTGTGACCTGGACATTTTCCGTGATTTTTGTTTTGCTTTAATCAAAAGCTGTTTCAAATTCTCTGTGGGATTAGGAAAAGAACAAATAGGAAACAAGTCACACAACAGTTTCCTGGGGACAAGTGCCTTATGTTTTGATAGTAAGATGTTATTAAATAAGGAATGGATGACAAGAATACTATGAAAAATTATCTCTATGCCCCTTCCTAAAAAGGGGGGCAAAATGATAAATATCAAATTCACCAGTTTTAGTGGACCAAGAGGACAGAACAGCACAGGCTTCTGGCTTCATTTCTCCGACAGCCTTCCCCAAGAATAAGCAAAGAAATGATTTGTCCTAACAAGCCTAAGCCTTCTTACCAGCTGCACTGGCTTCTGGGTAGACTAAAGAATTATCTCAGGGGTTTTCTCGACAGGAGCAGCAGCTGAAGGCATGGGCATGGGCACAATGTGTGCCTATTGTTATTAGTAACAAGGCTCCTTCCATTTGGGTGGTGCTAGGCTCCATGGGCCAAGGAGTTTACCCTGTGCTGCCTGCATTCATTCAAAGCTGGAATTCCAATCTAAGCGGCTGAGCCTTGAGGTCTCAAAGTCTGTGATCAAGACACTGTGGTGGACCTGCCCCAGTCCCAGAGTCACTGGAAATATTCTCACAGCAAACAGGAAGACCTCAGGGACAGCAGGTGTAGCTCTACATAGGCATGTCCTGCTAGACGGCACAGCGGATGTGCCTTTTCCAGCAAGCATTGTAAGAAGCCCATTTCCACGGTTGAAGAATGCAAAGGACTATTTTGAGCCATCCTGATGGTAAAAAGAACAACTAGCTTTTTTAAAAAAATGGAAGCCGTGCAAGGTAGCACACTTCTGGAGTCTCAGCACTTGAGAGAGGCAGAGGAAGAGGAACTTGAGGAGTTCAAGGGCCGGCAGGGGAAACACATCAAGACCTTGTCTCAGATCCACAATGGAAACCAAAGCAGTGGAAGGAGGCGAACCTCGAGGTGGCGCTTAGGACATCTAAATACTCAATTATTTCTACTTCAAACAGTGTAATTCATACAAACTGGTAGAGCACAGAAACAGAAGAACATTAAACACAGGATTTAATAATGGATATGTGCACACGCATATGCACTGTTGAAGAGCTTGTCATCTGTAAGTTTCTATGAATTAAATATTTGTTCATTAACTACTCGAGTTCACTTGCAAGGCATGCCAGGCGCCAAGAGAGACAGCACAGAAATGCACAAGGCCTTCCACACGAAGACAAGGAAAGGAGATGGGCACACAGATAATGAGTCAAGGCATAGATTTAGGTCATAAAGATGCGTATCAGGAAGACAAAAACACTGCCAGCCGAGATCACAGCGTGGCAGGGCATATGTAAGGCAGGAGTTCCTGACAGCATCTAGGTATGCACGAGAACCTGCAGGAGTGATGCTGGGGTGGGGTCCCTTAGATCCAAGCATTTCAAAGGAAAACTATCAATTATCATCTTTATTCGTTTATTTTATTTATTTTATGCATGTGGGTACACTGTTACTCTTTAGACACACCAGAAGAGGGCATCGGATCCCATTACAGGTAGCTGTGAGTCACCTGTGGTTGCTGGGAATTGAACTCAGGACGAGCAGTCCTGGAAGAGCAGTCAGTGCTCTTAACCGCTGAGCCAACTCTCCAGCCCAATTATCATCTTTATTCATAACTAAAATGCCTTAAAAGTTTAGCTGAGGGCTGGAGAGATGGCTCAGCGGTTAAGAGCACCAACTGCTCTTCCAGAGGTTCTGAGTTCAATTCCCAGCAACCACATGGTGGCTCATGACCATCTGTAATGGGGTCTGGTGTGTTTGAAGACAGAATGTGCTCATATTCATTAAATAAATAAATCTTTTAAAAAAAGTTTAGCTGAGTACATACTCCGCTTAAAAGGCACATACCTAAACACAGCCAATTTGTTTAAAACAATACAGGATAACAGTTCCCCAGGTTGACTAGAAGATGCTAGTTAATTCCTTCTCTGTTTCTCCTGGTACAAGGTTTCCAACTACCTACAATCCCCCCATTAAATTTAAAATCAAACAAACCAACCTCCATTGTGAGAGGTGCCACCGGCATCTGCCTCCTGCTTTTCCCATTACAAGGAAGGAGGAAGGCTTAATGGCCTTGCTGGGCTGGGCTTCCTGACTGTCTAACAGCATGGACTGCTGCACAGGAAGGTGAGGGGGAAAAAAAACCCCCAAACCTCTGTGGTTTGTTAGAACAAACGAGCATCTTCACATTCACTTGCACACCCCCCCCTCCCAGACCCCACACACTCTGTGAATTCTAAAAAGGATCACACATGATTAGAATGATTTTCAAACTTTAATGCCCACAAGGTGGAGAGCCGGAAGAAAGGAGCCAAGAGTGGACAGTAACCCTCTTCCTCCCGTGCCCATCAGTTTCTGGTCTCATTCATTCACATGCTTCTGAGCACCCCAACGAGAAGACCACATGGCTCCTGAAGGTCTGAGCCAGACCAGGGTACACATGAATATGGGGATTATGTGGTGCTGATGCAAGGAGACCCCTAAATGAAAGACCTTTCCACCTAAGTCTGAACCTCCACGACTCTGAGACAACTTATCAAAAGTTAGGTTTTTCTGCCTCCCAAATTATTAACAGTGAGAGTGTCTGGCTATTTCAGAAAGGAGTTTGATCTCTCAGGACAATTTTTTTTTCTTTTTCAACAAACTGCCTCTGTCATCTGGGATCTCCACTACTGAACTGTCTGTATGGAGTTTTAGTGAAGGAAGAAAAGAAAACAGAGCCAAGAGAGCACCTCTCCTACTGGACGGGGAAGATTCAAGTGTGCTGGTGATTTTTTGTTTGGATCCACACATCCCAGGCTTCGGGGATAAATGTGGGTGTGAGAGATGGGGATGGGGACAGAGCCAGCTTCTTTGGAAGATGTGACCGTTCCCTCCTCCTTTGTGAAGCCAGAGTACAGCATGGCCCCGTGAGCCTGAATGGCATGTGGGCTCGTGCGTCCTTGCTCCACGGTAGTCTGCAGGCGCACTCTGCATCGTTTATTTTCCTCTTAGACTGCGTGCTGTACTCAGGTGGCCAAAGCTCTCTGAGGGACTTAGGTGAGCTCTCTTCTTCCATGATCTGCCTTGTCACCGCAGGGTCGGGGCAGGAGGGAACGTTTCTTCCTACAGTTCTGGAATTATTGGTCTCCTCCCAAAACCTCAGATCACCATCAAGACATGCGCGTGTGTAGCGAAAACAGATCCTAAAGATCTTTCTCCATCCAAAATACCGCTGACCGGGCCCTGGAACCCCTGTCCTACTAGAGGATGTGATCGTGCAAAATTGGGTCTTCCAAAAATTTAGGATTAGAAGGCCGGGTGGGAGGAAAACAGCAAACTTTGGAAGCGGTTTTTCAATGTACTGCAGAATTAAAAGCCGACCCAGGCGAGGAAGGTGACTTCCAACCTAGAAATCCAGCCACTCTCTGCAGTGAGCCCAGGCCTGCTGGAGACTATGGGGGGTGGCAGTGGGTATGCCTAAAGCCTAAGGTACCACATCTAGAACCGCCCCAGCTGGCACCCGCTCAGGAGTGGCACAGCATTTTCTAGGCCCAGGTTGGCACTTGCAATCATCTTAAGCACACAGTGGCATTGATTTCCACTTAGGGTGTAGAAATAACACTCAGATTTTTACCTATCTCTGCTGTTTTGCTGCCAAATTTCAGATACTCTCCAAGAAACGCAAACACAACAGAACACGGAGGATATGACACATGAATTCTGTGCAACCCCACTACCAATACCCAGATCTACTCAGTGTATAAACGGAATCGGAATCCTGAGCCTCACTGTCAAAATTCCTCCTCATCTAGCTGGCATGCATGATTGACAGCTGATGTCACTAAAGGCTTGCTGCCTGAAATGCCTGAGATTCTTTTTTTCCCCACCTCCAAATATAACAGCTACACTTCATCTTCCCTAGAATTTCATTTGTGACTAGTTAGCACATTATGAGCGAGGGAAAAAACGGGAACTGTGGAGAGTTCACTGTCTCTACAAATTTCTGGGAGGAAACTCAGGGTAATCAAATATGGAAGCCTTCATAGTTCTACCAACCACACACACGGAGTCTGAGAAAATACGGTGGAAGAACATAAATATTCTCTTTTAAAGGACAAATAAGGACTAAAAAAGAATCATAAAGTAAAATATGCTCCTGACTTTTAATAACTCTTTAAGATAAGGAGAGTTGATTTAATATTTTCAAAATGGGCCATGAGAGAGGGGAGGGGGACAGGCAGAGACAGTGTGACTGTAGTGTTTTATTTGTTGTGAGTGTGTGTGTATATGGTGTGGTTTATATGTGTGTGTGTGTGTGTGACTGTGTGTATGTGGTGTGGTTTATGTGTGTGACTGTGTGTATGTGACATGGTTTATGTAGGTGAGTGTGTGACTGTGTGTATGTGGTGTGGTTTGTGTGTGTGAGACTGTGTATGTGGTGTGGTTTATGTATGTGTGACTGTGTATGTGGTGTGGTTTACGTGTGTGTGTGACTGTGTGTATGTAGTATGGTTTATGTGTGTGTGACTGTGTGTATGTGGTGTGGTTTATGTGTGTAGTGAGTATATGTGTAGCTCTGTGATAGAGTGTGTGCTTGGCACATGAAAGCCCCCTAGTTTCAATCCTTCCCCTTCAGAATGTTTCCTCCAGAACAAACCAATAGATGTGGTGATGCTGACATTTAGAATGCCTCCTCCACTCACCCTGATTGCTATGTCAAAAGTAAGGGGCCATAAGGAAAAAAGAAGGAAGGAAGCGGTGCCATAGGGAATCTTCACCAAAGCTTAAAGATGGTAGAGAGAAGTCAGGTTCTGTATCGGCTGCTTTGTGCTGAGTTAAGTCCTCCCAATCAACCCACAGTGACTCTACACTTTGACGTGAACCCCTCCACAGCATCCTGTCTCAGAGACCTTGGAGCTCTGTGGCTGGGACGGAAACTATTGGGACTATTTTGGCAACTGAGCCCCATGCCTTGTCCTCTGCCTCCTCTGCAGGGAAAAACAGTAGGAATGTCTCAAATAGCATTCATATTTGAGATGTTTTTTGTCTACTTCGTAGCACGTGTAATTGTCCTCCCTGATAAAAGTGGACCCACCACAGCTATTTTAAAAGTTTTGTGTTCTACACTTAAAAGGATACATGAAGTCCTAGGAGGAGAACATCAATTACCAAGTACAAAAGAAAAAAAACCAAAAAACAAAAATAGGAAATCGCCATTTGGCCAATGCCACAGCAATGGGTGTTGAATTAGAAGAGGAACGAATAATGAACAGTGTGTTTGCAAAGTCCCAAGATCTGTCTCCAAGTACTTTTTAATTAGAGATAAAAATAAAGATGTTAAATGACGAGAGGACCTTGCAGAGACATTAACCAAGTGTCAAAAATTACCTAAGCATCTGGGCATCAGGTGCCCTGACAGACTGACGCACCGAATCTCACAGCAGCTTCTGTGGCTGCTGGGAAGAGCACACGAGGCAGGCTGCGTGTGCAGCTAGAAGGAAGGGCCTCCTGTGAAGTGACTGGATGGAGCTACTGAAGTGTGGAGGTGGCAAACGCATTTGAAGGGAAAAGTGTCCCAGAATCAGAGAAATCAAGGGCAGTAACCAGGGTTGGGAAGTAAATAAAGCAACTTAGGGATATACGGAACACGACAGTTTGACACTAAGGCAACTCTCTCCCTTAGGGAGGAGAGAGAGCTCTACTTTGAGTAGGAACATATCAAGGTTGTGCTTCTTTAGATGTTCTTCAGGCTGGTAGAGCTGGGCATCAGCGTGTACGTGTGCATTCGTGTGCATGTGCGTGCGTGCGTGCATGCGTGTGTGTGTGTGTGTGTGTGTGTGTGTGTGTGTGTAGGGGTGGGTTTTTACATTCTCACAATTACCCCGTCTATCTCCTATTACCCTCCAGTACAACAGAGGTGGAAGGTACACTGAGAGTCATGAAAACAGTTAACAAGATGTACAATGAGAATATAACCATCTGTCACACTTGTCCCACGGTATTCCTCGCCCTTTTCCTAGGCCACAACCATGCAAGTGGTACACAGATGTACAGAAAGGCAAAACACCCACACAAATTAAACTCTCTCTCTCTCTCTCTCTCTCTCTCTCTCTCTTTCTCTCTCTCTCTCTCTCTCTCTCTCTCTCTCTCACACACACACACACACACACACACACACACACACACACACACACACACCCTTCCTTTGGAGTCCTTGTTTATGGGAGCAGACATTATTCTTTTCTCTGCCACAGAGAGCATCCTCTGTGCTTTGAAAGTTTAACGTGACATTGAACCAATTCTTTCCAAGGGGGAGAGGGAGACTTTACTGCGTAAGTAGCCAGTTCCCAGTATCGCATACCTCAGTGTTCTGGTCTACCACTATGTGGGAGTGAAGGCCATAAAAAGACCTTGTCAAGCTTTTACTACAACAATCTGAGATTCTTCCTTCTGTGAGTGAAATGAAACCACAGTCACTGGCAAATAACAGAAAACCAAGGCCACGAATGAATGTACAGAGGCTACCATTTTCACTTTGTGATGCTGAGTGCTGTGGCGTGTAGACCACAACAGAGGAATACTCTACTGAAAAGGGATGTACCAGCCCTTTGGGGTACAGGGGCCCCCCTCCACATAGTGAACCAGAAAGGAGTGAGCACAGCTGGTCCGAGTTCCTGGCCGGCTCCGGGAGCTATGCTAGTCTTCTGAATCAAATGGTATGACACAAGTTTGTTTTCTGTTGTGCTGGTGTCTTACTTTGTCAACAGTGTTGGTCTCTAATTCCTGAGCTCAGGAAATCCTCCTGCACAGCCTTCCAAATAGCTGGGATTTCAGGCTTGAGCTCTTTTTTAGAGATAGGCAGCAGAGACACAAAGGTTTGCCCATGATATGTAGGATCAGACAGCCTGGGGATGACTGAAGGGTAATAGGTACTCGTGTAGGCCCCAGGCCACAAGCCAGGCTCTACTGTATTATACCTCCTAACTTACATTGCACTTCGTCTGCACAGAGTCCAACACTAGACTCATGGTATCTGGTAGCACGGAAGGTGTCAGGCTGTGTTCTCTAGAGGGAGCATTTGAGGACAGAGACGGACCAAGAGGGCTCTTGACTGTAGGTGGGGTGGGAGGTGTTAAGTACTAGGAGCACTTACAACAAGCTGCTTAGGAAAGCCTTTTCAGGTGGTTCTCTGAGAGAAGGCATGGCGAGCCCTAAAATCTTAACGTCATGAAATTAGGACCCGAGGACTTGTCCAGGATACACACGGCAGTGAGAACTGCATGCATGGTGACCTCTGCTGGAGGCTACAATGTGGCTAAGCGTGTTGTCTTTATCTCAATTACTCCAGAAAGGGCCCTGCTGTGAAAGGAGCAGAGAGACACAGAGATAGCCAGTGCTAAGGTGGGTAGAGGGAAGTCAGTGAGGCAAATCAACCTCATGTGAGGGATGACTCTCGGGCTCATCGTTCACCTTCCAGAACCCAACCCTCACAAGAACATACTTGCAGGGTGTAGCTGGGAACTGGGAAGCAGGCAGCTGAGTTGTTGCTTGCCCATCCTCTCACACAGTGGTGAGAAGCACGCTCATCTTTTCTCAAAGCACTCCGAGCAAATAAACACCTGCAGAGGGGCTGATGGAGACAGACTTTTCTTACTCTGGTAAGTCTATTAAACAGAAAAGGAGGCATAAAAATGATAAACCCAGACCATCAGAACACAATAAGTGCGAGAAACCTTCATTGGAGAGGGAAATGCTTCCTACTCCCTCCCAGCATTGCTGGATTAAGTGTAATACAAGTTATGTGTGCTCGCTGGTGTCCCTGAGCGGGTAAGGACTAACAAGACAACGCTCACTAGAGTGAAAAGTGCAGCAGTCCAGGGCATGTGGTAGGAAGATCTCCAGCAGGGGACAGTGCGGGAAAATGGGGGAGGAAGTCTCCACACTCGGTCTGTGCATCACCTGGTCACGCTTTCCGATCGAGGAATATTGGGATGTCGGTCTCAGGGCTCCGAGAGAGAGGTGAGGCTCCTGCTACCTGGTGACGTTCTTAAGACTTACTTACCATCAAAATGCCTCCTCTAGGGTCAGGGGCTTGGGTCTGAAACGGTCTTTACTAATTTTTGGCTGTAACTGAAACTGAACTAAGTCATTAAAAATGCTTCGATACTTAAGATCACATTTAAGTTGGGAATGGAGAGACGGCTTGATAGTTTAGAGCACTGGCCGTTCTTCCAGAGGATCCAGGTTCAGTTCCTAACACACACACACACACACACACACACACACACACACACACACACACACACACACACAGAGGCCTGGAACCATCTCCTTCAGGAGGAGAGTTATAGGGAAACTGATGTCCTTTTCCAGTGTATATATTTCAAATGAAGGTTTAGTTTAAATCCTATTTTACCGGTGTGTGTGTGTGTGTGTGTGTGTGTGTGTGTGTGTGTGTGTGTGTGTGTTGTCTTGTGTGTGGTGTCTGTGCATGTTTATGCCTCTGTGTGCATGTCTGTGTCTGTTTGTCTGTCCATCCAAGTTATATAGTTCTAGACTTCTATTTGCTCACCAGGAGAGGAATGTTGGTAGACTCTACCATAATCTGCAGCGAAGACTAAGTGATAAACTTACTCTGACACAGGGCTCATTATCACATAGGTGATCGGGTTCAACTTTTACAGGGACCCTGGTATATGTGGGTTTTGTCCTTGGAATGAGAACACAGAAAAGCTGAGACTGCCAAGACTCTTACTTTCTTTTTCTTTTTCTTTTTTTGGTTCTTTTTTCGGAGCTGGGGACCGAACCCGGGGCCTTGCGCTTCCTAGGCAAGCGCTCTACCACTGAGCTAAATCCCCAACCCCTCTTACTTTCTTTATGGCTTCTCCTGGCTTACTGAGAAGACAGGCTTCTGTCCCTCAGAGGCTGGACTTCCCAATGGTTGAACTCTGCCTTGAACTCTGCCGTAGGCAACGGTGTTCTCCAAGAGTCATGGGGAGGCGGAATGCCACCACTGAGAGGAGATCGCATGCTTTCCTCCCTCAAGAAAAGAGTGAGCTATGCTCCCTGGCATGTTCCAACACCTTCCCACATAGCTGGACCCAGATGTCATAAGGGACTTGCAAAAAGGAAGTTTCAACATCGGTTAGCCTTGCCAGATGCTCTCAAGTCGTTCAAAAATAAAACTCGGGCGATGACGGTAAGAATGGGATGGCAGCTTAAGATGGGGTGAGAGGCTTTCCCGTGGCCGGCCTGGGCTTAGTGCTATGCCTGCCTGCCGTCTTCTTCAGGAACAAACCAGGGCCCAGGTAAGGAACATGCCCACGCTTACCACCCAGAAAGGCAGAGTGTGTGCTTCTGAAGCCGGTGTTCTCCGGGCTTTCTGCCTTCCATTAAATGGTTGAGACTGTCCTTGCGTACTTGGGTGGATTGATGTTATTTCTAAAGCACACAATTCATTTCAAGAGGGGAGAGGCAGGATTAAGCAGGAAATATTTTTCTATTGAGAAAAAAATTAAATATAAGTGGAAGTGTTTTCATGAAAATGTTTTTATATTTCAACGTTTCCTGCGAGCACTCTGATCCCAATATATCACAGGACCATGCTAGATTAGGACGAATGAAGGCAGAATGATTTTAAATGAAATTGAAACTGACCAGCCGGGCTTTATTCTCTAAATCTCATGAAACAGCAAAGCCGAGGGGGATGAAGCCACAAATAAACCAAAAGAAAAAAAAATAAGAATCAACTCAACGCTTTCAACTCAAAAGAGTTTCAATTTTATTTCAAAATGTTTAAAATCTAGTTTATTTTCATAGCCACAGAAAGCTTTTGAATACTCATGAATCAAAAGCCATTTGACAGAATCATGGAGCTTTCCCTAGTTGTCTCCTGTCAACCTCTTCCCTGTGCCCGTTAACCCCTTGGTATCCGGTCACACATAGCAAGTCGCTCTCAGGACCCAGTCCTTAGGAACGGTCTATAGCAATCGTGTGCATGAGTAGGCAGCTCCTCTAAGCAGGACAGTGCATTTTTAAACTGCACATGTTCAAGTGTTCGTTTGTATTAGTCTTAAACGGGATAGGGAAAAATGATATACATAGACTTTAACTACTCATTACCCTAGTCAAAAAAATGAACAACCAAGAAACCAAACAAACCCAAACAAACAAATGAACAACCAAAAAAGCCAACCAAACAAACAAATAAAAAAACCCACATCCTTAAGAGAGTATTTTGTTAATCTTGTGTCTTGATCTATGCTGTTGAGTAGCCACTAGCCACATGAAGCCTTTTCAACTTCAAGTAGTTAAGATTAATTAAAATGTGAAATCATAGGCACTAGCCACATCCTAAGTGTTTCTCAACTGCTCGTCAGCTCATGGCTACCACAGACAGGGCAGATGTAGGATGCTCTGTCAAGGCACAGAACTACGGAGTTAACAGGGTAGGTCTAGACAGAAGAATGGGGCTGTGGTCTTTGGCTCTTGTTTGTCTTAGTCTAGTTCTCCTATAGCTCATGCTGGCCTCAAATTCACCGCCTCGAACTGATCTTCCTGTCCCTTCTGGGACTGCGTGTGTGCTACTCTGCACAGGTTACATAGCTGTTGGGCTTAAACTTCTGGCAGTCTTTCTCTATTTGTATGTTTCCAGTGCATTTCCCTAAGCAACTTCATGTGCAAAGCTATCTTGTATATGCATTTTCTCCCCAGGCTTGTCCCCTTTACCTCTCTACTGTAAAATGTCTCTTCCCTAACAACCCAACTTGAATGGAGATATTTACAGAAGAAAGGGCAAATAATGACTTTTACATGGAAAGAGCATCCCAGGTCAGCATGTAAATGTTAAAGCGCATATCAGATTGTACAGAGGGCTTCTCCATTCCCACACCCCTATTCCCTTCCCGACATTCAGCCCCGTGTGAGCAGAAAGCAAGGCCCTGCACCCCTATTTGCTGCTGTACCCCTATTATAAGCACAATGCCTGGGACAAAACAGATGGTTGGATGTTTGTACAATGACTGGATGAAACAAAAGAAGAATGGTATTCTGTTAAAAGACCAGCCAGCATCCTTTTAGAGCCTGGATCCAAGTCTTTACATGGGACAGCAGCAACCCACCCTTTATTTTCAAATGCGATCTTGAAGCAACCTTGAAGACTGATTGAGGCAGGTACGTATACCACAACCCAGCCTCCTCCATGCTCGGCAATGGCTCCTTCTGAATGGCGTTAGCGTGATCTACACATCTGTACAGTCAGTGCTAATGTTCATCAGTTTTCATTTTAAAGCGGCCCAGAGTGTTTCATTTTACACATACCATCTTGCCTACCCTTCACTTGGATACTATCTGTACAATAAGGAGGAGGAAACCAAGCCTTGGGCGAAACCAAGTGACTTGCCAGACCATATAGAGTTGTAGGTATATAAATGGAAAAGCTCTGGTGGAGATGACAGACCATGCTGACTCTATTAACTGGTTGTAGGATGGCTGAATGAATCTCTTTCAGGGAAGGGCATGATTTGTAAGCATCCCACACACCAGGGCTGAGTAAGGCTCAGGAGTCCTACCGGCTTGCTACCTGCCAGTAGGCTCCTTCTTAGGTGAGGGAACCGGGCAGAGCTCAGCACAGCCTAGCTCTCCTAACTGTGGCAGTAGGAACCATTGGATTCTGCCCATTATGCATTCACTCTGTGGCCACACCCTGCAGCTTTCACCAGCCCTTCACCAGGGACGGGCCTGCATGCAAAAACACCAGCTTGAGAAGACCAGGAAGTGTCATGCATTCTCTGGTCAGAACTTCAAACCAATAACCCCAGAGGTAAAAGCAAAAACTCCTGACTCTGCCCTCTGGTGGCTTGCACTTGTCTCTGTGATCTGCTTCCCACAGGTTAGGGCTTCGGGAACCTGAACCAAAAGCTTTCACAAAATCATTGATGAAATACTAGCTCTTGAGCTTAGCATGTTAAGTGAAAAGCTGATTTCTGATTTATCAAAGGCTTACCAAATAGGGAAGGGGAAAGGAGCAGTAATCAGATCCCTGATTTACATAATTCTCAGCCATTCTTTTGGCAGACCTCTACAGCTACTAACATCTCCATCTATGGATGACAAAAAGACAACACTTACAATAACTCTCCCCCCTTCCCGGGTGCCTGTCAGGTATAAACTTGAAGCCAGGCACAGTTAATCCTTACAACTCCCCAAGGAAGAGGTATTATCACTTTTGCTCCAGATTAAGAAAGAAGGGTCAGACCTGAATTCCAGGCATCAAAACTATGCTGAGAGGGAATAGAGACAGACAGATTTCGTTCACTCTGGCCTGGGGCACAGAGAAAACCTCTACCTTCTGTGGGAAGAAAACCATGGGATCACAGAAGGACACATAGTAAGAAGGACACCACTGTGCCTTAAGCAGTGGCAGGTCTGATAAGGACAAAGGTACTACTGAAACAGAAAGTGGAGGGGTCAGCTTGAGGAAGTCGTTCTAGAAAGCGGGCCAGCCTGGCATCGAAGAGCCCATTCCAGCACTGGGGAGGAACAACAGATCCTCATCACAGGAGCCAGGTAGCACAGTGGTAGGTCTACACAGGCAGAGGCAGGGTGAAATCAGGTCAGGAAGAACTGAGAGCCAGGCCGGGGCCACTGCTCTGCCATGCTTATGAAAGCCAGGGGATTAAGTCAAGATTTCACTCGTGATTCAAAACTCATCTGAAGACATGGTGGAGGGGCACAGCGAGGCCTCGTCACCCCTCCCCCAGCTCTGCATGCACAACTGAGGAATCCACTTGGCACCCTGGCACTCTCCTACAGGAAAACATACTTTGGTTATCCAGACGTGACTTCCTGGCACTCGGAAGCTGTTGGCATGGAAAAATTAACAGGCTGACTTGGCCAGGAAGGAGTGGGCAACACAAATAACCAGGAAAAGATGAGCCCTGAGTAAGCGGGAGGCTTGACTGAAGGGTCACAGAACAGAAGGAGGGGCAAGATGATCTGTCGGGAGTCCCAGGCTCTGTGGTGGGTCCAGGCTGGTACCGAGACTACTGCATGGCAAAGGTCACTGAGCCCTCACAGCCATGCACAGATATCACTGCTTTCCTTTCAGGCAGCAGACAAGGAGGCTAACAGAGGTGAGCTTACTTGGCCTGGACGAGACAGCTAATAAGGGACGGGAGCTGGCGCACACACCATTACGACATACTTCATTACGGTGTCTTTCTGCCTTCAATCCCTTGCCGAGTTTGTAACTTCATAAGGTGGGGGAATGATGCCAGGAACTTTGTAGCCCTGAGGCAGAACTCTGCCCCAGCTCTGGCCTTCGTAACTTCCTCTTACTACACGCTGCACAGCTACCTCTCCTCTCAAATCCTGAGGACGGCTCAGTATACTCTACCCATAACTGTGTGTTACACACTAATTTGATCATTTGAGATCCCAGTCAGGCTTTCATAACTGGAAACTGGAGTCTTTCACAAAGGCACACAGGTAGTGGAAGCTACTCCTGGGAATCCAATCCTGGCCAGGACATACTAGGCCCACCCACATTTCTTCCTGCAACCGCCTTCCCTTTCAGCATGTTCCCTAAGGTCCTCAAGGGTTCCACAACTTTGCAGGGTGTGAGACCAGAGGAGCCCAGAGGTCTGAGGCCTCCTCTGTTGAGGTTACAATTCCTACAACCGTAAATCTTGTAAAGCATGTCCACAAGGTCCTTCAGCTTCTCACCAGAACTTCCAAACCATGTCTTTCGGCTTAATTTCCTACTAAATATCTACAACAAATTTCCATACGTTAGTTTTTCTGCTCGTGAAAGGGGGAAAAAAGCCAGGCAAGATCAGATGTCCTCTGCAACACTAGCTTCTAGAAAAGAGCGTTTTTGAATGGGATGCCACGTGCTGTGTTTTGCCATATTGCCTGCGCTTCCTGCTTGGAGCCAGAGTAACAGAACCTTGGGCACTGGAACTGTTCCGCGCCACGCAAATTCCACCCCACATCTTCCAGGCAACCCTGTCGCAAATAATTCATGTCCACTACGCCCCTACCACACAGAATACAACTACATTGTGCTGCTAGAAATGGGAAACCTGATTCAGATCAGAGAAGGTAGAAAAAAACATTTAGTTCAACACAATACTGCCTTTATGGAAAGGGGCGTGCGCCGGGTGGTGGTGTAAATCCCAAACCTGTGAGTGGGGATAGATTTCAAGACGAATTTTGGAAGAAAATGCAGAATCAAAATAACATTTAGCTTGACTCAAACCACCAATAATAATAACAACAACAAAAGCCCAGCCAGTCCTTCTAGAGCGGCGCCTGTTTAGGTTGCATGGTGCTCCAGCCAGCCCGTTCTCCTGGGAAATGGTGCTGCTGCTACAGCATGACTTGCTTTGCTTGCAGCAATAAAAGGAAAACAAGCTTGCACGACCCAATAGATTCCTTCAGTTTGTGCCTAGCAGCGGGAAGAAAAGAAAAGAAAAGCATGAAAAAGGGTCCTGGGGCAAGGGGAATGGAGGACAGGATCCTAGAGAACAGCACTACCCTGCAGGATTTTTGTAAACAGCAGCCTGTAATGGCCACGGTTAGAGAAAGAAAAACAGACATGGAGGGAAGCGTGTTTACAACTGCAGCAAGGGCGGGAGGCGGAGGGAGGGATTCCCCGGCTCTGCGCTCGGCCCTCTCGGCTCCGGTGGGGCCCCGGGGTTGGGCTGGGCTTCAGCTCCCAACCCCAATCCGTGCTTTCTTGGGGGGCCCCCATCTTGTTTATGGGAAGGTTACTCCTCCTCGGCTCTGGTGATCGCGTCCCTAATACTCCAGCTGCATCCTTGCGGGATGCCCACTTGACTGACAAGTCCTCCAGCCAATCACTGCCTGGGCCCTTTGGAAAGGTGGAATTTCCCAACAAACCGATTGGCTGAGAGGGAGGGCGGGCCCTGGTGATTGGCGTGTTATTCCGAGTAGAAAGTAGTAAACAACCTTGGTCCAGGGGCGGTGGGGAGGGCGCGCGATGCCAGCTCCCTCTGGCAGGCAGGGCGGGGTGGGGAAGCACCCGAGACAAAAGGAACCTCGGCTGCCGCAGCAGGGAGGGCAAGAAGGGGGTGCCCTCAAAAGTCAGCACCTGGAGGCGTCATTTGGAGCCCCCGCGCCAGAACTGCTGACTTTCAGCGACACATCGTTTTTTTGTTCTGTGTAGAACCTCAAAGGTTTTGTTTTCATCGTTTTCTCTTCTTCATGTAGGGCTGAAAAACTCTCCAAAGGAATGATAACCGATTTAGTCCCTTTTGTCCAGAAGCCCCCTTCTCACTGTCGAATAAAATTTTAAATTTGTCTTTTATGAAGTTGCTTTAAACCACACACTAAAATTGTTGCAGTACACAATACGCCATTAATGGCATGCTGGTGTACTAGACACCCAGCTACATCTTTTGATAGCAAGTTTTAGGAGCTCTGAGCCTATTCAGAGCGGTTGGGAATGGAGAACATACACAAAAAGAAACAAGACATGATGGTGTTGGGACCACCTGGTAAGAAATAAGCGGTTAACTTGCCCTGTTCATATTTCTGCCAGTCTCGCTTGAATCTCCCATTCCCTCATTCCAGCCTCACCATCCTTACAGGACCCCAGGCGGAGGAAACCATCTGCTCCTAGGATGGGGGCTTTGCTTACTCTGGCACATAATCGTGCTCAGAAGTCTACACAAGTCGCTATCCGGAGCAAGTCCCCTCAATGCAAAAGGGAACTAGGAGGCCAGCCAATCCGGCTCTCCACTTCTGATGCTTGTTGATGCTATACACTTTAACATGCGGAGACCATGTTGCCATTTTCCATGCTCAAGACATCGATAACTGGTACCTTGTAGGAGGTAACTTGGTGCAAACTGGCCACCTGGCATTATCCTTTGCTGCCCTAGTTGGTGTTCTCCCTCAGCCTGTCTTCTATGGGGCATGCCACAAGCAGCCCCCATAAATGCTCACCCCACACCACCTTTGCTGTATAAAACATGGATTTAGGCTTTCCTTGGTCCTTGCAGCCTGGCATCAGACCCTAAACCAGTAGCTTTTTGCTTTGTAGGCACCCTCCCTCCAGACACTTTGTTCTGTTCCCAGGTCCCTGCCCAGACCACACACATCCTTTTACTCAACGTTGGTTTTTATGCTTTCTAGACGTTACCCATGCCTGCCCAGGAGAGGCCACTGTTCTCCACTGTTCTCCCTGGCCCAGCTACCCCACTTCTTGCAGAAGAATGAAAAATTTTTTCCTAGCACTAAGTCTCTGATAGGGTTTTTAATGCTGTATGTAGACTCCGCTCCTAGGACTGCCTACCGTCATTAAGACCCTGAACTTCCTGAGGCCTGGGATGGTATTATCTTCTGATTTGGGTCTTCAGTGGAGATGGGCTCATACTAAGTGCCTACTGCAAACTTGCCAAATGTTTCTAGGACTCCTCCCTTACATCCTGAGCATGCCTGCCCCTGAAAGTTTTTCGGCGGTTTCTTACACACATGCAATCAATGTGTTTTCTCTGCCAGGTCAACAACTCTGTTTTCTCTACTTGGCAAATTTCCACTCTGCCTAAAATCACTTCCTCTCTTGGCATACCTTTCACAAGCTCCAACCAACTATGCTGTGCACCAAAAGCAGAGAGGTCTCTTTCCATATTTGTTTCTCTGACCAGCATTAGCTACAAAGCCAGAACTAGCATTTGGTTTGTTGGTAAAGGAAGAGGTGAAAAGCAAAATTTCAAAGTGGTGTCACCCATATGTCTACAAAATCAACACATTCCCACTCTGTAGGGGTGGAGCAGCACCATGTTCTTTGTGTGTCTCTGATGGTCTCTCCCTGCTTTCCAGCTGAAGGCCTCCTCTGTCTCTGAGGCTGACTCTTACTCACCCTTCATCTCAATTCAGCTGTCTCCTCTGTGCCCTTGTGCTGGCAACTGTGCACATCCCTGATTCGTTTTCATCACGACCCTGAACTATCATCTCCTTTTCTATCTGACCATTTACTGACTTGCTCAGTCTATTCCGTCCCCCATATAGCAATATCCAGTGTTCTGAGAATTGTGGGGTTCCAAAGCCAGGGCTCACAGTCTCTGCATATACCCTAGTGTGAGATTCGTCACCGTTCCTTTGATCCTTCGTACTTCTAAACCTTTAATGGTGGGAAAAGGTAAACTTATAAAGATTGGTACCCGATTTTGCCTTAAAATTACAGATACTTGCTTGTGAATAGAATTTGTTCTGGCACAGGTTAATACATCACATGGTTTAAAACCAAAACTAACAAAATATTTAAAATATATAGTATATTAATTACTCCCCACAGTGTTGGGAACAAATAACCAATAAAAACAATGTAAAGCCTGGAGGGAGTGTTTTGGCTGAAAGCCCATCATAGTGAGGCAAACATGGTGGCCTGATCGTCAGGGTGCTGATCACCACACTGCTTCTAAGGACAGGGATTGGTGCTGTCCAAGTCTTAGTCTTCCTGCCTAAGTTAACCTAGTTAAGACAGTCCTTTATAGGAATGCCCAGAGGCTTGTCTTTTTGGTGATTACAGACCCTATCAAGCATCATAAATAATAACACTGGGGCTGGAGAGATGGCTCAGTGGTTAAGAGCACTGACTGCTCTTCCAGAGGTCCTGAGTTCAAATCCCAGCAACCACATGGTGGCTCACAACCATCTGTAATGGGATCTGATGCTCTTTTCTAGTGTGTCTGAAGAAAGTGACAGTGCACTCATATAAATAAAATAAATAATTAAAAAAAAAAGGTGTGGGAGAGGGTTGGGGATTTAGCTCAGTGGTAGAGCGCTTGCCTAGCAAGTGCAAGGCCTTGAGTTCAGTACCTAGCTCCGAAAAAAAAAAAAAAAAAAAAGAAAAAAAAAAGGTGTGGGCTAGTATTACCCAGTTAATTTAAAAATAAAAAATAAAAGATAAATAATAATACCAGATAAAATAAAAGATAAATAATACACTCATTTGGCTTTCAGTAAGTAGGCCATTTTTTTCCTTTGTTACTTAATGTATTCTAGATCTGTCTATGTTTACAAACGAAATGTCTTCTCTACTAACAAATAGGATTTCAAATTAAAAAGCTGAACAGCAAAGGAGACAATGGAGAGACAATCTGTTAGCTTTTCATCTGACAAGGGATTAATACACTGAATATATAAAGAACAAAATTTAAATGTCAAAAGAACAAATAATCAAACCAATAAATGGGCAAATTAATCAAATGGACAGTTTTCAAAAGAAGCACAAAAGACCAATACATACATGAGAAATGCTGACACCCTTAGCCACCAGGGAAATGCTAATGTAAACCACACCGAGATTCAAATCTCACCCCATTCACAACAGAGAGCACATCAAGACAACCATCAACAAACATTGGCAAGGACTCAGGGGGAAATAGGCCCGTGAGCACTGCTGGTGGAAATAAAAAGAAAGGAGTTTAGATTCCATGGGAGCCAATATGGTCAAAAGAGCTGCTACCCCACTTCAGGATGTACAGAAGTGATGCTAGGCCAGCACACAACACATCCTCATCGTCAACAGCAGCCAAGCAATGCGACCAGCTTAGGTACCCATCAACGGAAAGAAAAGATGAAGGAAATGTGCTGTGAGTATACAGTCCTAGCAGATGTAAAGGACAGAACTAAACCATTGGTGGGGAGTTAAGGAGTGGAAAATCATCTGAAGAGACACTGGCCTGACCAAAGTCTCTCTCACCTGTGCATTTTTTTTCTTAAATAAAAGGAAGGCCTTGTTCAGAGGGAGGAGACACAGAAGAGAAGGGAGGGACAAACAGAAGATAATGGGTGGTCATCAAAGCACATTTTATATACCCATGCAAGTATTTAAAAAAGATAAAGGCCATTTTATCTTTGCAGACCACATTCTACTCTGTAGATAACCCTGAGTCGTCTCCAACCTTGTCTGTGCATTTAAATCACTGCTACTTCCCCAGAAACGGATCTGGCTGGTTTAGAGGCTATCACGTGAACCTTAAAATGAAATAGTAGAAACAAAGCCCCAGATGATTCTAATGAAAAAGCAGGTTTTAGAGACACCGAGTTAAACCCATTTCTCCCTCTCCTGATGGAATTTGTCCTCATAGTTTGTCATTTCAGACAGTGCCATGTTAAAGTGGCCTTGTGCACCTGTTGCTTCACGTGTGTGCTGGTTGGTGTGTCTGTGGGTGACTGTCCTGGGAGAATTACCACGTCAAAGGGCACAGGCACTGGTACTTTGGAAACGCTGGCGAATTCCATTCCACCAAAAAAAAAAAAAAAAAAAAAAAAAGTGCCACCTTCCAGGCCCCTCTGCCAAGTGGGGCTGTTTTCCTACAGATTTGCTATCAGAGTATGTGACTGAATATTTGAGATTTTCAAGCACGGGGGGCTCTGATTACTCAGATATTATAAAAAGGACTTTGGATTCACTTGGAGTCTAAGAAAGATGGACCCATGCTCCAACATCAGTTTCGTGAGGCACACACATCTCTGCTCCACCGACATAAAACGCCATCTTATTAAACAATGAATGGCCACATGCTCTCACATCCACATTTGAATTTCCCATCCTGTTCCATTATTCTGTCCCTTCATGTACTGGCACCTTGCTAGTTATTTAATTATTAACTACTCAAGCACCATGGGATGCTTCAATATCTAGTAATCTAATTGTACTTGTTTAGCACCATTATTACTATTAAGACCACTATTATTATTACTATTATTGGTGACTATTAGAGTCAGTTTGTATAATTAAAAGAAACCACGTAGTATTTGAGGTATACTAAATTTATAAACACAGGGAGAACTAACATCTTGCTAACGTTGGTTAGATTTGCCTAACAGATATGGTTCTCCATTTATTTGAATTTATATTTGGTACCTTTTTTTTTTCAGTACTATTTTCTTATTAACTTTTAAGCATTTCCTCTGGGAAAAACTTTTCTTCTATGGCATCGTATAGCAAATTATTTGCACACCGCAGAGTTGTCATATGACTAATTCTTGCTTATGTTATTTCTAGGAAATGCTTTATTCTATGCCCTTAGAATCTGAGTATATATTTATGCACATGCGTGAAGCCACAGTTCAACTTTGAGTGCTGTTCCTCAGAAATCCTCCACCTTACTTGAGACAGGTTCTCCTGCTGGCTTGGAGCTCACCAATTAGGCAAACAAGCTGGCCAGCCACAAGCCCTGGGGATCTGCTTACCTCTGTTTCCCTAGAACTGGATTTCAAGCATGTGCCGCTGTGCCCATTAATTTTTTTAAAGTAGACTCTTAGACCTGAAGGCAGTTCCTCAGGCTTGGCTGGCAAGCATGCCATTGACGGAGCTATTTGCTGAGTTCCCTATGCCCTTAGAATGCTCGATGAATAAACAGCGAGGTTCTAATCAATTCAGTTCAAACCAATACATTTTGACTTAGCATTCACAATGTAAGCAACTCGGGCATTATAGGGCCTAGTGCTGGACGGCAGGGGCAAGATTCTGGATACGGGGCGCAGGGGGTCAGGGGGGACTTCTAACACAAAAGAGAGTAAAGTCTTGGGAGAAAGAGACTGAGGGCTTGGGCAGCGTGGGCAGGGTGAAAAGCTATCTGTGTGGCTTAGTGCATGCCTTAGGAAAATATCTCAGCTAGGCTACTACAGCAGCTATGCATCTATCTACACCAGAGAAACCACACAAAGCTGGACATACAGCTGGTGTCTGGTGAGCTCATGCATACATGTGATAGCCATGAGAGAAAACCATCAGTTTCCTGTTTCAGAGCTGTGTATCTTAAGGTATGTCCCTTTATGAACACTAAAAAACCCAGCCGGGATGTGGTGGTGTACACATTTAATCCCAGAACGAGAGGGCCTGTGGAAGAAGTCTCTGAACTTCAGACTAGCTTGGAATAAATAGTGCGACCATGTCGCAACAGACAAACATAACTAAAATAGCATATGCCACACTCATCTTCCAGGCCCAGAGGTCCCAGCATGAATATCAGAACAGAGCTGCCTAGCTTAGGTCTCATTCAAGACCTTTTAACCTATAACCTCTTGGGCTGAGGTCATAGTCGACAGCACATATCTGTCCACTAAGGAGCTCCTTGAATAAACACCTTTGCTCTGATTATGACAAGTGTGACCACAGTCTCTGTGCTTGTAGAATCTTGACTAGAGAGTCCTGAATACCATTATCTTCCCCCATCTCTGTCTTCCACTTGTCAGCCTCTGCTGTTCACTGAACTGGATCCCAGAATCTGTAACTACTGACTGTGGTCCTGTTCTACACAGAAAACTTGGAGAAGCCCAGTTTACAGAATCAGAGATTGGACCATGCTTCAAGGCATTGCTAAAGAAATGGCCGGCAGATCAGCCCAGAGTCACCCAATTTCTCAGTGGAGCTATGGGAAGGTAATAGTCTCCCCAGTGCAGTTGCACTAAAAAGCAGGGCAGTAAAGAACAATTATGCCTATCCCAGAATTCTCTCTGAATCCATTTATTACTTCCCAATTTGGGAAAGTCATTGCTGTACCTGTACCACTACTCAGAAAAACATTAGCGTATCCAATGATCTCTTTAATAACTACCAGAGAAGCAGCTAGCTGAAGCATAGGGGGAATTAATGGGAGACCTTAAGAGTTCAACACCCCTAGGTACAAATGCACTGTCAGCACATGGAGAGATCTGGTTTTTATGCATGCCTTATGCAAAATGGCCTAAGCTAAAATTTTTACAAAGCATTCTGAGGAGTAAACTTTGATATCAGTGTTAGCTAAAAAGAAATGTACAGAGTCAAAGGATCTTTCTGTTGGCTGATAACAGAGACTCCCTGGAAAAATTAATGTTTCCTTTAGAGGAGCAAAAGTCGAATGGAAATAGTGTCAGCAGCATATGATGTCTCGTGTGACAATGTGGCGAAGTACAACAGAGAAGGCAGCTGGGAGCTGCTACTAATGCCGAGTCTTAATTAGGCTCATATCTCAAACTTTTGGTTTTGTAGCTGCATCTCAATTTTGTAGTTAAAAAAAAATGTGGTCAATTAGGGTACATTTAAGATTCACTGTATCTACTATGAGATAAGAGCTTGGGATAACAATAATAATAATAATGATGATAATGATAATGATAGCAGCTTTTTGGGAACACTCACAGGCAAACGAGTTGGAACACTGAGCACAATCCACTGTAATTTGCCATCAGGACCACGGGGTACGACTTTCAGAAAACCGACCTAAGCGATCAATGCTTTTGACGTGGGAGAACGAAACCTTGTCAACCAACTTGTCAACCAATTGCAAACAGATGGCTCATGGACAACAAACCATAGAGAAAATACAGGAATATCAGAAGGACAATGGGGAGGAAAAGAGAACACTTTCCAAACTGCATGCATACGGAGGGCCTCAAAGGCCTCAGCGACAGATGTGTCCCTGTATCAGGGTAAACAAAGAATAAAGCCCATAACACAATTCACACCGACTTAAATTTCTACTACTTAATTTTATTAAGTCCGCTTAAATATGTATCTAAATATATGTTTTTTTCTTGTTCTAAGACAAGGTCTCTCGACGTAGCCCTGGCTACCCTGGAACTAGATATGCAGACCAGGCTGACCCCAGACACTTAGAGTCCCTTTTGCTTCTGCATTTGGAGTGCTAGGATTGAAGGCATACATCAACTAGCTGGGGTTAAGTGTCTAGATTTTTACTTCTCTGTATTTTCTTTTACTCTCAATTCTTTTGAACATTACTGCGTATTACTCCAAGTTTGAGGGGCTGGCCAAATCCTTCTGGACTTAATGAGAGAGGCGCATACACACAGGACACCTACTGGCGCAACACGGTGGTGCCAGGATGCCAGGCCTAGGCACGTGGATCCTTCAGCTCTGTTCCTGTTCCTCAGCTACCTCAGAGGTCTGCCTTGGAATTACTAGTATTTTAAACAATGCAAATGCAATTACAGTTGAAGCACATTCTCCAGGAGAAGGAAGAAGAGATTGGCATTTAGAAGCTTCATTAAACTTTTGGCCTTTTCAAAGCTAAATGAGTCTTAAGAAAAGCCATAAAAAGTTCCCGTTGATTGATTTAAAAACAGGCTTTTTTTGCAATTAGCAGATCTAAATCTATGAAAGGGAGAAACACATAGGGCACTTTTAGTAACTTCCTGCTTTCTCTGTGTATTTCAAGTTCTAACAATTAGACTCTCTACAGACACACATACAGATACACAAATATTTAGAGCAAGACTTAAACTTCCATTTTTTTTTTTACTTCATGAAAATGCCGTTTATGTTTCTGCACACAATGGATTCTGGCAATTTATTTACAAGTAGCCATCCCTGCTGCATTAGGAAAAATGTCCTCAGCTATGTGGCATGGTATGTCCCTCCCAACCAGAGCAGAAATGGGAAAGCATTGATCGGGTATAAAAATGTTCGAGGCTTGCAATGCTTCTTCCTCCGGCTTCTTATATCAACTTATAAACTCTAACGATTTACTGGAAAGATCGGACTAAATTACCGCACTCTTTATCGTCCAAATTTGTTTGCATTCGGTGTCCTCTCCTTTCTCTCGGAACCTCCCTTGCTTTTCCTTTTGTCGGTAAGTTAAATCGCTTCTCCTCCCACACGCATAAAAAATCATTAATTTATAAAACACATAGCCGTATGTCACATCTCAAGCAATTCTATTTTACATTTTACCAGACTTATCTAACGTGAACAAATAGATGTTATTTACTGTAGCCAGAATGAGAATTATCTAATGCCACTTACATAGCCAGAAATTGATTTTTGATTAATGTTTAAGCGAAAAGCAAACAAAGCCATCTGTTCTGAAAACAAACAAACAAAGGGGAGCAGAGCAGGGAGGACTCGGTTCACGGGCATTCCTGCGGGCCTGAGCCTCAGCTGCTGGAGAGCACGGCCTTTTCCCTGCGCGGGGAGCGGACCACTGACAAGAACAGGGTTCCAGGTCCAGACTGGAGGTTCTTCTCTAGCAACTGTTGATTGAAAGACTACTACTTATAGTGTGTGTGTGTGTGTGTGTGTGTGTGTGTGTGTGTGTGTGTGTACACAAACAACAACAAAAACAACAAACCTCCAAGTCAGAATTTCTTCTCTGGTGCCCAGTGGACGGCAAGAAAGTTAACGGCCATGCTTTCCTTCTTTCCTCTTGTTCAATGAATCGAATTAAAAGACTGAAGAAAAATGCTGGGCAGTGGTGGCACGTGCCTTTAATTCTAGCACTCAGAAGACAGAGGCAGGGGGATCTCTCAGAGGTCGAGGTCAGGCTGGTCTTAGGAAAGCCAAGGCTACACAAGAAACCCTTTCTCAAAAACAAAACCAAACAAAAAACAAAACAAAACAAAAAAAAGGAAGGAAGGAAGGAAGGAAGGAAGGAAGGAAGAAAAACTAGGGTGTGTGTGTGTGTGTGCGCGCTCATGTGCACACACACACTCACATGTATGAGCACATGGGGAGACTAGAAGTTGCCATCAGTATGCTTTTAAAAACCATTTTAGGAGTCTGGAGATATGGGGCAGCAGTTAAGAGCGCATGTTCCTCTTCCAGGGGACGTACACACTGGGCAGCTTACAACCTGTAACTCCAGATCTGAGTAAAATCTAATGCTTCTAGCCTCCACGGGCATCTACACTCACGTACACAGACACGCACAGACAGAGAGACAGACAGACATAACACACACACACCCCATTTTGTATAAATGACAAGCTAAACCAAGAAAGAAGCAAAGCCAAGGAGAAGCAGCCATGTCCCATTGTTCTTAGAACCTCTGCAGTTTCCTCCATATGAACGGAAGAGTGCAGTTTACAGTTCCTGTCCGCCCCATTTATAACGAATGTATACATTATTTTCTAAGACATTCATGAATATGACCAAGGAAATAGTTTTTTTTGTTTTTAACGAATTTAGTGAAAACATTCAGCACAAGAATAAGTAGCAGTAAGACTCACAGGGTACCTAGGAGGTCAGAAACAAGAGGAGCACTCCAACCTTTTCTTTAACAGGGCCTCTTGTATCCCAGGCTAACCCCTGTGTAGCCGAAGATGACCTTTAACAGCTGATGCATGCCTCTCCACCCGCTTGTGTTGTGCTGGAGCCTACAGCTCCGTGCATCCCAGAGAAGCACTCTAGCAACTCTCAGCCAACTAGGCTCCGGCCCCTCCCTCCTTTGGAGCACCCTCAACAGCCGAAACGGACACAACGCATACACATCAACGAGCACGCCAAACACCCACCACCCGTGTGCAAGAACACACTCCTCACAGCTTTCAAACCTGCTACTGGATACACAACTCGAAGTCTTATCGGGGACACTCTGTATCCTACCAGTTTTCAGAAGCACAGGGCAGGAGCGCAACCGAATTCTGAAGCATCTTCTACAAAGCGTCACCCTGCACTGAGAAGTACGGCACGGGTGCCTTTATGACTACTTCCACTCTAAACTCTCAGGCTCGCAGCAGAATGTTTATACAGATCCTGCTGCACATCCATAAAAAAAGAGCCTGCTTTATTCGGAAATTTAATGACAAAGTTGTCTTGATACACACACACACACACACACACACACAGAGGCAGAGAGAGAGAGAGAGAGAGAGAGAGAGAGACAGAGACAGAGACAGAGACAGGCCTAGAGAACTTTCTTTGCCAAAGAACAGTGAGCATTTCCTGAGCCCTGATTTAGCCTTTAACTAATGGTTCTGACTTGTGCTTCAACAGAAATAATTGCATGACTGACCAAAAAAGGAATAGCCAAACAAGTCTTAAATAATGATTGTTAGCGCACCAACTACATCAACCTTTTCTAATTACAACTCTCCATTTTATTATTGTCAAGCAAAATGAGTACCTTAACTTGAAAGGCTAAGCTGAGGGAGGAAAAAAAAAGTCTTTTTGTCTCCGTTTTACAGGTTTGTTTTTATAAACACTGCCTCAGTCCCCCAAAGCAACAGGAGGCAGGACAATGATCCTACTGATGAGTACAGCTTTTACCTCTGTGGGACAATAGATTGTTTTTCTGTTAGCCCCTTGGAGTAAAAGGAGCTTTGATATGGATGCCCTTTTCTTATCAGAGACAGCAGGGTATAGGAGAGTTTGTGAGCTTGGCCTACACCGACTTGGCAGGTGTGAGGCCTACCTGTCTCTACACCACCACTGGTTTCTACTTCACTCTAGGAACAGAGAGGAAGAAGCATGTTCTGGAATTTCCCAAAGAGGCCATCTTTGTTAATAGATTGTAGTCAAGAGTTTTACTACTCTCTGCAGAGATGAATGAAACAAAAGCAGAACAAAACACAGAGAAAAATCCCTTGTAGGGGAGTTGGAGGAAAGAGATCATTTAGAGACAGGATACCAAAAGTGGTTTGTTTCAAAGTGACAAAGTGCACCTCTGCTGGGGAAACTAGCAAGGTAGCAGCCCCTGTTCAGAACTTTTCAAGGAGCAGAGGAACACCAAAGTGCCAAGCCAAGGGGGACTGAATGCTCTAGATGTTAAGAAAAAGCAGTGGAGCAGGACTAGAGGAATGTAAGCCAACTCCTACTCATGGCAAGGTGGCTTGCTTCTCAAACGCACTTTTCAGTGTGTCTCTGCACTCTGTTTCTATGTTCTGAAGACACTCAACTGGCAGTGTATTGTTAGATGCTGGCAGAATCTCCAGTCAAGACTAGCAACTCCACCTCCTTCCTGACATCCACAAGGGGAAACGTGCCACAAGACAAGGTGAAGGTGCAGGACAAACACCATGTGTGTGGTCTATAGCTAAACATGCTATTGGAGACTGTCCTGTCAGGACAGTTAAAAAACAAACAAACAAAAAACTCCAGGAGGCAGAGGCAGAGGCAGAGAGGCAGAGAGGCAGAGAGGCAGAGAGGCAGAGAGGCAGAGAGGCAGAGAGGCAGAGAGGCAGAGAGAGAGGCAGAGAGGCAGAGAGGCAGAGGCAGGTGGATCTCTTTGAGTTTGAGGCCAGTCTGCTTTACACAGTGAGTTGCAGGACAGCATGGGCTATGCAGAGAGACCCTGTCTCAAAAAAACAACACCACAAACAAAAACAAAAGAAAGGGAGAAGAAGAGAGGGAGACAGAGAGAGGGTTTGGGGAGAGGAACTTTAGCCTTGTGGAGACAGTGAAACTGTTCTTTGCCACTCCCCCTCTTAAGGCAGTGTCTAACTGTATTCCTGACTAACCTTGAACTTGCTATATTAATTACGTTGGGTTCCAACCATGCCTGGAATTAGGGGTGTGACCCAACTATACCACTCGAGTCTAGGTACACGGGTCTGGAGGCCATAGGACATGGCTTTCTTGGTGGCCTGTAGAAATGTAATCTGTAACTTTATCATGGCAGTAAGATTGTTTTTCAGCTCATGCCCACACATCCCAAATAACCGGATGATACAGCAGGGCTCCAACACCATCACTACTTACACGCCTCCCTGCTCATTCTTCTCACCGGCTTAGGTAACATCAGAAGGAAGAGCATACTAGGAGAAACCCTGATCTGACCACCACAGAAAGCAGGTATGCAGTGGTGGTGGTGGGGCACTTTCTTTTTTTTTACAGTTTCTCCTCACAAAGACCTTCACGCCATGTGTTTCGAGCCTCATTCATCACACCTTCCTAGAATGGCTCTGCTCAAGAAGGAAGCGGCTCACTGACCCACTTCAACTGTGAAAGCAATAATATCTAAGGAGAAGGAAGAGGAGGAAGAGGAGGAGGAAGAGGAGGAGGAGGAGGATGAGGAGGAATGAACCATGCACTTAAAATTATGAGGGGCAGTGATTTACACAGGCAAATAGTTAATCACAAGGGCTACCCTCAAAGCTTAGTGAACAAAGGCATTTTCAGAATCGACCTGACAGAAGCAACCATAAGATGCAATGAAGCGATTTGGAAGCTCGGGTGGCTGGCAGCAGCGCTCTCTGGATGACAAACAAAACGGGGAGGCGGGGACTGAGTAAACTGTTTTCTTTGCAAAATGAAGTGAGGAATGGAGGACCATTTGAGCATGCACCCATCTACTCTCAAACCCACAGATCCCTCAGGCCGTGGAGGACTGGGCAGTGTGCACTATTCTTGTTGCATTAGGGGAGATTTGCATTAGGGTAGAGGTTCCTACTCAAAGCCACTTTGGGTATCCAGCACCCTGGGGTTGGTTGTAAGAAGTCCATTTAATGAATGAACGAAGCTGGAGTTTTCCAGATGTCTCATGAATGTGGCACCCAGAACCAATGCTGCAGCGTACTGCCCCCACAACCTTTGCCACCATCCGGGAGCACTCAGCTCTTAAGTAGGAACAGTGACTGCATGTATGTGGAAACCGAGTATGCACATGGAAAGCAGCACACGGGAAGGCCCTGTGTGCTGGCTATCACTGCTATCCAGGCAAAAGCTTCCTGGAAGGCTAACGAACCATAACTTGGCTGATAATGTCGTTTTGCGAAACTGAGCAAGAGGCCCGTCCACTCCTTCGTGAGCGCTCCAGTCCTGGTGGCCTTGGCTGGAGTTAGGGTTGAGTGCGGACTGGAGCAGGGACTGAAACTTCTCCAGCAAGGAGGAGTTGTTCTTCTCCCACGGTCACTAAGGAAGGTTCTTGTATTTTTCCAGGGTCAGCTGAGTAGTCACGAGAGGAGAGCTGAGGGGCAGGAGGAGACAGCCTCAGGCGGTAACAGGGGAGCCCAGCACCTCCCCTGGAGTTGCAGCCAGCTGCTTCTTGGCTGGAAACTTATTTAAGTTGTCCTCTGTCCCACTTCTGAGGCTCTGCAGGGATGCTCTGGGCACTCGGATCCATGAACAAACAGAGATGAGCAGAGCAAAAGGAACACTCTGCTCGGATGAGCCTGACTCTCGACACCTTTTCCCTCACAGGGTTGGAAGGTCTCTGATGGGAAAGGCACTGGGTGTGTGTGTGTGTGTGTGTGTGTGTGTGTGTGTGTGTGTGTGTGTGTGTGTGTGTGTGTGTTTAGAGCTGGGAAAGGCACTGTGTGTGTGTGTGTGTGTGTGTGTGTGTGTGTGTGTGTGTGTAGAGCTGGGAAAGGCACTGGGTGTGTGTGTGTGTGTGTGTGTGTGTGTGTGTGTGTGTGTGTGTGTGTGTAGAGCTGTGCCCAGCTTTTAAACAAGTGAAGAATTCAAGAAAGCAAGCACAGACATCTTTCCTGCTTCTATTCTCTAGTTACCCCAATCCCAGTGAACTTTAGGATAATTTTAGTTATTGATACTCCAGATAGTATCTTTAATAGCAAAGCTGGGAGCAGAGCAAAGGGTTCTTAGAAGCATGTGCTAATACTCATGCAAGGTGCAAGAAAGGCATTTCAAATTTCATCTCTCTCTTGGGATGCAGCAACTGTGGCCACCATTCCTGCCCCGCCCAGGATTCTGCCTTGATCTCATCCCTCTAATAGCTGTACATCAAGAGTGCTCACTCACTAGGACTTACAGTCTGCCTCTTCTCTCCTGTTTCAGGACAACCAGCCGTTTGAAGGTCCGAGGGGCGTGGCTAACTGAAATCTGCAGATACTCCCAGGAATTCCTCCCAACCAGAGAAATATTAACCTCCTTATGTTTCTCATCTCTAACTTGTGCCACTTCTGTAGCCTCAAAAAGGTCCATCTCGTTTCGGACATGGATCTGACAGCCCTTTGTTGTAGATGCTCCCAAGCACCCTCCCCCAGGATGGTCACTTCCAGAAAGTTGTAGGCAAAGTAAATGAAAGTTTGGGCAGCGTGTAATGAGCGGCTAGCGGCAGAGGGTGAAAAGGCTGAAATCACGAAATCAAGTCTTTCCCCTGCAGGTGAATGTCGCACCTTATCCATCAACAGTGACCTACTGACTGAGATGTTTGTGTAAGATCAATGAATAAACCACGCCAGAAGACTTTCAGGATATGGAAACCTATTTGGATTATGCTCCAGAGGGCTCTGGAACAGGACAGATCCAATTTAGAACTGAGAGCATAGTCTGTCTCCAGGTCAGGTGATGAAGACACACCTAGGGTCGTTCTTTCACTGCTGCAAAGACAACTCCACTGTTTAAAAGTCACCTTCAGCCTCCCACAAAGTGACCTGGAGAAAAGTGTGCTGAGAATGAGTGTACAGACTTGAGAAGGGGTGCTACCTTCCTTCCAGAAACGTCCAGAGATGCACGAAGAGAAATACGAAACTGTCTCTGGGGCACCGCAGTAGTAATTGCTACTGGGGAAGCTTCAAGTCTTACCTCTGAAGTCAGCAGTAACCGTAGGGCAGTGCTAACGTACAGAGACGGCTTCAACACACCATCTCATCCAAGTAATCGACCCATCGTAGGTACACTGATGCCACCCTGGCAGGAGTGCCACCGAGGGTGCTATCAACCTTGTGCACCACTGAAATGCACAAACCTAATGTCAGGAGAGACCCCAGTTTAAGGGCAGGCTATAAAGTAATGGATTGGTGCTCGTTAGAAGTGACAGTGCCGCGCGAAATCAGAAAGACAAGCAGACCCATCCCAGCCTAGAGAAGACCGTTCAGATAAGGTACAGCGACTCGACCAGACACGGGACTGACAAAAAGCACATTAGTGGGAAAACTGGTGGGATTTAAATAAAGTCTGCTAAGAATATTGTGCCAATGTTAGTGTCTTGGTTGTGATAACTGGATTATGATTATGTAAGATGTTAACATGAGGAGAGCTGGGTGACATTTCAGGAACTCTCTGTGCTGTTTTCAACTTTTTCTAAGGTTTCCCCCCCCCCCCCCCCCCCCCGTAAATGAAGCTGAGGAGGACTCAGAGAGCCTGGGAGGCTGACTAACTCTTTAATTCGTCTTGTCACTTTGTCCCTGGTAAGTAGGGTCATTGCACTACAGAGCCGGCTTGTTACAGATCTTCTGATTTTGCTCCCTCCATGTCTTACTAACCTTTGGGGAACTGACTGGATGTTATTCAGGTGAAATGGAAAATGAGTGAAGTCACAATATCATGAGAAGGGGCGGGGGGAGAAAGGGAGGTAGGGAGGGAAGGAGGGAGGCGAGGAGGGAGGGAGGGAGAGAGATATTAATAAAAAACTTTGAAATTGTAAATATGCTATATTTCTAGGAGGCCCACATCAACCGTCAACCCCCTCCCCTTCATATGTGCAGCACCCTTGACAACACAGCTGTTTTGCTCTCTAGGAGCCAACTTTTAGTGTGCTGAGGAAAAATGTAATCCATTGCTCTATAGGAGCAGGTTCCAGAGGTATTGGGGAACAGCGTTCTTTCCAGAAACCAGCAGGGTCTGAAGCTGCTGGGACTTGCTCTAGACCCTGTCAGTCTACCCTTTACAGAGTAAGGCAACATCTCCTTTTCAAAGACTGCAACTTTGATCCTCCTGTTCCCTAAACTTAACTTCCGTAAGTTGAAAAACACTTACTTTGGTTGCCTGGGTCCTTCTTCTTGGGGTAGATATGCACATTCATTCTCCCCCACCTCTCTCTCTCTCCCCCTCTCTCTTACCAAGCTTGCCTGGCCTTCACTGACCTACGCCATCAATCCTTTTCCTTCGCACAGAGAAAGAAATTATTAAAGAGGAAACTGCCCCTCAAAAATCATTCCGTTCCCCATCCTCTAAGTCTTCCACAGAAAGCAAAGTGATGAAAAGGAGACATGCACTTCCACTTTGCTGGGATGAGTTCCAGGTGGGTTCCCACCTATCTTTTTTTTTTTTTTTTTTTTTGGTTCTTTTTTTCGGAGCTGGGGACTGAACCCAGGGCCTTGTGCTTCCTAGGCAAGCGCTCTACCACTGAGCTAAATCCCCAACCCCGGTTCCCACCTATCTTATTGCTAAACAGTGACCATGGAAACTCCTTGGCAACTGTTCCCGTGGCCTCGGTGGCAGTCTAATAGCTCCGCATCAGAACTGGGGTGCGTGTGCTTTGTAGTCTCCAGACTGGGGAAGGCTGGGTTTCCTGTCAGTTCCTGCCTACCAGCCTACTAGTAACCACGCTACTCTTACCTGGCCATTTCAGTCGGTGTGTTATGTGGTCTCTCTCCTCCGGGCCATCTAAAATGGCTGGAGTTACTTGTAACACAGGATATGATTTTTAGATCAATACCTGATGGACAGATCAATCCCATCCCTCACAAACAAAGGCAAGTGTCTGGGTATCTAGACAGTCATGACCTCCAACTCTAAACCACATTCTCCACCAAAACCGTCATTAGCATTTTGAGCCCAGGTAAGTGCGTACAGCAACTTCTTAACCGATAGGCTTATACCTGCTACCTTATGGGGGTGCGCCACATACCGTCTCCAATTAGAACCCTTTCAAGTTAAAAGGCAAAGGGCACTTGGGCTAAGTGTACTGACAGTCTGGTTGGCTTGGCGAAGCCTTCTCTCGCTAAGCAGTCACACGTACCCACCAAGGAGAAGGCGACTCAGACTCCCGAGATTTCTGGTAACCCAAAGAGCTCCATGCGTCTTTCCTCCGCAATTTGCCACCAAACGACTCAAGCCTTATTGAACCAGTATATCAATTCTGGTGGAGTCAAAGTGCTGAGTAAGAGAAAATAAAGCCGAAACAAGCGTAAAGACAAGAGTTGTTCTGTTTTTATATGGAATATGATTCTTCGATGAGAAAACTCTCATAGCAGGGGGAAAAAAATTACATTATTGAAGCTGAAATGTTTGATGGCTTCCATTTTCCTGAGAGTGTTTCACCCTAAACACAGGTGGTAACTGCCAAGAGCAGCCAGAGTGATTCCTCTGGATATTTCTACCATAAATATTTCTGAGGTCCTACTGTGTGCCAGGCACTGTAGTGATAGTAGGGATACAAAGCTAGGAGTTGAGCTTGTACAAACTTTTAAAAAGGCGTAGTCCCGTGCTGAAATGCCATGACTCAAACACAAAAACCGTGATATGCATAGGAAATAAATGGTTCTTTTCTTGGGGACAGGAAGACCAGTAAAGGATGGTGACAAGTTTTAATTAGGAGACTGCAGAAGAGCAGGGCTGGGCCATGTAAATCAAACCCTATATTGAGGGTCTGTACTACACTCAGAAAGAATAATTCAAGCAGTTACTGGAGTTATTGTGATCCCACACACAAGTTCATATAAGGACCCTAACTCTGAAAGCATGCATTTGTTTCTTTGTTTTTTTGGCTGCCTCTAGCTAGCACATTTATGAAAAACAGGTTAAGTTACTGGCTCCAAATTACTTTTTAATAAAAAAAGCAAACAAAACAGCATAAGCCTTTAAGATTTTCTTTTTTAGAACCTAGAAAACAGTCTCCCTGTCAAGAGCATGCATGATTAATGATTTCTATGCTGTAAGCTTGGGTATCTGCTGTGTTACTAGTATCCGATATTCCCAACAGCTTGTAATTGCCCTGGGGGTACTTTTGGAACTGATAGGTGTGGGGAGGCGCCTACCTTCTTAATATCTGCATAATTTTTCATTTTTTGGAAAATTTTAGACTACATTTATCAATGGGGTCACTGAAATACGGAACCACTGTCAAGTCATCCACATGAAATTATGAGTGTATTGTCATCTGAAGAGGCATTTCCGTAAGACAGCAGATACAAATACAGTCAGCTCTCAGTATCCATGGGGGATGGGCTCGAGATCCCTCCTCAGACATAAAAATCTGAGATGAGCAAGTTTCTTATTATAGACGGCAGATTTGCATATGATTTAAGCTCTTCCTTCCTGCATACTAGAAATCAGAGACAGACAGTTTGTCATAGTCGAGAGGGTACAAATGCTGCGTAAACAGTCGCCATACTGCACTGCGGTCCTCAACCTCCCCAATGCTGCTTCCCAAATGCTGGGATTAAAAAGTGTGTGCGCCACCGTGCTTAGCTAAAATTACTTTTTCAATATGTCACTGGCTGAATCTAGACCTGCAGAATTCTAGCGTACCGAAGGCCCGTACTGCATTCTAGCAGTTTACTAGGCGCTAGGAAGCTGTCGACTTGCAAACTCCTGAAACTAAACCACAACGGGGCATCCAGCTCAACCACTGGAACCGAATGAACCAGTCAAGCTGACAGGACACTAAGCCACCCTTTGTACTCCACGACAGTTCTGAAAGACAACCAGACAAGCCCTGTAACACTGTATGGCTCAACCAGCCTCATTGTGCCATCGTGGGGAGATCGGGAGATGGAGTCCGGCTGCTTTGCTTGGCACATGCCAACAGTAAAGAAGAGGGGGACTGAGTGAATGATAGCACTTGGGAAGGCAGGCTGGTTGGCAGGGCTTCCTAGTACTGTACCATGCAATCCCACTATTAGCGCCCCGATTCCTCCAGTCAACACCAGATCTGAACGAAACTTACAGGAAGGTTGGAAGGTACCTGGCCTTCTGAATCTTGGCTTCTATAAGATCGGGCTCTCTGGTAGACCCTGTACGTCAACAGTCTAGGAAGCCAATGCTAACAGTCCAGTTTAACAAGAGCCTTGTGTTTCAAGGGAGGATAGGAAGATGAAGAAAGCTTCCACAGACACCCCACCTGACTTGCTTTTGCTTTTCTAGAGACAACTATGTATTTCCGAAAGGCAATCAAGATGGGTGGTTAATTTACATTCACTGAGATGACGCAATATACGTCTTTCGGGCTTGCTAAATAGAAACAAAAGGTCCGGCCTGTCATTTTTAAAACCCGACCTCTGAGAAGGTTGAAATGGTCAGTTTTACAAATTTTCCTTCCTGCCCTCTCTCTTTCTTCTAAGTCACACACTAAAATTATGTAACAGACTCCTAGAACACACTGCAGACCCGCTGTGGAATAAGAGAGCACAACTCCTGTGTGTATGAGCACAGCCGGGCTTGCAAGAATGTGTTAAGACACACGTCTACCCTTGAGGAGTGTAGACACAACCTGTCTTGTCCTCTAGAAGTTTACAAGATCCCTGGGCAAACAGAACTTGTGCATGAAGTTAAAGACTGAAGGGACAGAGAGGGCCAGAGCAGGGTGTGTTCTAAGCTGACAAGAGGAATTTCTTCAGAGTCTGAGGAAGTCGAGCCAGAAACATGGAGAAGGCAGCGGAGGCTATTTCCAGCGGAGAGAAGAGAGAAAGTTATCGAGAAAAAAATGTGGGTGGCAGGTTCCAGTGCAAGGGGTGCAGGCCACACAGAGTGTGGGACAGGGGTGTGGGGTTCTAAAGTGGCTGGCGGCGAGCTACATTATGCAGCAGGGATGATGCAAGGAGTTGTCTGCCAGCAGGTGAGACGTTGGGTAGGGAGGAGGCAGACACAGGAAGTGGATTTAGGAACCCATAGCAACCATGAGGGAGAATGAGGGAGGAACTTAAATAAGGGAACATTTACGCAAAGAAGAGTTGGCAGAATTAACTCCATGGAAAACCTCAGTGGAACTGAGGACAGTGTGTCCAGTACAAAGGGCAGAATGCAGGGCTAGTAAGACGGCTGAGTGAGGAAGGGTGGTTGCCAAACCTGACTTCAGTCACCGAGAATCACCTATCAGGAGACAACACACTCCCACACAGTGTTATCTCCACACACCTGCGCGCCACACACAGTAACCAAACAAATAAATGTAAAGTTGTAAGAGGCCAGAACGCATGCGATCTTTGAAAACCCTATTCACTGTTAAGTATAAGATGATGGGGGCCTTTCCCCAAACCATACATCTTGTGGAGGCACAAGTGGGGCAGAAACGTAAAATTCAGCAGACAGCAGGTACCCAATGAACTTATGGCTATGCCTCTGGTGAGGCAAACCATGAAGGTGGTGAACTCCAGCTCCCACTTTCTGCTGGAACCAGAAATCTGATCTGGAGGAGGTCACTGGTAGATAGGGAAGATCATCTAGCAGTGAGGAGAGAGAGAGAGAGAGAGAGAGAGAGAGAGAGAGAGAGAGAGAGAGAGAGAGAGAGAGAGAGAGAGAGAGAGAGCGCTCCAGAAGTCACTGAAGGAAGAGAAGAGGGTCCTTTCATGGGGCATCAAAGGACAGGCTGCTCCACCTTGGCTGTCTCTGCACTTAGCAACCCACAGTCAAGAGATTGAAGGTGGACATCTGAAAAGCGTTTATTTTTTTTTATTATTAAATACTTTTTATGATAGAGGAAAAGCACACGGAATAAAAGCAAAAGCATCAGATTTCACCCAAACACAGCAATGGTCAGTTTGGGTGCATCTGAGATGACCAACAGACGCCAATATTAGAGAGAGAGTTCTCGAGGCCATAATGGCTACATTTAAAACATCAAGAGTCACAGCCTGTCCCCAAACAGTGAGAGCCCTCATGACCCGCCTGTCCCAGGATCTAAGAGCTACAGTGTTCTGCTTCTATTTTAGACCATTATGAATGCTAAACAGCAATGTTCAAAATATTTTACAGAATGAAAAGTAGACGCCAGTCCACTGTAGGTCTGAGGCTGTCCTCCACTTAAAAATAAATACATTAGATCTTTTTTTTCTTCCTTTCTCTTTTTCCTTTTCTTGAAACAATGTCTCAGGTAGCTCAGGCTGGCCTTGTATTTTACCTGTGACCAAGGATGACCTTGAGTTCCTGATCTTTCTGCCTCCATCTACCAAGAAATGAAGTTCTTCTCCCTTAAGGGTCAAATATTCCAACTGGGAATGATGGCTCCTGCCTGCAATCCCAGCCCTCAAAGGGGAGAGGCAGGAGAGTTGTCTTGAGTTCAAAGTCAGCATGACTGCAGTGACTGATGGGCTGGGCTGCAGAACCACAACGTGTCTCAAACGTCTCTAACCTTAAGGATACTAATGACATATTTGTATAATAGAACGGACGGAAGGGGTGCATTATTACTTTTGACAGTCATAGCTACCATAGCTGTGGGAATGTGCTAAGCAGTTCAACGAGCTGAGCTGCAGTTACTCAACCGCAGGCCAACTCAGAAAAGGATAATGTAGAGACGACTGCAATGACCAACAAGTGAGCTAACACACCTGTCACTAAGTGAAATGCCATTCAAATACAAAACAAACAAAGCAACCCTCTCAGGACAAAGAAGTGCATCTCAGTGGGAACACACGCTTTTCTTTCTTTTTTATTTATCTTTATTGGGTATTTTTTTATTTACATTTCAAATGTTATCCCCTTACCCAGTTTCCTGTCCATAAACCCCCTATCCCATCCACCCCTTCCCACCTCCCTGCCCTGACATTCCCTTATATGGGGGGTGGGGGGAAATGTCAAGTCTTGGCAGGACCAAGGGCTTCTCCTCCCATTGTTGCCCAACAAGGCCATCCTCTGCTACATATGCAGCTGGAGCCATGAGTCTGGCCATGTGTACTCTTTGGATGGTGGTTTAGTCCCTGGGAGCTCTGGTTGGTTGGTATTGTTGTTCTTATGGGGTTGCAAGCCTCTTCAGCTCCTTCAATCCTTTCTCTAACTCCTCCAATAGGGACCCCCATTCTCAGTTCAATGGTTGGCTGCTAGCATTTCCCTCTGTATTTGTCATGCTCTGGCTGAGCCTCTCAGGAGACAGCTATACCAGGATCCTGTCAGTATGCACTTCTTGGCCTCACCAATATTGTCTGGGTTTGGTGGCTGTATGTATAGGGGCTGGATCCCCAGGTGGGGCAGGCTCTGAATGGCCTTTCCTTCAATCTCCAAACCGTGTCTCTATTTCCTATTAATATTTTTGGAAACACACTCTTGACTCACCGGTGTGTCAGAGGCCCTGGGATTCTGTACCTAGCATCACACACAAAAACAGCCAACAAGTTCTTTAAGCTGGGCTTGGGTAAAAATGACTCATTTTGAACCTAGTGTGAAGATTTTATTTTTCAATTAATGAGGTTTTTTTAGTCGGAAGGACTTACAACAAGGGCCACTATCCCAAAAGCCCTTAGGGGCTTGTCTAAGTAAAGATAACAGGCAATTAGGCCAACAATTGTAACTAAGTGCTTCTGAGGGCTTAAAAGTAGTTGTTCTCAAGTACTAGTTCAAATAGCATCAAATCATATAATGGGTTCAAAGGAATTTAAGTGAACTGGGTCAACTTTTCAAGGCACTGGGATAGGATGATTACACAATATACTAAATAGCAAATATTAGGTATACCTTAGGTTTAGACAAACAAAACTACCCTAAAACCTCCAGAACAGATACAGACAGACAGATGGACAGGCAGACAGACACATACTCACGCTCTCTCTCTCTCCCTCCCCCCACCTCCCTCTCTCTCTCTCTCTCTCTCTCTCTCTCTCTCTCTCTCACACACACACACACACACACACACACGAAACTCATCAGGATAAATATGTATTAGAGAAACCTTTGCCTAAGATTTCCTTTAAATAGTGGGTATTACTCACTTTTGTATTTCTTCCCAGATTATTAATGTCTTTGCAAATGTTTGGGGTATAGAGACTGCTTGACAAGAGTGGCCGCCGTGAAGATCATGGGCACATGAGAGGAGAGGTGGAGTAGCATCACTCTTTTCCAGCACATTTTATCTCCCCTATTATTCTCCATAATTTTCAAAAGCCACTCTACTATCAAGCCTGAGAAACACAGGAGGTCAAATGAAATCTTTGCACCCCTTCTCCAGGGCACCAAGCATCTGCTACACCTAGCTGACAATCATAGGGCACAGTCAGTGTTAACATGTCAGGTGGTCAGAGGCCTCTCTAGCTCTTAGTCCTTTCTGTCTCGTGGTGAACTAAATGACAGCAAAGAATGGTTCTCAAGGTTCCATCCCAAGGCTAAGGGTGGACCAACAAAGGTTCAACCTAAGCGGCCGTGTGTCTCGGAGATCTTAAAGCACAGTCAAAGCTTAGCAGTCACGTTCAGAGCCAGGAGGAACTCACTCCTTAGGTTACACTGGGCTGGCCTTCCAGTGGGTTATTTCAGAGAGCCCTGCTTTCCCACTTCAGCTCCATCCTACTTCCAACAGGAAACCGCCCACCTCTGACTGCCCAATCAGCTTTCAGCAGGTGGGATGGGGGATCCAGAAAGCATTGTTTCTCTGTAACTTTTTACTCTGAACTGCAGGCAGAACCCATGGTAAGAAATGCTTCTCTGATTGCTCCTAGCACTTTTGGTGGCCATGTTAAATTAGCAAGGTAAGAATTACTCTTCCGTGTGTGTTGCGTGGCCTTTTAAGCTAATCCACACTATCTCAGAGTACCCTGAATTACTGAGTCCGAGGGTTGCCTAGACTCCTGCTTGTAGGCAACGGAACAAAACTGAGGAATCTGGACTCTCTTCTCCCATTATCCTCTTTGGCTCAGTGTGAACCAAAAATCATCTAAACAGAACAAAAACATCAGAACTGAAGGAATCGTAATAGAATACACAAGCCAATCCTATTTGAATGCATTCAGATCCTACAGGTGACTCAAGTTTTCTGCTTGTTTCCCCGGAGCCATTTGCTCCGAAATTCCTCACCACACCTCTAGAAATGGCATGGACCTCCGCTGTTGTACTTATTATCCATTCTCTGATGGGGGAGTGGTCAGGACTGAAAATTTTCATGCAACCAGCCTCTAAACAGAAATGTGGTTTATTCTGAGTACTCAAATTCAAATCTCAGTAGCACAGCAATTACGTTTTAAAATAAATTCTCTCCATGTTCTTGCTTCTAAGAAGAGGGTTTAGTGGGATAGGAAGAGCCTAATCCTAGGCAGCCATATGGCCAGGCCAATTATAAACCCCATATATGTTCACACATCAAGCAATGTAAACTGCTCTGGGAGCAACCCTTAATATTTTACTGCCTGTCCAGGTGCCCGAGCACTTCTGAGATACACCTGTCCCAGGAAAACACAGCACTTCCAGCCATCTTTACCCCTTAGGTGCCAGACAATTGGGCAGAGCGAAAGTGGGTAACGTTACAGTCAACACTTCCCCTAAAACATTTATAGATGTCATTGATAAACAATAGAAATTTAAAAGAGACATAAATGTACTCCAGAAACTCTAAATCTTCTTCCCACTGAGGCCTAAGAACTTAAAAAATCTTCACACACCTGGCACAGAAGGAGGAATACAAATTCCAAGGGAAGTCTAGATTTATGGCCTAAATATGTCTTCCTCTAGAATACTTAATACACTTACGCTTTAGTCATTCCATACACTTCGAAAATACTCTTGCACGATAAATTACAGTAGCTGCATCTTTCATGGTTGTTCACATAAATATCATTTGGCTTTCAGGAAACCAATTACGGAGCAGTAAACCATTTTTACATTGCTTTTCAAAATCTTTAATTTAACTTGCAACACGGACAGGGCACGGAATCACAGGAAAAGCACAGCTCACGAATTGTATCATTCCCTCCTGTCTACGTTTAGCGACTTAAATCCCTGAATAAAACCACAACAATGTTTTTAAATGTTCTAAAATATTTGGGTTTTATTTATGTATTTACATAGGTATCAAGATCAACAAATAATTCCTAACCTCCTGCAGTATTCAGTTATCATGACTTGGGGTACGATTGGGACCGGTTTGGTTTCCGGGTGCTGCTTCTCTACTGTCATGATCAGCTAGTCGAAGGGGAATGATTGTCTTGGCAGACACTGCCCCCAAGTACCCTGCCAACGTAGAACCCCTACAATGTTCTTGAGAAATCAAGACCATCATCTCGTTTGAAAGGGGTGGAAAGCAAGCCACGCAATCAACTACAGGATTTGCTCCAGCCTCATAGACACCAATTTGGAGTCTCCTCAGCTATGACAAGTTTGCGAACTTAAAGAACAAAACAATGTTCATGATCAAGTCTTGGGAGAGAGAATGCAGACAACCTCAACCAAGTACTGAGGGAGAAAACACAGCTCTTAGCTGAGGAGTGACAGTCAAGGGGGGATTCGTTGTGAGAAGGAATTTCATTCAAGCGCAAGAAGGCATGAGAGTGGGAGACGAGGATTGAGCATCTTGGCAGAAGGATCGGAAACCCAGTCCAAGGTCGATGCTTCCTCGGAGCAGCCGGCAGACAAGCTTAGGTATCCTGTGGGGATAACCTACAGTGAAGACATCACATCAAAGACAAGAGGGAGCCACTGGGAACCACTGCAAACAGGTGAGAACCACAGCTTAGCAGGGTAGACACAACAACAGAGCAGTGGGTTAGAGCAGGAAATAGGGGATGGAGAGAAAAAAAGGTTGTAATAGAGGAGACCGAGCAGAGGACTGCATTACTGCACAGGCTTCGAATGACTAACACAAAGGGCCCTTGCAGAAGACAGGAGGTGACAGGGAGGAGAATCCCTTCTGAGGGGGCCTAGTTACATTAGCCACTTGATATCCACCAGGAAGGAGGCAGAGAAGCTAGGAGAGTGGGCACAAAGGCATTGGCTCTCTTCTACCTGAGGAGAGCTGGCAGCTTTATCAATACTCACTACTCCTAAATGGGCTGCAGTCAGCCCAGAGAATCACTTGGTATTCTCGGGTTACCTACCCAGACATGGTTATGCAAGAAATAGTCTGTTGTTGTTTTGGTTTTTTTTTTTTAAATGAGACAACTGATGCCTGTTTTAAGTTTTGTTTGAACCACATCACGCACAAACAAATAAGAGACTGATAAGGGACAAGTCTGACTCCGAAAGGAAATGCTTTCAGTCTGTTCTGATCTGCCCCACCCCCTCCCATTCTCCTCACCCTCTACCCCACAGTGTGCTTGAAAATAGTAGGTAACCAAGTTTGTTTTGTATGGTGGTTGTCTTGTTATTTCAAGCAGGGTGGTCCAGACTGAAAAAAAAAACATTTTCTGGAAAGATTTTTAACTACTGGATCATAAACAAACGTGTGGTGGCCATGCAGAAATCTTGGTGATAATGAATCCAAGACGTTATGGTTGTGAAGCCCAGTGAATGTAATGCTAGCGGAAAAGTACCGCCTGACATACCTGGAAAGGTGCCATGGGCCTCGTGGACCAGCCCTGTAGACTACAACTTCAAATGGAAACTAATCAGAGTCTATTCCCACTTTTCACTTAGTAAGAAATGGTTTTGGCCATGTTGGTAGGGCAGAACAGGAAAATAAGTTTTGAATTAGTCACAATAATTTGCAAAAACCTACCAACTTGTTAAGATGCATCCTTCAAGCACAGCTAAACTGGCTATAAAGGCCATTCTGCCTTCTGCATTCTGCATCTGGTCCCCTGGGCTTAATGGCAGGGGGAGGGGAGAAACATGGCTGAAGCCAGCACCCTTATTCTGTGGGCATTTGAAGTGGCTGCCAGGCACGTGACACCAACTGTTCCAATTGGTTCACCATGACATCACTTCATTATTCAATTCTGTTTGCATTTCAGTCTCCTCCTTTTCAGGGACTTCAGGCCTGTCCTGGCCAAGTCACTTTAGAAGAGAAAGAAGCCCGTCTTAGGTAGTCATGGAGTGCCAAGTGTCTTTTGTGTCTCCTAGCCTAGTTTGTAAGACGGGAACTGGTGAAATAAAGTGCGTGTTGCTTTCCTCACAGCGTGAGAGGGAGATTGAGAACCCAGGGGAAGGTGGCTGTTTGGCCTTGGGTAAGTCCCAACTGACCAAGTTCAATAAAAACCCTCAGAGTTTGTTTTCAATTGGGAAAGAAAACTATAAAATGGAAACCGCATGCGAGCTTACTCCGGAACCCCATTTAAATAAAGCGTTTGTGCTTCAGAAATGCAGAAAACATTTCTAATTTAGTCAAGCACTATGCTCCTCTCCTCAAACAATTAGTCCTAATTTATGTCACCTAACTACTATTTTTGCATCAAGCAACATGACCTCTAGAAATTACAGTAACCCCCTTCTGATTGTGAAAGTAAACATTTATTCTGATTTTTTTTTCATCTTCACACAGTTCAGATACCAGAGAACAAACAAAATGCAGAGTTCAAACAGGACTGACTTTATAAAAGCATCATTGTGTCACGTATGTGTGTTCACCTGTGTGTATGTGCACATACATGGTGGCTGTGGGTCAGTATCTGGTTCTTCTACTCTCCCCCATTCTTAGTTTTGCAGCTGAACCTAGAGCTCACCAAGTGGCCAGCAAGGTCCAGGGATCCCCCTGGTTCTGCCTTCCTGTACTAAGATGACAGGCACACGCAGCTATGCTGAGCCTTCTTCCATGGGTGCTCACGATCTGGACTCAGATCCTCAAGCTTGCAATGGGAACAAGTTAGTGACAGGGCCATTTCCTCAACACAAAGGAAAAGAGCTTCCTCATGGGAGAGGACAACTGGATGGGTGAGTGGATGGATGAAATCGGACTTTATAAGACCGGCTGATTAGAAGCCTGTGACTTTCTTCCTGGCACAAATCACAGCAGTTTCTAGCATCAATGGGTTGAAATGCTCCATCATTCTTTCTTGGCTCTTCTGCCACAGGAAACTTTTCTTACGGTTGAACTTTATTCTGTAGAAATGCAATGGCATTAACCAAGCATGCAAAGCCAACTCAAGCCTAAAATATGCCCATGACTCTACTCATTTGTTCTTGCCAGAAGCAACACGAAAGAGTGTATAGACTCAGAAGAACTCTGCCTGGGCCTGTGAGGCAGGGCCAGGTCTACACACCTTGCAATCACACAGCAGGCTATCCCCAAGGAACATTCACTGGGTTAACTATCAGGGTGGCTCTCAGGCTCAATGACAGACCCTGCACAGGCAGGGAAAGTTGCCACCTTCCTGGAGACCTACCATCTATTTTCTTGTAATCTCAACTGATGTGTTCTGCCTAAACTTGCCAAGTCAATTATTATTTATCATTTATAAAGTGGCTCCTATTGGCAACACACTCTGCAAATATTTCATCACTTCATAAACCCTCCACAGAATAATCTCTTGTGGAAGAGATCGGGTTGCCTGGAGTTGGAATACAGAGGCCATCATGAACACAGACCCACATGCATCTGAGCACAGGCAAACACACACGTGACTGTTCCTTACCATTCCTTCACGAGTCACGTCTTGTCTCTGTAGGCCAAGTAACTGAAGCTATCTACAGATGTCAAATCAAGCCAACAAGGTCCTCTCAGGTGTCAGCTAATGGTTTAGAGCCCTGTGGCTAACAGATCCGTTTGCATGGCTAACCAAGGTTTTTCTTCCCCTTCTGTCTCCAGAAAAAGTTCTAACCCCACGTCCCAGCAAAGCAGCAGCTGCAGTGACTGTGCATTTGTGATGGTGTATTACTCATCGAATTCACAGACGACTTAACATTGAGTTGTATACACTTTGCCCAAGAATAAATATTTATGTTCCCGAAACACAGTCGATCAAGAGCAGCTGATACAGGGTTGGAGATGGTGATGACAAAGGCAGCACAACAAACAAACAAGGCCTCCAGGAACATGGGGGGGCGGGTAGGGTGGAGCAGGAGACAGAGGGCACAAAACCCTAGCTCTAGGCCATTAAGGGCTGCTGAAAAAGAGAGTTCCCAGGGACTAGCTCCCACAAAGACTGCCCAGTCTTAAGTGGTCAGCTCTGGACACATATGGCCAAAACTATGTGGACCCAACAGGTTGGGTATGCATGTGTACACACACACACACACACACACACACACACACACACACACACACACAGAGATAATTATTTAAAAAGGGGGGGTCATTGAGTTTGGGAGGTTGGGGGGACATGGGAGGAACTAGAGGTGGGGGGAGAAAGGGTTGGGAGTGATATAGGTGCAGTTCTTTTGTACGTTCTAAAGAGTAAATCAGAATTAAAACAACACAGGGGAATTGGGAAGTGTGACTTGCAGGCCACTGACACAGCACGGTACTGCCTGCAGTGTGGAGGAGCCCCCATGTCATCCTCCTGAATTTTTACATAGCGCATTGTAAGAATGATCCGTTTGTGCATCCTTTCATGATTCTCCCCGACGTTCTCATCAACGAACGCTTACAGGTGACTTTAGCATCGGCAGCTGGAGAACAAGATACACTGGAAACAAAATTTACACCAGGCAGAGAAGAAAGGGAACACAGTGAGTATGTAAACCATGTTGTTGGCCAAGTAGAGTCCAAATCCCATCCTGCTACTCTGCAGCCTGGAGTTCTGTGATACTAAGGAAAAACAACAACAACAACAACAACAACAACAACAACTGAAATGCAGAGGGCAGAGGCTCCATCACTAAAGATACCCATCCCTTGGAGGTCAGTTTACACTTGGAGCAGTGACTTAGTTTAGGAAAAACATCACTCACGCCATTGAAGTATTATTTCAGTCAGAATTGTTTTATTTGAAGTTGGTATGTAAATGAATTCAATTTGTGGTTGTAAAAGATCTAGAAGCACAAGAAGCTGCCATCCAAGCTTTGCATTTGTAGGTATTTAAGTCTCTTCCTAAGTTCCAGCTTATCCTGGAGCTACAGGTCACCAGGTGTATGTTTTTTAAAACTACTTCCACAGCAATGACCCTCCTCATCAGGAGGAAGCTGTTTTATACACATTTTAGTTTCTTTAACACGAGCAATGAGAAATAGCCGTCAGAAGTGTCTCCTCTAAAATGGCTATTCTTATTCTGTTGTTTCAAAAAGATGACATCCACCAGCTGCGTATTACCATTGTCCCTTGGAATCGGAGTTACAGGCAGTTATGAGCTTCCTTGCTTGGGTGCTGGGACCCAAACTCTGGCCCTCATGATAGAACAGCAAGCTGAGCCACCTCTCCAGCTCCATGATAAGGGCTTGGCTTTTATGGTCTCTCGAGGGTACGCAGAAATTCTCTAGACGCCAGATGCTATGTAGAGGGGGATAATGAACACTACGCTGCCCTACAGCAAGCCAAATATGAAAGCGGTATTTTGAAAAATAGAAGAGCGCCCACAAGGCTCACCCACCAGGTGTGTAGAGATTTCCCCCAGCAAAATATAACACACGTTATATTGATGATTGCTTCTAAACGAACAAGTCTTTAAAAAACTTAACTTCTTAAGGGCCAAATATCAATGGATATATTTCATATAAATAAAACTTCATCAGATTTATCTTCACCTATTTTGGTTGTTGTAACTAAATCCACCAACTGAATCCATCAATCAACCAACCAGTCAGCAAGCCAGTCAGCAAGCCAGTCAGCAAGCCACCCAGCCAGCCACCCAGCCAGCCACTCAGCCAGCCAGCCAACCAACCTGGTACCTGCAGATTCTGTCTTGCTCCAATCCCATTTTCCTGGTGCACAGAAGGATTGATTTCACTTGTCAGAGGGATCAGGCAATTTTCTGCGTTTCTTCTACAAGGGTACTAAGCATTCTCAGGAGGGCTCAATCTATACAGCCCAATCACCACCCCACAAAAACACCACTGTCTTGATGAGCTTCTAACAGTCATGGCAGATTATGGTCTGTGGGTTTTACTGGTGCAAAGGGCTCCTGAGAATACCACGTCTGACATCCCTAATGTGATCTCATCCCAAGAGGGCTGCTATGGACAGACAAGTCCCACAAGCTTCCCTCTACTCCTGGCTCATCCCCTGTATTCCATACATCTATATTCAATCCCTCTTAGCTCTCCTCTGAGTGGCAAAGAGGCATCTCAGACTTAACGAGATGCAAGGCAGAGTTCTAGCTCCATCTGCCATCCCCACCACACACTTCCCAAACAAACCTACTCCCTTCCTCCTCCTGCCAGCTCGGGGACGGGCAACTTCACTTCTTGTTTCATCTAAGCCAAATGCCTGAATCATCTTCTATCCTTCCTTGCCCCACCTGCAAGATTTCACAAGTCCCTAAATATTCCTGAATCTATCTACTCTTAGTTACTGTAACTGATGGGAGTGGCTCTCAACAAGGAACCATTTTGCCCCGCCCCACCTGCATCCAGCCATGTCCAGATACATTTTTGATTATTCTGTGTAGACATCGGGTAGATGGGACACCAGTATGTGGCAGCATGAGACCAGGGATATTGATGGACATTCTATAATGTACACAGCAGCTGCCACCACCAAGGATTGTCCAGTTCAAAATGCCAACGGCATTGAGGAACTCGGCTCTAGTCCAGGGCCACTAGAATCTCTCAGAAGGATTTCTCAAAACAACTTCCTAACTGGTTTCCCCGATTTCCACTCTTAATTGTTCTCTCTTCATCTAACAACTAAAGTGATTAAAGCCATCAACAGAAATAGTGTTGTGCAGTGGAGTGTTATGTCTTGTATTGTGGCCTATAGCTCCTTGCCTACTCCATTGGCCCCTGGGGCCAATAGCATCTGTATTCTCATCCCACCAAATCCCTACGTCAGAGCCCTAAGCCTTCACAGACTAGTAACTTAAGGTTAAATGAGCTCACAAGGAGGGGGTCCAATGCTGATTACTGCCTTCATGGAAGACGCATGGAAGCTTGCGCTCTCCTCCACTCTGCTGTGGGAAGATGGCCATCCGCACAGAAAACCGAACTCACCAGAACCTGACCTTGCTGGACTCTGATCTTGGCCTCATAGTTCTAGACTACGAGAAAACACGCGTCAGTAGTTTAAGCCACCTAGGCTGCGGTGCTCTGCTGTGAAAGCTTGAGCTAATGCATTCATCCTTGCTACCTTGCCCAGGTCCAGTTCACTGGCCATCAGTCCCCTTACACCACAGCTCTTGCCCTCCCCCTTCTGAACTGCCATTAGCTGACCCCTAAGGACCCCCAGTCAAAATGCCACCCTCCGAGGAGGGACTGTGTCATTCCATCCTTCCCGAATTTTGAGGACAGCCCCATGGTTGTCACTGGGCTGGCTGCCTACCCTCTCTGCTTACTGTTCTGCTTTACGCAGTGCAGAATCCTTTTAGTCTCACCCCTTGTCATACCAGGAGAAGATAATCTATGTGATTTATATCTCTTAAATTAAGAACAAGAAAAAGTGGGCATCTGTGAACATACCTTGCACCATGACCCAGTTGCCTCTGCCACTTGTCTGAAGAGAGCTGCCATCATCTTTATGCCTGCCTTGGTTTCCCATAAGACCGTACGGGGCAGGAGGGCAAGATCTAGAACGGGTACTTCCTAACATCTTTTCACTTTAGGGTCGGCACACGTTCAAGGTAATGGTGAAATACGGGCATGGGGGCATGGCCGCGGTACAAGACAGCACCAAGGAACTCCCCAATGTTAATTATCTGTAACCATAGAGCAGGTGAGGGTATGATCATGCTGTTTTTATGAGGTCAATTCTGAACACAGAGAGCAAAAGCAAGCCGTAAGGCACCGTGAGATACAAGGGCGCTGTGCACAGCTGTGCAGTCACAGATGCCTCACTAAGGAGGTGGCACAGGGACTAAGGGTGACTGGAGTTAGCCATGGGAAATTCAGGCAATAAGCAAGGACGGTCTAGCTGACCTGGTGAGGAACAGCGGTCGTCAGCACTGCTGTCAGTTCTCCCTCCCATACTGGCCATGGGCAGGTGCTTTTGAATGACTGTTTTGCAAAGGGAAGTCTAGACACAGATGGCAGATTGAGGGACCACAGGCCTATGCAAGACATACAGATAACGGAACGGGAGCCTCACAGTGCTGAGGCCGACTACATGATGGGCGCTTAACAGTGATGGGGTTACCTATGGGAATTTCTGAGAGAATCCCAAAGAGAGCTGATTGCTTGAGGCCAATGAGGGAAAGGCCTGTAAGTCGGGGGCAACCCAGAAAGGAGGCAGCTTCTAAGAAAGAGGAAAAGACATAAGGCAGGTAAGACTGAGACAGCAGGTGTGGGTGGTCTGAAAAGGCAGATCATGACATGTCTGGTGTGAGAAGAGGGCAGGATTCTTTTCCCTTCTGGAGGAATACACATGCTGGCACTTGGGGCATATCTGTCTTCAACCCACTCTCCAGGTACTGCTAGATCCTGGGCCCAGAATGACGCCTAACACACTGTGTTTAGGGGAGGTGGTAGAGCCTTTAAGAACGGTGGCCCAATGGAGGAGGCTCAGATGAACAGATTGTGTTCCTGAAGGGAGTGTGGACTCCATTACACTCCTCGCTCCACCGTGATGCAGTGCTCACCACAGAACCAACCGCAATGGGGCTAACCAATCGCAGACTGAAGCCTCCGAAAGGGGTTAGCAACACACACACACACACATCCCCAAAACAAAACCAACCTTTTTTTTCTTTATCGACTGACAATGTCGGGTGTTTGTTAAGGAGAGGAGAAGATGGAAGACCCATGGGTGGTAGGAGGTCGGGAGAACTCCATGTTTTACTGCTCTTCCCCAACCATTAGTTAAGTCCAGGCACCTTGAAGAGCATGCAAGCAAAGGCACCAAAGAAGCATCAGGGAGGCCATGGTGGAGCAGGCCACGGTGATCGAAATCAGCTCCACCCGCATTAGAGCTACTCCTCCATCATCCCGAGGGCCGGGACTGGAAATGCCTAGAATTCCCCTACCCCGAACCCCGATACAGAGTGTATAGAAACTGCCTGCTCTGGACTACATACACGGGGCCCTGTCCCATCCGCCAAGAGGTCTGAAGTGGGTGGGATGGGGTAAGTCCCTCCCTTTCTTCCTCACTCCCTCCAAGTCCAACCTCTTCCAAAAACATCAAATATTTTCTTCCACAAATCATTGCAACAGGATGTCATTGCTTTCCTCAAAGAAACAATAGCCTGATTGTGCCCTGCCCGACAGGGGCCCATCCCAGCACACACAAAGGGAGGCTTTCAGAAGTCCTGCTGTGGAGAGATGGGCACACACCCCCTTTCTTCTCTTCTCTACCAAGTCCACAACTGCCCTCCATCAGGAAAAGACATCAGGAAGGGGCTGCTACCACAGGAACAATTCCCATCAGAGGACAGACATTGTTCATCTGCCTTTCGTTGCCCTTTGGCCGCCTCCAGAAAGTTCTTTGTTCATCAGAAGGGCACCTGTTGGCTCTAAAATCCAACATACATACATACATACATACATACATACATACATACATACATACATACATAATTTTAGGCTGGAGAGATCTTTAAAAAATGTTTTTAAGTTTCCAAACATTTGAAATTGTTATAAATTAACTCTGAAAATACTATTTTGAAATCCTGGCATGCGGGGAGGCAGAGGCTGGACCCCATGCTGGAGGGCTGTCTGATCTACATTTTCAGTTTTTTTTAGGTCAGTCTACACAGTGAGATCCCGTGTCAAAATATAATATGTAAGTAAATCAAAATTACAAACGGGTAAGAAAATATTCCCATTTTTACATGTACATCTTCGCACCAGCTTCATAATTTGAGATAACATGAACGCAGATATTTTTTATTTAATATTTGTGGTAGTGCCAACACCGACTGCTCATGTAGGCACATGCATTTGAACACTTGGCCTCTTGTTGGTGGCGCAGCTTGGGAAGGTTATGGAAGCTTTAGGAGGTGGAGCCTTGCTGGAAGACGTAAACTGGAAGAAGCGCAGACTTTGAGGCTCATAGCCTGGCCCTACTTCCTGTCTGCTCTCCTATTTCGTCACCCCCACTCTGTTTCCTGAGTGCAGGAGGCACTTCATCTAGCTTCCTGCCCCTGCCACCATGTCTTCCCTGATTAATGCCATGGAAACTCTAAACCAAAATAAACCCTTTATTACTTAAATTGCTTTCGTAACACTAATAAATTGTGTTTCTTGGTTAAAAAGGACAGGCTGAACCGAAGGGCACCATTCAGCACCTAAGGGGCTGGAGAGATGCCTCAGTGGCTGGGCGAGCTGGCTGCTGGAGGGTGGGTGGGGTGGGGTGCGGTGAGGTCTGAGTTTGGTTCTCAGCACCCATGTCCGGTTCCCAGCATTCCAGGCCTCCAAGGGCATCCACACGCATAGATGATATCCTAACCTGAGATAGTCACATGCATACATAAATAAATGTAAAATGAATATTTAAAGGAATCCATCACTTCCTAGCCATGCTCTTTGGTTTCTTCCTCCCATAGGTTAAGAACTCAGGCATGGGTGCTGAATTTTTTTTATGTATGTATGTATGTATGTATGTATGTATGTATGTATGTATGTATCTGTATGTTGGTGGCATTCTTTGTTTATTGGGAGTGGGTTGCCATCTGCAACATTTCCATTAAAGAAGTTAAAAGGCTGCCTTCCCATTTTCAACAATTCAGACTGATCGCTCTCCCAGTCAGAGGCATGCTTACGTTAGCGACTAAGGGGTTCCCTTCCCTACCAGTTTACGGCCTTCCTCCCATCCTCTTCTGTTTTGTTCTTTTAATTAAAATGAAATGTAGCCCGACATGGCTGAGATGCTAATAAGCCCCCTGAAAGTCATCTGCGAGCACATCCACTTTTGTTTAGAAAGCCATGTAAACACACCATATAAGGCTACGGAGAGCAATGCTGCATGGGGCATTAAAAAAAAGGGAATTTGGCCGCGCTGTACGGTGCTATCCTGAAGTGATTTATCACTCATGCCAGTAGGAGGAACTGAAACCAAATGCATTTTCAAGTTTAAGTATGGCTTCTCCACGGGATCTTCCATAGCGTGCACTCTCTGCCCTCAGAGGCTCCCTTTGTCAGGAAGCTGAGTCTGGGGACAATGGTCGGTTTGCCATCCGACCCACTCCAGTCACCTCACCAAACAGCCAAGCCGTACTTTCTTATTTGTGTGGACTTTAGCACTAAGTTGGTACAAAACAGTATCCGAATCTGGTCTGGACTTTCACTGTTCTGGAACTCAACTATGTTTGCTGCCAAATCCACTGTAACTGGCTATGCATGGAGCCACACGGATGAGAGAGGCTGATGTCTGCCACCGCTCTGCAGACACTGGGACCAGCCCAGGGCTCTGTAGCCCTCATCCCTATCTGTTTTCTCAGTGGGTGATGTTCTCAAAAGTATTTCTCGATGAAGAATTTAGTCAGACAAGACAGACAGACAAATGGCAACGCTGATTCAGTGGAAGACTGTTGCATGGGGCCACATTGGGAAACACTGGGTCAGTCAGGAAGACACAGAGGTTTCTACAGGAAAAATCTGGGTATCCCTTGGGAGTTCTTGTGTGAGAAGGCTGTCCTCAAGGTATCAGTGCTAAGAGATAGAAGTTTTAAGAGGTGGTCCCGGTAAGAGGTTCTTAGGCCCCTGGGTACCCTGTCCTCTGAGGAGATTAAGGCAATTCTCACAAGAGGGCTAGAGAAAAGGGCCATGTGACCTCTCTCCACATCTCCTTCTTGTGTTTACTTGCTCTCAGGCTCCTGTCACTGACAACCCTTACCACAGCTTCACTATGACATTTGGACTTTGAAACAAACCTCTGGATACTAACTAAGACTTCTCTTTATAAAGGTAGCCCCTGTCTTCACATTAGTAACACACAAGTGCATACACAGCACATGGTAAGCTCCTTCTCTCCCTCCCTCTCTCTTAGCTACATTGAGAGTCTGAGGCAAAACCAATGACCAAGTCTGCAAGAAAGTCTTAAACAAGTTTTGAAAAGCTTGCTACAGAATAGTGACAGTGTAGGGACAGTAACAATGTGTGAGAGCTAACATCTGGAAGGGTCAGAGTTCCCTTGGAATGAAAGGAGAAAGATACCCATTTCCACCTTCCACTAGATACCCTGGATCCAACCCCCGAGTTGTGTGTGCGATGGCTGTACTTTAACCACGACAGGGGTACATCACTACATGACCTACTTCACTGACCTCATCCAAAACCCCAAATGTGGGATGTAGCTCGGACTATCTGGCTGTCCCCTTCGGAAATGAAGGAGTGATGGAACTTCCACTGCCCGTGCAAGTTGCTGGTGTACCTCCATCAGAAGCCCACCTTGACAACCCAGCAGAGAGGGTCTCATCTCACCCACAGAATGTAACAAATGGCACCTCAGTCGAGCCGTCAGGGTGGAGGGGGGGAAGTGTCGGGTTACCCACTGTATGTTCTTACTGGGGGTTGTATGTGCAGCCCTCACCTCAAGTCCAGCTCCGTGCATGCCATAATACTGGAAAAGAGAACTAACTCTGTCTTCAATGACTCCATGTAACTCCACGCACATCTTTTTGGTGGTCAATTTCAGAAACTGACTATTTGCATAGCATTTACAATCTGGTGTCTATTCAGTAACTTTATGAAAACACAAAGGGAAAAGAAAAATGTCAGTTAAAGGGCTCGCTAATTCACTGCCAACTGACCACACAAGCGGGTCACGCTTTTAGCCTGGCAGCTCAGGCAATGCTCCCAACAGCCAGAGCCCCGACACCAGGCAAGCCTTTGAACCTGTTGTAGTTGTTGGGAGGGAACAAAATTCATACTACTTCATGGTTCCCCTCCCAGATGCAGTCTAGAAGTAAGGCTTTCCAGGCAGGCTCCTTCAATCCTGAGTCAGTGGAGCCCAGTTTGGCCTCTGCCTTGGGAAAGGAGAATCCAAGCTTCCGGCTGAAGATCTTGTGGCATGGAATTCCCTTAGGTTCTGCTAGCAACAAAAGCTAATCTCCACGCTAACCCACGGCTGTGAGGAGGAGAGGATGAGGAGCCCCTTGGAGAAAGGTTAATGGCTCTCAGACAGATCCTTGGAAAACAAACCTTCACACACTCCTTTTCCACATCGGAACATCCCAGTGTCCTGGCACCTTGAAGTACAGACCCACAAGATCAAGCATCTCTAGGGTGAGGACCACATCATAGTTATTTTTATAACCCCAGCTTTGCTTTTGTGGCGAATGCATCTTAAACATGTCTGTATTTGAAGCACCCACGCGTTGCTGGTTGACATGGTACTAAAGTTTCGATACAGATGGTTGCCAACAGCCTAGGTGTTGAAGGCACAGTTCCCAGCTTGGAAGGACTGGAAGTGGTGGAAATTTTCAGAGTTGAGGCCTAATCAGAGGTCTTCTGGGGGATGCACCCTTGAAGGAAAGAGTGAGGCAGTAAATAGTCCTCCCTCTTGCCTTTGTGTCCCAGTCAGCCATAACGTTAACCAGCTTCGCTTCCACACAAGCTCCTATATTGCTACAAGCAGAAAGACTGCCTCATTGCAGGCTGTAGATTAATGGAGTCAATCAACCATGGACCAGAATTTTGAAAACTGTAAGCCAAAGTAAACTTCCTCTCCATCACTTGCTGCACTCCGGCAGTTTGCTACAGTAACGGAACGCTAACAGACACAGGCAGAAATGGAAACACAGGAGGCTAAATAGTCCTTTCTATAGCCACAGTTCGTTTGCTATACGAAACCAGTCACGTGGCCAAGATTAAAAGCCAACATTCTGGTAATTATTCACAATTTATCTCAAAGCTGGGAGCATATTTTTGAGGGAGATAAAAATGCTGACAAGAAAAACAAAAAATATTTTTTTCAACTTTAGTTTTCAAAATAATGCTATCCTTTAACTTGGTGGAGAACTAAATATTAATCGAAATAAGTCATCATTTTAAAAGATAATATACCCTGTGGTATTTAATGCTACTTTGCCATTGGACATTCCGAGCTCCTCAAGAGGAGGCATATGCTAACTTCAGTGTCCTCATGCCAGGCTGTCCTGACCACCATTTCAGAACAAGACAGTTGTTTATTTTATCTTATCTTTGCTATTGTAGCTTCATATGGGAATGGTACTTCAACCTTTGAAAGTTATTGTTTACTGGAATGTTATTAGAAAAATTGCCAGCTATGATAGAGTCTATGGACCAAGCACTATACTCCCATTGCAAGGAACAATAATACCACCACACACTGTTGTTAGTCCTCAAAACTTACACCAGAGGAAAATCCTGCTGTAAAAAAGAAGGAAGCGCCCTCATACAGATAAGAATCTGCCCTGTACAGATACAGGGGGCAGGGGTCTCATAAGTGGCAGATCAGGAAGGAATCCCACCAGCCATGGAGTTGGTGATCTTGTACTCTTCAGAGAATGGACTCATCTGAACCGAACTCATAACAAGTTCAGTGTGGCCCGCATGCTTCAGCACGCAGAGGTATTGTGTTTACTGCATGGTGTTACACGTGTGAGGTCTCTCAAAAGCTTCAGAGACACAGAAGTCTGAGGGACAGGTCTGTTAATACGTCCAGGTTGCGGCTTGTGCTCTACACCCTCTCAGAGCAATCTAAGCTGCGTTATTAGTATGTTTCCAGTGACTGGGAATGTGACCACCACCTCCTTGTTGTTTAGACTCACAAACATTCTGCCGGGCTTCAAGCAACAGAGCTAAGGACCCTGGGTGAGGGAGGCAGCTCTGCCTTCCGTGCTTGGAGAGCACGACCTATCTTATCTGATATACTCTCCAGTTCACCAAATATTGGCAATCGCATCAAGTCAAGGGCAGTTGAGCCACAGTTCTCTCTTGTTCGCAATTTGCTTTCCTTGGTTTCAGTTACCTTGGAGGTAACCATGACATGAAAATATTAAATGGAAAATTCCAGAAATAAGAAAGTCCTTGGCCTTAAGTTGCCTGCCATTCAAAGTTACAGGAAGCCATCTTGTTGTCCTGCTCTGCAAGGGTCTTCCCTTTCTGCAATGGATCCAGGCTGTATACCCTATCAGCCAGCAACGTCATAAGAGATCTGAGGAGTATGACAGTGCTATGACCCCAAACTGGAAAAAGAGTGGTGTTGGCAACTGATTACAGCATATTTTTATGATTGCCTTATTGATACTGCTGATTTTTGGTTATAATTAAACTTCCGTATAGATATATATGCATAGGTGTTCACAGTATACCTCAGGTTTGGTGTTATTTAGATTTCAGGAATCTATTGAGGCTCTTTGAATATCTCTCCCTCGCAGGGAGAGAAGACTACTGTACCCTTGATCTTCAATGGTGACTCCTAACACTGGCATACACACATCTCTGCTGACCTTTTACAAGTGCCACAGAACGGACACTCTGGACACAGTGCTGCCCTTGGCTTTCACTGTATCTGCAAGAAGATATGGAGGGAGGAAAATGTTCCTGGAGATCAGCTTCTCCTTTTAAAATGAAGAAACTGGTGAGACACTTTCTAGAGGAGTCCTAGTCACCTATTAAAGGCGTTCAATTAATGTTCACCCCCACAAATATCATCATGGCAGCAGGGTCTCACTCTTCAGCTAGAACTCTTGAGTTCCCGAAGCTCCTATGAAGAAATGGCTGGAAAGTAAGGGAAATGTTCTAAACCCAAACACAGTAACAGCGCTGGCAGAGGATGAGCCAGGCTGTGTCCCCAGCCCCTCCCCCACGATCGTACAGTACAGAGAAGTCATGCACCCGGGGTAGTCTTAAGAAATGAACACGCATTCAGAGCTGAATTCCCAAGAGACTCATACAAAGCTGCTCCAAACCATGGCCCTACAGACTTTGTCTCACCCTGCCCTTCCACTCAGCTGTTCCTGACTTGTATCCTTGCTACATTAATAGCAACATCAAGTTTTCTGCCATTTGGGGGTCACTGTGGCAAATGCTCAAAGATGAAGGGGAAATGGCTATAAACTCAAACCTCTACATCCCTGCGGTGAGAGAGCAATCTTGGAGGATTCTGTCAGGATGTGCTGACTCTGCACGGTCCGTGTCAGAACCACATTCGCTCGCAGGTCCCATATGGTGTTTGCCGGGCTGGAGCGCTGGTTGTTAGTATTGAAAACCTCACACTGGGTGTCGGTAGCGTTGTGAATAAAAATATTTCAGAGTGTTGAGGGCGCTTTATGGGCGTTTAGAAACAAGTTGAAGTTCTGACTTACCAGAACTAGTGCAGCTTTTATTTTTAAGTTTCTTCTAAAAAACCAAGATTAGATATTTAGCTATTTAAACAGGATGGGAGATCAAATACTTTCTCTGGGCTCTCAAGAACCATGACAGGTTGCAGCTCAGAGGGCAACCAAAGCAGGCATGGGTTGTGCAGATAAAGAGGCTCTAGGGTAGCTGAAATCTCTCTTCCCAAGATGGAGAAGCCCCTGGCACCCTCACAAGGGGTAAACAATACACATCAGCCCATCACTCTGAACTGTGGCCCTGCGCAGACACGAAGGCACACGCCATGCCTGAGGTAAATACCCCTAGAGCAACACTTGTAAATGCAAAGAGGAGGAACCCATGAGAACTGCTTGTGTGGGTGCCTGTGGTGGAGGTCAACTCAGGTGTCCAATCCAGGCTCTTTTTGAACTTCTTGCCCAGTTTGTCAACTCTGGCAGCTGAGTTGGTTTTTTATTGTTGAGTTGAGGTCTCAATCTGTAGCCCAGGCTGGGCTTAAATTCATCCATGTAGGCCAGGCTGGCTTACAGCAATCTTCCTGGCCCAGTTTTTTTGGGACAAGGATTAGTAGTGCCAAGAACCGCCATATTGTGGCAGCATAAAAAATGCTAAACGTTGACGAAGCATTATTCTGTATTTATCTGAGAATGCCATTTGTTTTAAAAGTTCTCTGCAGCTCACCAATTCTTCCAACAGATGGATTAGGAACTACACTCTAAATGTCTACAAATGTGTACCCCCGACCCAACACCCCTCCCCCCCCCCACACACAAACAGAGGTTTAACCTGCATCAGTCTTAAAGCTGATTCAGCAAGTAAATCACAGTCGTTCCTGTGAGAATCGTGTGCTTCTTCTTCGACTCTATCTGGGCCTTCTGTTTCTTTCTGTAGTCCTCACATAGCCTCAGAGAGCTGGCGCATGAAACAACATTCAGAAATAGAAGACTCCCTTGCAAAATCAAACAGCATTGGCCCAGCTGCCCATGTATGACATTCTAGAGCTGCAGTGAGAGAGGGTTTGTAAGATTCCTGCACATAAGCAATCATGTAATGGATGTGTGCACCAGGCTGCTTCTTTCCTTACTGTACTTACAGCCCTGCCAATGATTAAACACAAGCACTGCCTGGTTAGTCCGTGGCTGTAGAATATAAATATGTTTCTGGGGCTCGAACATTTTAAATTACCTTCAAGTCACTGAATCGGGCTTAAAAAAAAAGAAAAGAAAAGAAAGAAAGAAAAAAACCTCAAAAGAACCCAAAACAGCAGGTAGCCACTTTTTCATTGTGTTTCAAGTCAGCTACAATTAAAATATCATTAGCTCAGTGACAAGCTAAAATGCAAACAAACAATTACCGACAGAACGTTACATATTACATTTACTTCTCGTTTTCATTAGTACAATTCCTATCTGGGAAAACATAAGGAGCCATGGGGAGGCAAAGTAAGATAGAGGAGGCAGGACGCTAAAGGGGTTGAACAACTCAAGAAGGAGTGCTAACAGGAAGGGGAGAAGATGATGTAAAAAAAAAGAAAAAAAAAAGGAGGAGGGCAGGGCTAACTGTTATCCGTGTCTCCCCTTTGTAGCTCATATCCAGGTGATGGACAGGGTTCTAGTGTCTCAACCATGGAACTCCTGGCACCTGATGTCCACTTAAAAGCAACAGTGAAAGCCTTCTGCCCTTTCTGAGTGAAAATGCCAGAAGTGGTTTACCAAGAGACAGCCTAGGATCAGGATGCAACGGTGCCAGGATGCCACAGAATGGACAGAGCCCATCGCATACACGCACACACAGATGTCCGAAGCTCTTTAACAAAACCCATTTTCATGTGCAAAAGAGTTCCTGGGCTTCAGGTTTCATAATAGTGCCTTGTATCACGCATTATTAATTAGCGAAGATCTGTCAATAACGGTTGAGAAGAAAGGCTTGCATTTATTGAACTGAGACATGCATCTCAATTATTTGGAAGAATCAACTCGGGGGGAGGGGAGAACCCAAAAGCTTGTTTCCATGATGCAAAGCAAATACAATACATACGCACATGTTTGCACACCCTGATGTGCAACTGGATGGTGACTGAGGTGTGAGCTCAGTGACTTCCACGGAGCGAGGTCTGGAGTGTGTGTGCTGCTTGTTCCACACCCACGAAGCTGTTGTTGGTCCCAATGTTTTTGAAACCCTCCCTGCTCTCTTGATATCACCCCCGAACCAACTGCTCTTCAGTCCTCCGTCCCCTCTCCCACCCTACAGTGAGCTGACCCCGGCTGAGAACCCAACCACTGGGCACAGGGTCTTCTCCTTCAACCCAGCTTCCATTCTGCATGTTTCATTTCTTCTCCTTGTATGGCAGTGTTCTACCGCAAGATCTCGAATGCCCAACAGAATTCTGGGCAAAAAAAGGGCAACGCTAAAAGCATCACCTGACTTCAGAGTACACTGCAAAGGTGGAGCCAGGAGGATAGAGAGTTTAAGGCCAGCCAAGGCTGCATGAGACACAGTCTCAAAAACAATAGCAAAAAAGCCCCAAAACAAAGTTTTACAAGTGCATGTTTGTTGCAATGCTACAGTTACCTAAAGAGTATGGTACTGACAGAAAAACAGACACCTAAACTGGATACGGAATAAAAAGAGAAAAAAAAAATCAACATACTTTCACTCAACCAGTATTTGATAAAAGACCTTACAATGAGAGAGAGAGAGAGAGAGAGAGAGAGAGAGAGAGAGAGAGAGTGTGTGTGTGTGTGTATGTATGTATGTATGTATGTATGTATGTATGTATGTATGTATATAAAATGATACTTGGAAAAGAGGGTATCCATGTGCAAAAGAATGACATTATAGCCCTTGTACTACACACACACACACACACACACACACACACACACACACACACACACACTTATGACCAAGAAACTATAGGGGAAGTATTCATGATCTTGCTCTATCTCCTGTCTGGTCTCTGATCTGGGGCCGACAGCTGTAAGAATAGGGTTAGAACTTTGTATTAGAATCACCAGCCACATCCTGCTGTCAACTCACTCCAGCTACTCTAGTCCAGATGTTCACTCTAGGTTATAGGAAGCATGGGCTGGAGAGATAGCTCTTCCAGAGGTCCTGAGTTCAATTTCCAGCAGCCACATGCAGCAGCAGCCGCTGCCACTGTCTTCCTCCCAAGTTCTATCCACAGCAGCAAGGCAGAGTTCGTACACACTGTATGCCTCACTCACATCATTCAGAAAGATAAACTGGCCAGGAAGATACATGAGATGCAGCTATCAAGCTGACATAGCATTCCCTCCCAGACAACCTACACCTGTAGTGAGATGGCTCACAACCACCCTGCCATGTACCTCAGCTTTCCCTGCAAGAAAACCTAAGAACAACTCAGAACAACTACAGTATTAAGGGTTTGGAAAGGTCCTGTCTGTGATAATGGGACCCCGCGCATGAGTTAAAACCATGGTTACTAGGAAAAGTGACTACGCTGAGTGTCTACCCTTTGCATGGTGCTTCAGTTCACCACCAAGTGTGTTAATGCAGCATCAGAGCATGGGCAGAAAAGGCAACGTGCGTAGTCAGTCCATTAACATCTGGATGTTCTCTGTCTGCGGCAACCAGCTGGTAGATGCCCTAAAACACAGTCTTTTTGCTAGCAATGGAGCTCAGAGAGGTTCGTGGGACTTAAAAGTTGGAGGATACCCAGGGTCACTTCTTGTACTATTATTTGGTATCTGACTTACATAACAGAGTCCTTAACTTTTGTGACAGACAGACAGACAGACACACACAGAGAGAGAGAGAGAGAGAGAGAGAGAGAGAGAGAGAGAGAGAGAGAGAGGGAGGGAGAGAGAGAGAGAGGGAGGGACAGAGAGAGGGAGGGAGAGAGGGAGAGAGGGAGAGAGAGTGTGTGAGAGTGTGTGTTGTGGTAATAATGCCTCATAGAGAATGTGCTTTCCCAAACATGCGGTCATGGACACAAACCAGACACCAGTGCCTGAGGGTGGCAGAGATGGCCAGCAGATCTGTACTGTGAATGGAAGTGGTATGTCTCCACACCCAGGATGGTCATCAAGGAATGGTCCCTTCTGACCTCACAGTGCTCTTTGTGAGGAAATGCAGCCCAGTGTTGAGCCCACTCGAAGGCTGCCCCTTTCTACTGGTGTTTGTTTTGACAGAGGGTCACTTATGCTCAGGACAATGGCCGGTCTCTTTGTTCGTCCCCTAGCAGGAAGCAATGGTGGGGAGAGGACCAGCCCTTGTCACACACTTTCCAATTCAGATTTTAGTGGCCACAAGAATGGGGCCTTAAATGCCACAGATAAAGAAATGTCAGTGCAGGAGATGGAAGCATGCCAGGACACAGGGTAAGAAGGCACATTTAGATCTGCGAAGGCCTCAGGGGATAGCACCTTGCCAAAAAGACTCCACTCCAGTGGCTCCCAAAGGTCTGAAGGCTGGGTAAAGAGACTGTGTGGCTTCTCCTCTTAGATAGCAGAGGGAAGGAGGAGTAACCAAGATCCCCCAAGGTGACAAGGCCTCTCCCCTTCTTAATCAACCTTTCCTAATATTTCACCCAAATAAACTGAGCAAACGCTCAAAAACACAAGCTTTAGTGTTTGAACTTACTGAAGTCCAGGAGGAGGGGGGCTCAGGGGGAGGCTAATCTGAATTGTCAAATAAACAAGTCATTTCCTTTAAAACAAAAGCCTGGACTGGATGGCAGAGAGTGAATGAATTGTATTACCCAACGGCTGGTGTAATGCAAGCCCTCTCCTCCCCCTTCTGGGCCTCATTCATAAAAAGCCCAAGCAGCTGTAGGGACTGGGACTGGGTTTGTGTCCGTATTTTCCAAGACAGATCGAAAACAACCGAAACAAAGAGAAGTGCTCAGACACCAGCTCGGCCTCTGCGTCCTCTGGGAAGTTTGCAGGGCCCTCTAGGGCAGCTGGTCTCTTAGTCAAGCCAGGCACAGGCTACTAGGACATTTCTCAGAGCTGCTTGCCTGCCTGGGTGGTTCTAACACTAACCCCAACACCCACTGTGTTATTAAAGGAACTCCTATCTGCTGGTACACCTTCCATTTTTTTCCTTTCCTGCCATTTTATTAAAAAGTTCTTAGTAAAACAGGGGCTGCCAGCTTATTACAGGTTGCCAAAGTGCATTGAAGGAGGCAATATATTTCCCAGAAGATGCATTTTTTAAATAGTGGCTGTTTTTATGTTGATATCACTTCATCTAAACCTTCTGTAGGCTGTAAAAAATCTGAGAAGCTAAAGAGCTATCTCAATTCTTAATATATATGTTTTTCCTAATGGCAATCACCATGTTCCCTCAGGACTACAGATCCATCCCCAAACCTAGGCCTATTTAAATGGCTACCCTCATAGCCTGGCTTTTGCCTTCTCCACAACCCAGGGAGGCTATTTTTTTTGTTTGTTTGTTTGTTTTTGACTGGGAAGTACCAAGTTCTAAGGACAGTCAGGAATCCCCATAGTTAATGGGACTATCAATTAATTAAACTCAGTATACTTACTGTCCAACCTTGAAATAGGCCCAAATACAAATGGTGGTTTTCTGGATTAGTATTAATGGGGAAAGCATGCTACATTTCCAGAACAGGGTACCCATCTTGCCCCACAGTGCTGGGACCAAGCACGCATATCTCCCAGAGCACGGAGATTAGCTCCCCAGCCTCATGCTTCTATCCAAGACTGAAGGCCCAAGCGACATGAAAGTAATCAGGAGATATCAAATAGATCTTGTAGAATACATGTCTGTGATTAAATTGCAATAATTCTATAACTTCTTCAAAGGCAAAAATATCAAGATAGCAAGCTGAGAAAAAAAAATAAACAAGTCTGACAGGAATTATGCCAAGCTTTATGAGGAACTAGACCAGAGCCTGAAGCAGTTTGGAGTTTTGTTTTGAAACTTGTCTTAGACTTGCTGGCTGTCCTTTAAGAGCGCTCCTGGAGACCTGTGGACTCTGTGGCCATGAACATGAACTTTCTAGGTAAAGGAAACAGGTACCTATGACGTTGTCCACGAATTACTCTTTGGATTCGGGGTCAGAGAATTCTAAAGCACAAATAACCTGACCCCCTGGTTAAAATCCTGTATTAACCATCAACACGTTTCTTAAACAGTGGAAACGTGGCCACAGTTACCTGAAGATATAAAAACTTCCCGCAGGAACAGAAAGTAACATTCAAAGTCTACTCCCCCTGGGCTATTGAGGGGCAATTCTACATGTTAGTACAGTCCGCATCTGGGCTCTGGCCCTTTCTCCCAATTCTTGGAACTACCATCCTGGCCTAAGACTTATTTCTGCCCTACTGGAGGGCCTCAGCCTCCTTCCAGAAACTTCCTGAGATCAACAGTCTTCTTGTCCAGTGAACACACAATACGGCTCAGAACCTACTATCTTCTTCTCTTCAGCGCCCAAGGCAATCCACCGTCTCAGGGCTCCCTCTGTGACTCTCGGGACACAGGCTTTTTAGCATCTCCCTTTCCCACGCCTCCTGTGAAGGTCCTTTGTCCCCTTTCTGAAGTCTCTACCTAAACAGACACCGGACACTCTCTAAACATCACACATACAAGAGCAGCTCGCCTCCTGCCACGTACCCCACTGTGTCACTGGCACTGGAGCAGGGCTTGGCACAGACAGGTGCTCAATAAATATTTGTGGAGTGAGGGAGGGAGCGAGCCCACTAGATTTTCTCACCTTAAGGCTCTTCCCCACATCGGAGGGCAAAGGACTTGGAGAATAACCACTGCTGAGCCCACCAGGTTCCAACGGATATATCCAAACCCACTCACACACTCCTGGTTAAATTGAGTGGGAAAAGCGAGAGGGAGAGGGGAGGAAAGAGGAGGGGAAGAAACAGAAGGGGAGGGGGACCAGAGAGGACAGCAGGGGAGGGGAGGGGAAGGGAGGGGAGGGGAGGGGAGGGGGGGAGTGGAGGGGAGGGGAAGAGATGAATGAGAGAGGGGAAGGAAAACGCTGATAAGATGAGAAGCCCAGAGACAACCTGGTGAGAGTAGTCCGAATGCAAAACATTGTCAAGGAACAAAGTTACTAACAGCTACATTTTGAAAGATCTCTAAGAACTCAACTGGAAGTCCCCACCCCACCCCTAAAAGCTGCTTCTATTTACTTTTGCTCCTAGCACTCCTCTGTTTATTCGTTTGTTTTGGTAACTGTTTTCGTGGGTCTGGCTTTGTTGTCTCTGACCCTCCTCCAGTGGCTGGGTTAGTACAAGAGAGTATTCAGTCTATATATTTGTCAAGAGTCATACTGTACGCACAGATGCTCTTTCAACTATTATGAGCGAGATGTGGAAGAGGGGCCTGGAGGGACTGTGATATTCCAGGTGACAGGCACCTAGTTACCCAGCAGGTTTTCTATCCTGTGGGTAGAGCCCAGGGCCTACCACATGCTAGGCAAGTGCTTCAACACTGATAGCCCCATCCTGGGCTCCCGAGAATACCACACCTGTTGGCAAGTCATACCCAGTGGAAGGGTTCAGAAGGAAAATGTTGGGGGTTGGGGATTTAGCTCAGTGGTAGAGCGCTTGCCTAGGAAGCGCAAGGCCCTGGGTTCGGTCCCCAGCTCCAAAAAAAAGAACCAAAAAAAAAAAAAAAAAAAAAAGAAAATGTTACTAAGTAACAGCTTAACAACTGTCACTGCAGATGACCAATTTGACAGAGGGCCAGCAGTTCCCCCTGTACACTAATGCCTAAACACTAGGGTGTGTGGATTTGCTTCCTCTGGAGTGGGCTTATGGGACAGTCATCACAGCTGCCTGGAGGACACAGTTACAAAATAGGATTCCATTTGTAGCCTGAGGACTAGTGGGTTTTGGATGCAGAGTCTATGCAATAGGAACATTGGGTCACTATTTAAAAAGAAACAATGGGCCGAGGTTCCCAAGCCTTTATTCCCAGCGCTTGAGAGGCAGAGGCGGTTAGATCTTCCTGAATTGGAGACCAGCCTGGCCTACAGAGTGAGGTCCAGGGCTACAGAGAGAAACCCTGTCGTGAAACCAAACCCCACCCACAAAAAAAGGGAGCAAGCTTGTGTCATACAGCTGCCCACTGACCACAAACAAGACCATACACAGACAGAGCTCTGGGACCCACGCATGAAGAGGGGACCATTAGAAATGTGAAAGATTCAATCCAGCACCCCACAAACAAGGGGAAAACAGGTGTATTCCCAAAGACACCTCACAAGGGTGGTCTTTCAACAGACGGGGTTCTTACATGAGGGTGAGCAAACAAACCCAGGAGAAACAGGCACCTGTCTGCACCAATCATGAGACTCCCCCAGCTAAGTCATGCGTGTGACGTACACACACCAAATCGATCAACCAGTGTGATCAGCAAGTGTCCCCACGAGACAGAAAACTGCAGGACTCACATCTCTGACTTCACGTGAAGACTCTCAGGTCAGATCACCTGGCAGAGGCCACTAGGTTGGCAAGCAGACAAGGAAGTGCTTGCTCACTAAGTTCTCTTTTCAACATCACAGCACTTCAGTGGGCTTCTCCAACGAACAGTGAGCCCCCAACACGTCTCCCCATCATGCACCACTGCAGGTCATGGGGCAGATACGGATGTAAAACACTGAAGAGCCCCTGACTTCAGCACTGCCTGTATTTCAGATGTCCTCGTGGAGCATTATCAACCTCAATGTGGCCTTGGAGTTGACTCGCCAGAACCCATCTCTAGGTATTGCAAACTACTGGAAAGAAAACATGGACCATAGAAAGGGGTCATCTACAAACATCTGGAATGTTCCATGTAGAAGTGAGGGCTCGTAGAGCACAGCTTCCTATTTAGATTAGCCAGGCACGATGGGACATGCTAGCAGTCTCAGGTACTCAGAGAGCTGAGGGAAGGGGGCAGTCTCATTCTCATATTAAAATAAGAACGACAAAAGGTTTTTTTTTTCAAAGAAACATATACTAATATGTAATAACATGATGCATAAGGATTTCCATATTGTTGTTAACCAACCTACTGGCACTTGCGAATGACCTTTAAGACAAAAAAAAAAAAAAACCCATACAATCATTTACTTCAAGCCTGAATGTTTTTCTTCTCCCGCCCTCTTTCACAGTATTTAATTTCGCCGTTTTCAAACAAGCTGTTACTGCTGCAGTATCAATCTTTCAAAAATTCCAGTTTCCCCGCTTCCTTTGCCTATGGATTTGGAGATTAACTACTATGAAATTTCATCATGACTCAGGAGTTAAGACAGCAGCAGATTCAGATTATTCCTTGAGCAAGTACACACTGAGGTTAAGGTCAAGGAAACACACACACAGTTTCTGTCAAACTACAAACGATGCTGGGCGAGTGTGACCCACTCCGAGCGAGCTCGGAAGACCAGCTGAGGGAGGATGCAGGGGGCGGGGAGCCCACTGATTACACAGCAGGAATGCTGATATCTACAAAACCAGCGAGGGTTAAGAGGTGAGGGCTCTTGACTCAAGGACACACTGGGCATTTTCCAGTTGGAGAGTTACAGTGAATTAAGGTCACTTGGTATTTTCAAGTGTTTCCCAAACTGCTGTAAACGAAAGTCTGAAATTACTCCATTCTGAAAATTGTTACTGATCTCGCAACAGCAGCAAACATTTGCACGAGGGTTTCCAGTGGCTGTAGGTAAACAAGCCTCGAATCTCCTTACCGCGGAAACAGAACTGTACAGACAGGTAGGTCACAGTGCTTCGGCCTGACGGAGGCACTCTTGTTTACTAGTTAATTTTCATGTCCATTTTGTATATAAAAATAGGAGGAGGCTCACCGTAGAGAAGAACCGTTAAGCCATTAACAGGGCTTTGTGGAAGGCACAGTTCTTTCTGGCACAGGACCAATCTGAGGGCCACCACAGACAACTTCTGCTCACAGCACAGCATTTTCCGCTATCCTCAAGACATTTATAGGTGGAATCATCTCACGCAGCTGGCACGGAATCTGTATCTACCTGAGAAGTGCCCTGGAGCTCTATCTACCACAGCCCAAAACCACGACCATGAATCGAAGCCTGCACAATTCTAGACCGTCCCTTCTAAACGACCAAGAGGAAAGTATCTGGCACACATGACCTTACGAAGCACAGCTACTGGACAACACTGTTCAGTCACAGAGCTGAGCTCAGAGCACACTGCAGTTTCTGAGTGCCATCTCCTTTCTTGACAGGAATGCGGGTGAGGACTGTCAGGAGCCGTACGTATGTACAGGTCACGTGCCTCGCTGTTGCGCAGGCTGCCTTCTCTCAAACACTGAAAATTTGCTCCTACCACCACCCTCTCTTTGTGCCTTTTAAAAAGAACATTGATATTTGAATCCAGGAAAGAATACATACATACATACATACATACATACATACATACATACATACATACATACATACACACACACACACACACATATATACATATACATACATACATATACACACACATACAGATAGATAGATAGATAGATAGATAGATAGATAGATAGATAGATAGATAGATAGATAGATATTCCACCTTGATCAAGAACCGAAGATTCAAGAGTGCTTTCTCGGAATGGAATTTATGTCCACTGAAATAAGAGGATATAAATAACATTTCCTTCCTTCAGGCCTCTGGAGGGAAACTACAGACTGATGTCAGCACGGTGTAATGATATGAGACAAAGGAGGTTTCTTCCATGAAATATTGTGCATTAGGGCTTCTATTCTATGCTATAAATATTTAGCAAAGGGTAGTATGACATTTACTAATATTTCTGTCAAAATAGCAGTATCTTAACTGTCATGTTGGCAGGATCATGCGCCTCCCTCTGTGATGCTATAGGAAAGCACTGACTAAGCATCGCGACTTTTTTCTAGAAATGTATTCTGCGCAGCACTAACACCAGAGTTAACCCGAGTCTGGGACTCAAAGGGTATATAATACAGCCCTCACAGTGTATGGTAACAGGAAGGAAGAGAAGCGTTTGGTGGCAGAAAGTGACTTTGCATAGGCCTTGGCTTTCATTAGTCAGCTTTGGAAATGCTTCCGAAATGGCTGAGTTTACTTATATACAATTTTTTTTTTAAGTACTTGTTTCTCCTAGGGGAGACTTCTTGTTATTAGCTAGTTTCCATGTGTTACCAGTGGCGGTGGGATCTACTGGATAAACAAGCTTGTGTTGGATAAAAGCAGCTTCGAAACAACACTGTGCTCCTGGTAGGAGCTTGTAAGGAGAAGGGAAAAGCTGGAGAATTTGGACCCCCTGAACAGTAGTGACCTGGCCCTGGGTTCCCCAGGAGTGATCCTGGAGAACAGACCAGCCTTTGTATCTACAGAGAAAAGGGAGGTCGGAGATTTTCTGGGGAGGAAATAGAAAAAAATCAATACATGTTATACAATGCTGAACCCAGCTACACATGTTTACAGAGCTTCAGCACACAGAGACATCCACTTCGAAGGCCTCATAATCTCAAACCTGTATTTGGATTTCCCAAGCAGTCGACTCTTAACAAAACAGCGACTCTCAGTGAGCCAAGGAAGTTTTTCATGTACCCAGAGTATCTGGACAAAACAGCTTGAAGCTACATTCCAACCTTTCCACAAGGGAAACAACCAGTAACTATGAAGAATAATATTTAAGATTTGGGCTCTCGAAGTTCGGCCTCTCCTCTTTGCTTCTACCTTTCCCCCTAGGGATAGTCTCTGTGTGTGTGTGTGTGTGTGTGTGTGTGTGTGTGTGTGTGTGTGTGTGTGTGTGTACATACATATACGGACCAGCTATGACCATCTCAAACTGCTGCTCCAGGGAACACTGTCCCCCTCATTTGTCCTTACAGTTCAGTGGTCATACAACACTGATGTTTTTAAAAAGTCTCTTTCCAGACATCAGACCAAAACCACTTCCAGTTTAGATTTATGCTTTTTTTTTTTTAATTTCTAAAGACAAATCTCATTATGGAGTTTCACTTGAGGGTGCTCTGGTCTCTCACATAAATGAAAATGCTTTACAAACAAACACTAAGTTCCTTTCATGATGGATATTCATTTGGCTATCAGTCATCTTCCTTCCCCTCCCATTGAGATGAGAGGTCAGAACACAAAGGCTGAAGACCCCATGTTCCCTATAGCTCCAGTACGCTACCAATTAATGCTCACTGTATCAGCAAACAAAGGCGAGCGAAAGTGCACTCCAGTGTTTTAGAAGAAGTCAGTTTGGACCTTTGTAAGGCAATAGGGAAGGAGTTAAAGAGCTGCTTCTTTACTATTTCATTGGCCCTAAGAAGGGCCACTTCACCAGACTCACCTGCTGCTGGGTTAGGCCCTCACCTAGATAGGAAAGTAGGTAACATCATAGGATATTTCTGCTCTACCAACCTCTCCCCTTCTACCTTCTATTCCTCCTCCAAATCAAACCTCCAGTTTGTACAGAAGTGCCACACACCACGACGATGATGACCTCATTATATCCTTTTCACTTGCAAACTGTGTCTTTTAGGACAATAACCACACAATTAAGTCTTTATCCATCACACAAACTTATTATAGCTTAAGGATGTATGAGCCCTGTCTCTTGTGAAGAGGTCTTTCCCTTGGCCTAACTCTCAACTCCATCCTGCACTTTTGTTTTCTACGAGAGTACACTGAAATCAGACATTCTGGGGGGTGGGATGGGGGTCCCGTACTCTTACCCTGACTGTCAATCAATCGCACATTACAAAGTACATGCTCAAGACTGGAATTGTTATCTCATCAGATCACTAATCTTCCTTGCTTCATCCTTCTGTGAGTAAAATTTAATAAAAACTAAACACTTAACAAATTTAACATAAAAATTAAATGTTAGAGGAAAGGTTAACGGTACCCACGGCATCTTCAGAGCATCGGAAGAAGATTAATTTAGACAATGAAAAAAATGTACCTTGGGCTGGGGAGATGGATTAATCAGCAAAGTGATTTCCTTGTGAGCACTAGGACCTGAGCTCAATCCCAGAGTTAATATGGCGAAGGCAGGTGTGGTGATACAAACATGTAATCCTTGTGTTGAAGGGGCCACAGGTAGATCCCTGAGGCTCTCTGGCCAGCCTAGCCTACTTGCTGAATTTGCTACCGATAAGAAACCCTCTCAGGGGGGTTAGAGAGATGGTTCCGTGGTCAAGAATCCTGGATGTTCTTCCCCAGTACTGAGTTCAGGTCCTAGCGTTCACGTGGCACCTGACAACTGTCTAGAATGTGATCAGGTGCAGATGTACACGTAGACAAACACCCATAAACATAAAATACAGCCCCCCTCAAAAAGGGGGAAGCTGAGCGGCACCTCAGGGAACATTACCACGGTTGTCCTCTGATCTCTACCCACCTGAATCCACATCTGCACAAGACTATGAGAAGGAATGCCTTAGTACTTAACGTCAACAACCTATCAGGCATTGTGACATATATCACTGATATCAAACCACCATGCCAGGAATTAGCAGCTAAAAAAAAAACTTCTTCAGAGAAGTTGGGGATGAGTGTCCGTGTACTGCAGGCTTACAGATGGTTTGAAAGTATGCACAGTAAAGTCTCCCAGGTACGAGACTTCTTCAAAGGCAACAAGAGTATTAAAGTGACTTTTTTTCTTTGTGTTTGAGTAAAATAATGTTCTGCGTTTGTTTTAAGCCTTGTAAGATAAAGGACCTGAACACCTGTTATTTACAGCAATGGGCGAGAACCTCGGCCAGTGACTCCCTCATAATGGCTCAACATGAAAGAGAGAACACTAGGTCTATAAAAAAGAGCATTAGATTTTGCTTGGTTTTAATATTCCCTGTCTTATACTGTGAAAGCTATACTCTGGGGAACCAATTCTCTGCTTTCTATGTCTCTTCTAGAGACAAGCTCCAGGCCGAAAGCTGCCTACAGCACCCAGCCTATACTCGTCCGGAGTCTAGAGTCCAAATCTGTCCCAGCTTCTGCTCCAAAGGACCCTCCATTGCATAAATGTCTGCATGTGGAAATCACTGCATTTCCTGCTCACATGAACAGGGTCTGCACTGTATTATGAAGGGACTGAGCCTCTGTAAGAACAGGGAGGAGGAAACTATTCCCCATGGCTCAATCACACGTTTCTCTGAAACGACAACGACAAAATCCATTCTGGATAAGGACAAAGGTAACCCTCTTCATGTTAAAAACCGCCCCCTCCCCATCTTAGTGGTCCCCATCACTGTGAGAAGCTGGGCCACCTTGGGGATAGGTAAGTACAAACTTGATTTTGGACATGTTCTTCCCTGGGCTTCCCCTACCCAAGTGGAACCGAAGGACTGAAACCCATCCAGAGCCAAGTCCTAGGTCACAGACTCCACAGAACAGAGCCACTAGCATGCCTTTCCTCTCCCTGGCTCTGTCGCACGCAGTACAGCCAGCACGTAGTTCAGACCAGTGATCTAGCACACCCAAGCAAACCAAGGCCAGCCACCACCAGCACCCTGGCTTCCTTTTCTCTCTGACCCCTCAAGAATCCGCTCCTCTCTGACTGTCTTCCTCCAGTCTGCTTCTCTCCTCAGCATGACCCTCCTGTAAAGCCCACTGCCCTCTCCAGGCCATGAAATGGCCTTTCTGTTGTCTGTCAGGATTTGAAAGACATGCCCTGCAGTGCTGTTTGCCTCCAACCCCAGACATGCCCCAGAGAAAGTCCACTGTAATGAGGAGCTTTAAAAGTCTCTGCTCCACGTAACTACAGCTAAGGAAACTGCATACCACCGTTTTGGTAAGGCACAAAATAATCAATTTCTTTTTCTCTTTGGTGCTGTTTTTAAGACAGGGTCTCACTCTGTAGCCCAAGGTGACCTCACTAGGTGTCCCAGGCCTGCTTTAAGTACCTACCTCAATCTCCTCAAGTGAGGAATCAGAGGTGTGGGGGCAAACAGCACCTGGATAGTAGACACTTGGACTCTGACATCAAATTTTTTGAGACAGACAGACAGACAGACAGAAGACAGACATGCCATATGCAAGAGGAAAATGGCCATTGCATATTAACGTTGTGTGTTTTGTACTTTAAAAGGCTCACCGGCTGACAACGACCTTATCATTCTGGTGGTTCCAAGTGGAAAATGGCGTCACAGGTGCAACGAGACAAGGCTGGAACAATGCGTTCCTGCAAACAGTCCAAGGAAGTTTCTTTTTCCTTTCAAAGATAAAGAACATAACCCAGAAATAATAGAACTACTTACGCACAAAGGAAAGACTTGGCAGTGGCTCTGCGAGTCAGGTTTAAGGGTCTGTTTGTCTTTCCATGTTACAGGGGAAGGCAAATGAGCAGGAAAGAGAGCAAGGGCAAGTCTGCCCTCTGAAGCCCACGGCTCACCAAAGCCACGAGCATGGTTTTACCTTTAAAACGTTAAAAAGTAAAACAACAATAATAAAAAATAATAGTAAGCAAAGAAACAGACGTGGGGGAGGAAAAGGGGAAGAAATCTGTAATGGTTTTTCTCAGTTAAAACTCAAGTAAACTAAAAAAAAAAAAAAAAACAACAAAAAACTCAAGTAAACTAATGTTTAAGCTGATGACGGGACCTAAAAATTTCTTACTGATTCCATCAACTGAAATAGATTTTAAAAGCAACTGTACGCAAACAAAGCAAACGATTCAGGTATTAGGCAGAAGAGAAAGACGAAATAGAATGAGGAAGACAGCACTTGGGAGACAAAGGCAGGTAGACGTCTGTGAGTTTAAGGCTGGGTTATACACAGCGAGTATCAGAGAACCTATGGCTGCCCAGAGAGGCCACATCCTAAGGGGAGGGGGCATCGTACAGAAAAATGACCAGAGTGGCCTCTGCCTTTGCCCTTAGCATAATCAGGTATCCACACACCAGGGACAAGTGTCCTTCAACACTGACAGCGTTCAGTGGGATAGGTGCCCTCAAGGAGCTTCAGTTAAAGCCCGCAGTGTGAAGAATCACAGAAAGCAGTCATCATGGCTACACCATCAGGGAAGACCCCCGAGAGGGAGCCCCATCTTTGCCAAGTGCCTCAGAGATACTCTGAGGAGGGGAGTCATGTTCCAAAAGACACTTGAGTCAAAAGCATCATGGGCTAGTGACGGGGCTCGGTGTGGACAGACAGCTTGTGGCTCGGTGGACATATCTTTTTCTTCTGAGCTCTCACTACCTGGCTCTGCCCTCAGGGCACCTCCTCTTCTAACACCCCATGTCTCCCGGGATGATGAGGACTTTGTCTTCCCCTTCCTTTGGGTAGGGGCACAAATCTGATCCTTTCAGATTAAAATCCAGCCACTTGGAGTGAGTCTCAAGCACTCAATCCTGCCTCGGCTCGCTTCAATACAGCACGGCGTACATACAGACTGATGGACATTATTAATTTACTTAAGTAAGTGCTCTACTCTGGCTACCAAAAAGAACAAAGTTCCCATGGACCACTGGACTATGACTAGGGGCTCCAGAGGCAATCTGCTCCCAATCTGCTATCTTTGTCTGAGGGACAAAGTAGTCTTGAGAATCACAAACACATTTCTGTCTGCCTCCCCACCCCAGTCAACCACCCCACCTCACCCCCTCCAAATGAAACTACCAGCTTCCAGGTGTATGTATAAACAGAGGTGGCAAAATCCATCCAAAAAGCTACCATGTATCCAAGCCAACGGCTTCCAGAAGGACACGTCTGTTGATAATGTGGAACTGGCTTTAGTTAGAAATCTACCCAGGGTGGGATGATCTGCCTATAAAACTGGATACATCAGGCCCACGTGTCAAGTGCAGCAAAGGGGACGTCTCACCAGAGATTAGTCTGAGAGAGTCACAGTTTTACTCAGTTCCTTTTGCCTTAACTTGTGCTTTCAAAGTGGTGTGGGTCTGTAAGCATCGCTTCTGTGGTTTTATAAACGTACTTTATTCAGGAAGGCAACGGGGCCACTTTGTAGCCAAGTCCCTAATATAGAAAGGCGGGCTGGCAAGGGCTGACTATTCTGTTCTGTAGTCCAGAAAGTGTCATGAATTAGAAAAGGACAAACTGCCCGTACACCAGGACTCCTCTCCAGGAGGGAGGCCTCAGCACATCTCAACTCCTGGACTCTGGTTCTAACCTTGTCCCAGGGAGGCTCGTCTCACGCTGATGGGCTCGGGAGGCTCCTGTGGGTGTTTACACTGCATTGAGGGCTCAGGGGAACAGAAATAGTGCCGTTTCAATCCTCAGCCCAGCCTCCAAGAGATCCTCAAGTGGGTGAGAGGCTGGGCACGTCTGTCCTTGGTTAGAGCTGCAACAGGAGAGTGAGCATTTACATCTTGGGAGGCTCTCCGAAGCCACAGGCACCTGTTCTGCTATCTGGTGACAATGTCCTCCCAGAGCAATTCCAAACGAGCCGGGTGAAGGAAGAAAATACATGCAAAACTGGACTTTCCTCTGGATTCAAGGTAAAAGGCATGGAGGGGTTTCCTGCTCAGGAAGTGTGGAGAACACTTATGTTCCCAGGTTCCGAACGAAGAGCACGTGGAGTGCCCAGGAGGGGCTTGTGACTGCTGATACATCTGCATGTCCTCAGGCACACAAAGGAACATGAAGTGACTCTCTCGCTGACCTGGAAAGATCACAGGCGGCTCCGCAACGGTTCCCTCGCAACTGGATGAGACATCTCATTCAAAATAATTTTTAACTTGGTGGTTAACAGTTAGAGTACCAAGCAATGACCATCTCCAACAGTGGTAATTTTTTTCATCAGTTCAGTTAAATGAACCAAGGAATGCAGGTTCTCCCCACATTATTCTTAACGTCCAAGGTTCAAACACATGCTGGTCCTAAAGGCTTGGCGTCAAGGCCTCCATGGAGGTCAACCTGAGTGGAAAGAGAACTCTTTATCTGTAGACTCTGGGTTTAGGTGGCTATATTTGCTGAAACTATATATCCAGAGACTGAACACCGGAAGAAAACGGGAGATGGGGGAATGGAGGGGACACAGGAAAGGGTCTGCAGGGAAAGGGGAGGGCTGTGTGGCTGACCACTGAAAAGACCAACCATCCCTGAGTAGATCAGAAAGCAAGGCCAAGAGCCCCAGCCTCTATGCCAAGCTCCACATGAAGGCTGTGTAGGTATAGTTGGTTTAAGGAAACCCAGTACGAACTCTCTAGATCTACGATGATTACTGGTGGTACCTTTCTTGGTCAGACCTTGTGCGTTGCTTTGCCTGAACGGCTGAATGTCTGAACTACAGATGGGGTCCAGGGGAGATTCAGAGGGAAAGTATTACGGGCCACTACCTATGATTATGAATGACATAATAACAACAATGTGCTCGAGTTATCGAATAAAAAATTCAAAAACACCTCCCGGGGGGATCCTATTTATCCCCACAGTACTGACAGATGCTCAGGACAAGCTCCACAGAACGACTCAAAGCCACAGTCCATTGGATTCCAGTGTCCATGCCCTGGGTACTGACTGACACCACCTCCTTTGAACAGTCGTGAAAAGTAAAGGCCTCCACCCTCTTACATATCACCGTAAACTCTGAAACGGAACTCTGATGACTTAACACTGAAGCCGGTGACTATTTTCTACTAATTATTATTTCACGTCCTCAAATCTGGAGCACTGGCAAACGCTTCCACCGTTATGAGGGAGCAGGAACTGTGACAGTTGACAGGAAAGGGGGATAAAGAATCAAACTCACGAGAACTTCAAGTACCTGTCTGGTACAATCAATTCCTGGTACAAATTAGATATGCACGGTGTTACTTCTAAAAACACTCTGTACATTAAGAAAATTAGGTTCTATTCCTTGTAACAATAAGTCATTCTCATGAGTTGGAGGGTTAATTACTATGAGACACCAACCAATCAAGTGAAAAGTTCGGCTGCAAAACTGAATTTTGAGGTTATAATTATAAACTACCAGAACTGGGAACTGTTCCCCCATTTATAAGCTTGCCGTCTTCCAAACGCATAGACAAACGCACCTGAATGTGTTCCTGCCTTTCTGCTTTACTACAAAGTGTCCCCCCCCCAAAAAAAACCAAAGAACAAAAACAACAACAACAAAAAAAAACCACCTTAAGGCCTGTGAGGGGGGAGGAGGTGGTTCACTGGTAAAGTACCTGTCACAAAACCAAGAGGACCTGAATTCAGATCCCCCAGTACCCACTAAAAAAAGGTGGGGGGTTGGGGATTTAGCTCAGTGGTAGAGCGCTTGCCTAGCAAGCGCAAGGCCCTGGGTTCGGTCCCCAGCTCCGAAAAAAAGAAAAGAGAGAAAAAAAAAAAGATGGACAGTGTCATGTAAATCCTGGGAGCTCACTGGTCTAGCTGATTCGGTCCCCTTAAGTTCAGTGTGAAACCCTAGGTCAAAGGAACCACACAAGGTGAAGAGAGAAACTAAGTATGACTTCTAACCGGTGATGTCTGTGTGTCTGTCTAGAGGTATGCTGCACTTCCTAGTAAAATCCTGGCAAGACTGTATTCAGTATAGAGGAGGTGATGGTGACACAGTTAGCAACAGAAAGAACTGCGATAGGGTCCCCTGACTTCGAAATTTAGGATGCGATAACACCATGTAAAACTATGCGATGCGGACAGGGAAATGAGCCACACACCAATGCAACAGCACAGAGGGACTGGAGCAAGGCCAGTTCAGCATGTGACTGAGAGGTGACAAGGCTCAAGCTCAACCCAATGTGGAAAGAGCAGTCTGGGGTACAGACGGCGCTCCCAGGGGTGGGGAGGAATGAATCCCAACCTGGGAGGAACCTACCCCCACCTTACTCTCATACTTTATTTGAAAACAATGGACTCAAAACGGTTCATACAGTTAAAAAAATCCAACATAAGCCATCAAACAGTAAAGCTAGCAGGGGCTTGGAGGCAGGGGGATGGATCCCTGGAATCTATCACTAGGAACAGAGTTCCTGGTTTAGGCTATAGGAGACCAGAACTCAAAAGGAAAAAAAAAAAAATACAGGCCACCAGGCTTTCACAGACTTAAGAAAATTTGCTCGGTGAAAGGCTGTTAAGAAAAATGATAAAGCACAGACTGGGAGAAAATATTTACAAACCACGTATCTGACAAAGAGCTAGAGTCTGGAATCTATAAAGAACTCTGAAAACTCAACATTACAAAATAAACAATCTAATTAGAGCAAAAGACGAACAGATGCCTCACTAAAGAGGAGGGTACATAAACAGGAAACAAACACAGGAGAAGGTGTCTGACATCATTAGCCACCAGGGAAATGCAAATTAAAACCACAATGAGATATCACTCCACATCAACACACACACACACACACACACACACACACACACACACACACAGGGGCACAGAGAAGGAAGTAAGGAGACCCCCTGGGCACTCAGACTTCCCCGAGAAGAGTAGATAATAAAATGGCACAGCTACTCTGGACTGTTTGGGTGTCTTTACAAATAAACACGCAGCCACTATTCTATAAAACAGAAATTAAACTTCTAGACACTTCTCCCAAAGAAAAGAAAGGTTACTTACATTTGTCAAAATCTGAACAGAGAGGGGTAGATAGGTAAACTATGGGATGTTTAAAAGGAACAATTATTATAAAATGGCCTTAAACTGATACCCCTTTGAGAGGGAGAACTGATTCTTTGTGACCTTGGGTAAGGAGGTTTGTGTAAGGAGGATAATACGTTAGTAGACAGAGACCCACACACTGGATGTTACCTGATGTAGCAACAGCAATTTTCTGTTTGCCAAACTGCACTACATTTCGGGAAAGTTCTGGGGGGAGGAGGGGATACAGCACGGGATACTATTACTTCTTGTAACTGCCTGAGAGTCTGTGACTCTATAGTCTCTCAGGAATGAAGGGGGTTTTCTTTTTAATGGACATTTCAAAAAAAACCCAGCAGGTAAATTAACTTCATGTCTTCTAGTAGGCTAGGCAGATGGCTTCTTGCAAACCACACTGCCTTGGTTGCAGGACATGTACTGCCTGTGCACTACCACTTCATCGGAAGTCACAGCTTGGGGGAGGGGTGCTTAGCTCAAGTGTCTATGTAGAAACCCCATCTTTAAGTTAAAATGCATTCTTAGCAAAAGTTGCTATTTTAGTCATAGCAGTTTAGGGATACACATACACACACACACACACACACACACACACACACATATATTGAAAACAAAACAATAAACTAAAAAAAATCAAAATATGTCATCAGAGTTACTGGCACAAACACATTTCTAAGCCGATTAGTGAGCTAAATTCTGACAGGACTCCTTGCAAATCAAAGCAAGCCCACCCAAGGCATCCCTATTGAAGGCTTGTTTGTAACCTAACATAAACACTTAATTTGGGGCTTGCAACAGTTGCTTCTGTCTTAGCATCACATAGTTAAAAATAGCCCCGCCAGTCAGAGTGGTCTGGCGGTGAAGGACAAAGGAAAGTATCAAGCTGGAAAAGATACAGAGCAAGGTTGAGAAGGATCCTGAGACTCTCTGAAGCTGCATGTAAGCTCTGGGCACTTATTACGCAGACAGTGTTGTCTGAATCACCTGCAGTAAAGACTCAGGAAGGCAGAGGATATATATGCACTTCTTTATTTTAAAATAAAACCATAACGCATAACTTTAGATCACTTTTTGTTTTCATTTCTCCCAAGACAGGATTTTCTCTGTGTATCCCTGGCTGTTCTGAAACCCCATCTGAAAACCAGGCCGGTTCTCCAACTCACAGAGTTCCTCCTGCCTCTGCCTCTGAAGTGCCGGGATTAAGTGTGCACCACCACCACCCGACACAAACTTCCATTTCTATCAGTTGTACTGAAGTTGTAGTACTTTCCATGTAATTGAGTTTTTTTTTTTTTAAAAAAGAAAAGGAAAAATTATTCCCTTTCATTTCAAATGCATGATTCAGTTTTTTAAACTAAATCGAACACTAAATTTTGTCCCTTCTTAAAAAGTGACTGAATCAGCAACTCGCAAGCTGAAATCTCTCAAAGACCTCTTTAGAGCAATAGGAAAATTATTTGCTCAAGTCAGAATGAACCACTGCAGCACAGAACCTGCCCTTTCGCACCAGTGTGGCCGCTCTGAAGTGAGGCTCTGGAAGGTTCCAATCTCTCACCTGTCTCCTCCCCGTCCCTCCCAAGGAGATCGCTTTAGGGCTTGTGGTACAGGCCTGGTGTGGTCTCCTACACCAGTGTGGACAAAGGTGGCAGGACGGCAGCCCACCGATTCAACCCCTTTACTTTGCTTTTGGTTGTACTTGTACTGGTTGTTGCTGCTGGGAATCATGGGCCAGGTAAAAGCAGGTAGCATGCAGCCATGCTTGCTGGCTAGGCTCTTTTCTGGAGGTGCTTGGGAGGTTTACCAACTACCTCAGGATCCCGGTGACATGAGGGTACTCCTAGCTACATCTAGGACTAGGGAGTCTATAATTCTGGAAAAGTTATGCTTGTGAGTTTAACTGCACGAGGCAGTTTGCCGACAGTTGTCAAACCCAGAATTAGGTGGGTTGGGTAGACCCCATTTATAGCAGTAATACCCCAGCTTGGACCCTTGAAGAATTAAATGTCTCCAAATTTCCACTATTTTGAATTCATTAGGAGAAAGAATGGCAACATATTTACATAGACTGACATTTTATTTAAAGAGCATAATGACAGAAAAGTGGTATGAACTTCGGGAAGGTTGGAGGGCCTTCTCTATTAAGGGCTTTGAGGAAGTGAACAGGTAGCGTAAGAACCACAGTTTGGTTCCTTTTTTTTTTTTTTTTTTTGTTCTTTTTTTCGGAGCTGGGGACCGAACCCAGGGCCTTGTGCTTCCTAGGCAAGCGCTCTACCACTGAGCTAAATCCCCAACCCCCCTTTTTAAAAAGACTTATTTTTATATGTATTGGTGCTTTGCCTACATGTATGTCTGTGTGAGGGTGTCAGATCCCAGAGTTACAGACAGTTTAGCTGCCATGTGGGTGCTGGGAATTGAATCCAGGTCCTCTGGAAGAGCAGTCAGTCACTGAACCAACTCTCCAGTCACCCTAGTTTGGTTCTTATAATGATGATGTCTCCTCTTCTGCACTAGCAGATAATATCTCAAGGGTTTAATGTTAGGTCTCAAGCCCCATGCCTTGCTCAGAACTATCTATCTCCCTCCTACCCCCTCTCTCTGAATATTGTGTGTGTGTGTGTGTGTGTGTGTGTGTGTGTGTGTGTGTGTATGTGACTCTCCCAGTCAGATTTGAGATACATTTCTTTTGCTTATCTTAGAGCAAAATCTTTTTATGAAGTTATTAAATACCAACAGAAACAAAATCATCTGTAAGGAGCAACCTCCCCTGAGACACACACACGCAGTGATCGATCAGCTTTTCCCTTGGTTGACTGGCCTTTCCCTTGACTATGAACTATGTAGGTGAGTGCATGTGAAGATGCCCAGTGTATGTTAGCATCTGAAACCCATAGAACTGGACTTTCCTTGACCGTGGAATACCCTGGTGTGGTCCACATGCTGCGTCACGTGCCTCGAGAAATGCAGCTACGGTGAGGACACAGAGCACTCTTCTACACCCGAGCTCAAGACATGCATAGGCTGCTACAGAGGAAACCCGGTAGGTGGGGCAGGTTTGCAAACTTGCCCTACAATCTGTTGATTCTCTCTTCACTTACCAAGAAACGGGAACTGTGATTAACTCGTTATAACTATGCAAAAAGCATGTGGTAAACAACAACAAAGTCTAAAATGAAAACTGAAAACCCAGTTTCACACAGAAGCGCAGTCTCCACCCGCTCCTCGGGAATTCGGCATAAATCGTAGATAAATCTTCCAGTGGAGCTGGAGGTGACCTGTGGTGTAGCATTTGTAACTAGTGAGTGAGGACATTTTACTGCTAGCAAAGGTGACCAGGTTAAGTCCACTCACTTCCTGGCCACTCATTACTTTTGCTTCAAAATAAACTGTAAAGTTCTGGGCCTGGCGGTGGTGCAGGTTTTTAATCCCAGCATTTGGGAGGCACAGACAGGCAAGCCTCTTGATTGATCCAGGATAACCTTGTCAACCCAGTGAGTCCCAGGCTAGCCAGGACTACAATGTAAAAGACTGTCTTAAACAAAACAAAAAAACAAAGAGCCAAAGCAAAATACCACTAATAAATTCTATATCGTTCTCGCCATGACAGCTTCATGACAAAAACCTTAAAATTACTTAAACAAATGCTAGCATTGTTTTGAAATTGTACAGCAATGTGCAAAGAGATGACCAGGGCGCTATTTCAGCTGGCTAGGGAGAATGGTATTTCCAGCCCTTTCTGTATTGTTTGGCAAGACTGTAGATTTCAGGTGAAGATGCCCTGCACCTTTCCTGTTAGACTTACTCTTTGGTATGTAGATTATATAATTAAAAAGAAATGCACTTCTATCACTTCTAAATACATGAAGCAATTCAATTAAGTTATCCATCTAAACCTTAAGGAGATCCTTAAGGAGCTAACTTGCCTGAGTGAACAGTAGGGAATGATTTGTAATTAGCATGTTAATTTCGTCTGTAAATAGGAAATTATGAAACTCAAGGTGCTTAAGAGGGCTCTATCAAGGAGGTTACACAGGCACCTTGCAATCTCATCGTCAATCGATTCTGGCTACAGAGCAACGTTAAATGAGATAATACATGGGAAAGCGCTTGGGAGAAGTGTCTGATGTGTGAATATTCAATGCACACGAATGCTTGCTACCACAGACTGAAAAAAGATTCTGGCTGACTTCGTCCCTGGCTAATTGGACAAGTCAAGTTTGAGGTTATGACAGAGCCTGAACTTTCCACATAGGACCCTCTAACAGCCATAAGGTCCACACTGAATAGAAAGTCCAGATGCCCACAAAGACCTTGCCCGTGGAGTCTGGTATTAAAACCCGGCTGCTCCTTAACTCACCTCGCTCATCTCCTGTTGCTTGGGTCCATTTCGCTACCTCGCCATCCTGATGCTCTGGCCTGCTTGGCCTGTCCCCACTTCTACACAGACATGGTTTTATGCTCTGGCTCCTGCGGAAGGCATATATATCCTCTCTCACACACTGGCTCTCCTCAAGTGCTAATGCGTCACTATGGCCTAATGGGAGCGCAGGGAACAGTGCTGACGAACTGGGGATCCGCACCAGCAAAGAATCTGAAATGTGTATCTCAAGTCGGAAAAGCCTATGGCGGATGAGATCTAATTTCCCAGAACTGCTACCTACTAGGAGGGCAACCTGGATTTCCCCTCAACTTCTCCAGGCTCCGTCTCTGTGCAGAGGGGGAAGCAATACTTACCTGCCAAAGAGGGGGCAGTGTATACTTAGTGTTTACAGATAATCCCTGAGGGAATTCAATGAAGAAGAAAAAAAAAAGCCTGCCTTAAACTCTGGGAGGAACTTGGAGGAAAAACAAAAACAAAAACAAAAGCAAAAGCAAGCAAACAAACAAACAAAAATATCCCCTCCAAGCCACTCTTTTCAGAGCAAAATTTTAGAATCAACTGCATTTAGAAGTCATTTACATGATGTTGCTGCTACACAGTCACTTGTGCTGGATTACATAAGCGGTGAAAAAACCTTCTTCTCTTGGGAATTTCCAGAAGTCTGTCGTGGAGCCAAAATACACTGACCTTGAATACATTGTTCTTGAACAAAGTGGATGTTCTGCACGCTCAATAGATGTTACTACCTCGTACTGAGCACACAGCACCGAATGCTCTCATACTCAATGACCTGACGGAGATGCTAGGAAGAATAATACATAATTTTTAATCTCATTTAAAATGTATTATGCACTCCCAGAGTACTTAAGAGAAACTACTCTTCTGCTCTTCGGGGTTTGCTGTCTATTCATCAGAAGACAGACAGCTGGTTTGGGGGCTGGTAATGGGTTTTTCCATTGTTTGTCAAAGACGGGGAGCTATGGATATGCTAACTTCCGAGGAGGCGAGACCAGTCGCACAGAGAAAGGTCGCTACCAGAGATCTGCTGCATGTGACACGCTGGCTCAACACTTGAAGGGCACTATGGAGGCCCCTGGAAAGGAGGCCCAGAGCTGTGGGAGTGCAGAGGTGAGCTGGAGCAGGCCAAGCTAACGTCCTCACGCCACAGGGCACACAGTCATGGGGCCAAAGGAAGATACTGCTCAGAGACAGAAAGCCAGGCAAAGACAACTCGAAGAAAGAAAGCAGTCCACTCCTCTTCCTCGGAGAAGGCCATCTTCCTGCTCCTCAACAAGGAACCCACAGGTCACAGTCTATGAGCCCCTAGCCAAGCTGGGTGTCTACATCACATGGCCAACACGAACACCAAGTGAACCACAGCTCCTCTCTGGGTCTCAGTTTTCTCATCTATAAAATGGATGTGTAGCCAGGCAACTTCTGAACAAGGACAAGTGAGTGTGAAACAAGTCTACAGCTTAGAGAGGGATTGTGGGAAAGAAGCCACCGGCACAGGCAGATGGGCAAGGCTTGTAGTTCTCTATCCCTTTCAGTCTCTCTTGGGTGAAACTGACCAGGTGGTCCACTAAGCAGTGGCTACCAGAGCCATGTCTGCTCCTGGTTCTTTCTATGAGATTAGTCCAGAACCAGCTCTCACCGTGTTTCTGCACTGCCCCTGTAGCACTGGTTGCCGTCATGGATCAGGTGCTCAGTCCATGCCTGAGCACACAAAACAGTCGCATCTGGTTTCATTCATATTCATATTGGAAAGTCTACTTCCTTTCTCTTGTTTTCTGACTACCAGCCTCTTCACATGTGGCCACATGCGGAGCCTCAAGAGAATGCTGTCAGCTGTTTCTCAGAAAACGTACATGGTGCTCCCAAGCTGCTTCTCTCTGGGCCCAGAGTAGACATTTGCAGTCCTGGTGTACACCGGAGCTCTCTCCCTTCCACTAAGATACTGTTCTCGCCATCAGTCATCAAGGTGCACTGGGTCCACCTTCCTGTGCACTGTGATTCCAGCCTGGGTTTTACTGCCAATGCCCCAGGTCTGTGTGGCTACTGCCCACATGGCTTCATTCACACGGCTACAATGGCCTGGAGGAGCTGCTTGTTCCATCACACCTGTACCCTAGACATTCGCCACCATCACACCTCACTGCAGGGGGCACTAAGGCTCTCTTGTGTGGGCTACACAGAAGGCTATGTCCTAAACTATCTCTTTCTGAAGCCTCTGGGAGCTCACTCCCTCCCGTCTTCCAACGAGGAAAACTAAATTCAAAATAAGTATCACTCCTCCTTGGGGTTTGCAATAGGGCTATTGATAAGCCTCGATGGTAGGATGCCTGCCTGAAGACCTGGGTTTAAAATCCCAGCAACACATAAACTGGGCTGAGTGGCACCTGCCTGTGATCTCAGCACTCAGGAGAGAGAAGCAGAAGGATCAGAAGTTCAGGTCATCCTCAGGCTGCATCAAGTTCATGAATACTAAAGGCCATGTCCACCCACAACCTACACCCTACCCCCTAAAAAAAGGAGAAAAGCTCCTTATTGTTACCCACTTTTAACCTTGTAAGGCACATTTACCCAGTCCGTTTAAGCTTGAGTCACATGAAGGAAGGAATGGTCCATTTAAAACAAACCAGAGGGAGCAGCTCCAAGGAGTGCCTGCCTCCCTTCTGGGGCAAGCTCAGAACCCAAACAAAGGCCTGATAGGCACTTTCGTGTGTTTTGGAACATTGGCCCCTCCTGGCCCCCTCCCACCCTCCTGCTGCTGTGGTGGCACACGTGGGCTGGCACAGCACCCTGGGAAAGAGACCGCAGCCCTCCCTGGCGCCCAGTGATTATAGGGCAAGGCTGAAAGCAGCAACAAAACCGAGAAACAAAGCCTTCTGTGAAACCAGAAACCACAGGAGGTCACAAAAACAGCAGGAACTTAGAAATCCCAGAAGCCCTTTGGTGAGAAGTTTCTCTAAGCACCTGTGTCCAGCTCTGAAACGGGCAGCTTGACACATACCAGAAATGACATGAGCACCAACCAGGCTCTCCCCCGGGAGGAAGACCAGTCTAGGGCGTGATGGCTTAAGATGCTTGCCTATTAGGTTCATCAGCTGACTGACACAGTGCAGGCTACGCAGCTGCTTGAAAATCATTATTAAGGCAGACCACATCATTACACACGGACATACATTGTACACACGGCATTAGACAAGTACAGGTGAGGGAGACGCCAATGGTTAAGTGATAGTGGAGATTCGAACACATACGTGTGCTCTTTGACAGCTATAGGCTCAAGCACAGGCTGGGTATGTGGCTTTTAAAGGCACTATGGAATGTGGAATATTACATAAACACAACTCTACTACAAACTTCTCTCTTTCTCTCTCTCTCTCTCTCTCTCTCTCTCTCTCTCTCACACACACACACACACACACACACACACACACACACACACACACAAAGAAACCTCTCTTGCCCACCAGCTCTCTCCTTCTAGGAGTTTAAGGGTAAATCATCTAAAGAGAAAGCCAGAGCCAGTCAAAAGCTGCCTAAAGGGTGTGCAATTACATGTGATTTAAAAAGTCTCTGTATGATTAAAGGCAGAAAGACGGCCTAGTACTTGGCACCGGCTTGGCACTGTGCTTAAGCAAGCACTCTTTCAACTATCCGTCCTCTTCCTCCTGGCTCACGGCTCCCTGATGGGCACTAGGATGTTCAACGGGGTAGTGGCTCTCCGGGTGTATCTGCAGGGCAGCAGGGGTACTAGAGGGTTTCGGTCCTTCAGGCTCACCCAAAGCTTAGGGCTGGGACCTAGTCTGGTGACCCTGAGCAAGTCTCCAGGGACTCTAAATGGAAGCCCCACAGCATCAGCTCCATGCCAGCATCCCAGTGGCTCCCCTTGATCACTAAGCCGGTGCTGTTTTAGGCTTTCCTATATTAGACCAACCAAACATGCCTCCCCTAAGAGCTTCTACTGCACGTACAGTTTTAGGGCCCTCAGAAGGAGACATAACCATAGTGGCAGTGGTAGGTAGCCCAGGCCAAGACGAAAGAACAATGCACTGTGCGCCCTGATCTCCACACCTGCTTGCAGAAGGTCCTTACCAGCTTTCCAGATACTCATGCCTCGTCCCACCCCCAGAAAGGGTGATTCAGTCCATCTGAGAGGGAGGGAGCCAGCCCAACCTTGGCACTGAAAACACCCCTGGAGTGATCATAATGTGAAAACAAGTTTAGATCTGTTACATTCTGTCACTATAGCACTGTGCAAACAAATCAGGCAGGGCTTGAGGGCACCGAGGGGGAAGCAAGGAGAGGGAGGCCTCCTGCGGAAACCTGGCCTAAGTCAGGTGTGTATGTGGGAATCACCCAGCTAGGGCTGGCACCAGGAAAAGCCTGGCATAAATCACCAGAGAGGTTCCTGTAGAGGGCTGAGGCTGGGACGGAAGCAGGTGGTGCTCTCTATCTCTCACTCATGCCCAGGTGGAGTCACAACTTAGGCCCGGGCGGCTCAGCTGGCGTGGGTGAAGTGGGCCATGGAGATCCCAGCCCTGCTTCCCCGATCTAACAGACAACAGCCAGCTGAATGCTACCATGTTCTCTCCTTTTGACATCTACCCATTTTAGTTGTGCTAAAATGCAGCAACACAGGGTCAATCACTTTAGATATGAAGTGAGCAGTGTTAATAATGTTCACTCTGTGTGTGGGTATCACCACCACCATCTACCTTTACAACTTGCGGAAACTCAACATTGCACTGCCTGACTTCCTCAAACACCGGCAGTCACCATTCTGCAGCTGCTGGCTCTGCCCTAGTGAAACCACTGGATGTGCCTGTGGGTGACTGGCTATTTCATTTGCATAATGGCCAGAAGGTCCATCCACATAGAACATGTGCCAGAATTTCCGTCATTTTTACAGCTGAATAATAGTCTGGATTTTAGATATAAAATCCCAACCTGCTGGTCAAGTGTTGCAATTTTTACAACCGGAAACAGAGATGTTATGATTCTTCTGTGACAGATGACGACATCTTTGAAGGTAGTCCCAATTTTCAATCTCTGTCTTTTGTTCTGGCCCCAAATTTGGGCCAGTGGAACCTGAGAGTATAACCTGAATCCCAGGTGCAGTTGCCAGACAGACTGAAAAGGCACTTCGAAGTTGTAAACAGGCAGCACACAGTGGACCTGGAGAGGCTGAAGAAGAACCCTGGAAGCTTCAGTGGACACTGCTCCCCATGTGAGACCCTCTCTTCTCCGCGGGAGGATGAGCATGATATCCATCCATTGACTGCCAAATTCTTTAGCCCTCCTGAGACTGATCAAAAGTCAGCCTGACTGAGTCAAGCTATACGATATTGAGGATTTACTGACTGAAACCGAGGAAAACAAAACACAACCCCAAAACTGGACTGGTTTCTGGGCCTCTACTCTGGTGACCAGTGACTCCAGTCTGCCCCACTCCCCACTGTGACAATCACAGGGCTGACTTCCCCTCCTGATCACCTAATGGCTTCAGATACCCATTTCAACCCTAGCCTCTGCTCTAGCCATAATCAAGGAGTATGCTTTCTTCTTGGAGCCACCAACGTTCTACAGATCTTCCTGGCTGGACTGTGAACTGTGGCCAGAAACTGCTGGGGGTACAGCATGTCTTTTGGGGAGAGGGAAGCTCTGATGAGATCACATCACCTTTGGCTTAATGTGGTGTCCTGCTGCACACCACAGGTACAGGGGTCCTCAGACAAAAAGGTGTAGGTACTGAAAAGAAAATTATACAAATTCTAGGTTTAAAAATATAAAATTAAAAAGAGTTAGCCCCAAAAGCCACAAACTCAGGGCTAAGCCCTGCCGCCAAGACTAGCAGGCCATAAAGATAAAGGAGCACAGGAAACACTGTTCAGGCAGGACTGACAAGCCATAAAGAAAAAGAATACAGGAACCAGCCTGAGTTAATGGGACTGATTCATGGGACGTCTGGCAGGAAGACATCTCCCCCCAGCTCACTCAGGGCCATCCTCCAGACCCTGATAAGCCCCTACTTGTGCTTTTCAGCCATTGTGTCCTACAGAGAGCATTCCAGGAAACCGGGCAGCCCAAGCCTAACCAGAGGTGTTTCAAATACAAATGCTCCATCAGTTTTGACAAACGTTTAAAAATAATGAGGACCTGAAGACCCTACCCTTCTCCTGATTTAGTAGCTCTGTTCCAGGAACCAGGGGGCCATAAAACCTTCTGGCGTCCCCTTATCTCCTGGAGCCATAAAACAATCCTGTAACTTGTGGTGCATTCCCCTTTGACATCCCCCATCCCCTGGTGCTCACAGCCTCTGCCTTTAAATACTCTTTTTCCCAGCCTCTCGGGGTCGACACCTCTGTCTCCTGCGTGGGATATGTGTCGGCCCGGAGATCTCTGTAATAGGTCTCCGTAATAAACCTCGCCTTTGCTTATTACATCCAAAATGGTCTCTCTGTGTCTGGGGTCCGCGATTTCCCAAGACTTGAGTAAGGGTCTCTCTGCGTGGGATCTTTCATATTTATGGGGGCTCGTCCGGGATCTTCGCGACCACCCCAGACTCCGAAGACCCCTTGGAGGTGAGTTGGATGTTTGTCTGAGTGTTTCTGTGTGAGCGGCGCCGCAATTGTCAGTCTGTGTCTGTCTCTGTTTTGGTTCCGCCGTGTGTGTATATATGTGTGTCTTAGTACTGGTCAGTGTTAAGAGGGCAGATGGGTATTCCTGCCCTGTGGTAAGAGGGCAGATGTGTGTTCCTGCCTTGTGCTGAGAGGGTGGATGTGTATTCCTGCCCTGTGCTAGGAGGGTGGATGTGTGTTCCTGCCCTGTTCTAGGAGAGTGGATGTGTATCCCCACTCAGTGCAGCTGCCTTTGTGGTTCGTGAGGACCCTCTGGCTGCGGAAGGGGGGACGCCCCGGGCCCGCAAGGCTGCAGCCCCTGGAAGACGTTCCACGGGCGGAGAACAGTCGGGAGAGCCCGGCTATGGACAGTCAGGAGGACCTGACTCTGGTTTTCTGGAACAAAGGAGATGGAATGCTCCTTTTACCTAGGCGGGAGTGGACGAGGAATCCCACTCCGTCAGAGGTCGAGTTCGGCTGCCTATTTAAATATAGGCACGGACAAGTGTGCTTAGTCGTTAGGACAAGAGGACACTCTGGAATCCTGTTGGGAGGTGGAATCAGATGGTCCATCTCATCCCAAAAGCAGCTAAGGTTAAGCTGCAGTTTGGGCCACGTACTGAAGGTACCAGGCATCTGTGAAAGTTGGTTATAAGATGCTTTGTCTTGATATTGTTTGTCTGGCTTGTTTTCTGTGGTATTGTCGAGTGTCTTTTTGGCTTTTGTTTCGTTTTTGAATTTTGGACTGACGACTGTGTTTGAATTTGGACTGACGACTGTGTTTAAAATCTTGGACTGATGACTGTGTTTGAAATCATGAAACTGTTTGCTTTGTTCGTCATAGAGTTTTACTTGGTCCTCTTGGTGCTTAAGTTAAGAGTTAAAAATAATTTGCTTGAGAAAAATTGTTTTCTGCCAAGGAGTTTTGTCTTTCTCTCCTGAGCCTCCTCCCCAAGGAGAGAGGCCCCTCCCTTTACTCCCCTTGATCAGCCTAGCTGCTGTTAACAGTTGTGTAAACAGACATTAACAAAAACCTTTAGGACAAAACTGCTCGTAAATAAAAAAGTTCCCCAGATTAGGCCTCCGGTATGAAACAAGTATAGTGAGTAAGAAACTTAATTTTATGGACCCCGCTCTAGTGGCGGTGTGTTGGTTGATAGCCAACGTTAATTTTTTAAAACATAGTGTTTTATCTGTGCTTGTGCTCGCAACACACAGTAGGGGGGAGCGAAATTAGCTGCGGAGCTGCTACAGCGAGCATGGGGACTTCTCAAGTCTCACCCAATTTTTCTGGCTCTTCAGGAGCTGTTTAAAAGAAAAAGGCTTAAGGTAAAAAGAAACACTATAGAGAGATTTCTTAGTGAATTACTACACCTTGGTTCGCGATCTCTGGGAATCTCACGATGGACAGCTGAGATAAGCTAAAAAAAAGATTTAAATTTTGCTTGAGAGCAAGAATCTTAAAGGTGGAGTTTCAGCCGGTATGACACTTAGTGCGTAGCTGCCTAAAAGATCAGAAATGCTGTCAACAGGATATAAAAAAGGGACAGGCTGTGTTAGAAATGCTACAGGAAGAATGATCTAAAAAGGCTGAGAGTGAGGTGGGGGAGGACTCTAAGAAAACAAGAACAAGAAAGGAATTTCTGCTTTTAGTGACCAGACCTTCAACTCTTGCTCACAGAAAGAGGGTGCTCATTAAGAGAAGTTCTTTAAGGAGCCTGCCTTATCTGCTGGCCCTATTCCAAGAGAGGAGCCAGTCTCCAGCATTAAATTACTTTTCTCACTGGTCATCATTAGCATGGAGAATGCCTTTGATCCTATCCCCACAGCAGCCAGTTCCTGCCCCTGTGGTAGAAATGTCCCAGGTTGGGGGGCAGAGAAGCCCCTAAAATAGTTTCAAAGAATCTACAACAAACTGTAAAGAACTTTGTTTTGTTTTGCCACTTTGAATTTAGAATTCAGGCTTTGGCTGTGGCCGAGGTCAGGATTAATGTTTTCGTTTCCATGGGCCCTTAGCCCACTGAGACAGTTTGGTAAAGGACTACTACTACAGTCCTGATATTCAGAGACATGGAGAGAGCTATAGTTTTTTTTATTAAAGGTTGGTACTATAGTATTAACAATCTCTTTATTAGATATAAGAGACAAGAAGCCCCAGGTGAACTGGTTACAATTCTTTTGTCAGCTGCTTAGTATCTAACACTCAGGTTCTATCGTCTCTCCATCCTTTTATTATTAGTTGTTACTGAAAGCCTAGTGCCATTTAGAGGATGGGTCTCTTGAGTGATAAAGCCACTGAGCTGGCACTAAAGGAAGGTACTCCTTAAGGGAAAATCTAAGTCCAGAGAGACAACCGGTAACAGATAGACTGCCCCTCTGCTCACTTTTCTGTTTCACAGACACAAGGTCTTTTTGTCCCAAGAAAGCCTCCTGGCTTAGCTGTGTGACTAAATGCTATTTGCCCTCTTCAGTGGACCTCTATTCTCAAGATTCCCTTGTTTTCTCACTATCCCATTTGAGATGCTTGTTAGTAACTGTTACAGGTCTTCTTTACCAACAAGGAAAGACAGAATCCTACTAGAGGCCAGAAAAAGTGTTCCAGAGATGGATGGAAGGCCCTCACTTCTGCCTGCTCTTTTCAAACGCCTAAAGGTAGGGAGTGCTCCAGGTCTGCCGCCAGACTCCAAGGGTGGGTCTCTGAGGGGCTGGAAAGTGCCCCACCAATCTGGCTAAGATAAGGAAAGGATATAAAGAGAATGTTACAGAAATTTAAAGGGTTAAGTTGCTGAGAGTTAGTACACGTTACAGAGAAAGAGGTAAAAAGAACAGAAAGCTAGAGAAAAAGAGAGACAAAAAAAAAGAAAAAGTTAGAGAGATAAAGAGAGATAAAAGATGAGAGAGGAACATATACTGGCCACAGTAGTTAGGGAACCTAGGAAGATAGTACCTGACAACAGAAGAGAATTCCTGGCTAAAGATCAGTGTGCCTAATACAAAGAAAAAGGACACTGGGTCAGGGACTGCCCAAGAAAGAACAAGAGGGGCCACTGGAGAGCTTCTTGGTCCTAGAGTGCTGGACAGGGACCCAATGCTCTGTGCTCCTATGCCCCCCAGTGGGCCAATATCCAAAGACCTTGAGTGCAAGGAGCTACTGGCAACGAACAATACTTATGGACTGCCCGAAGAACAGTAGACCTTGGCGTGGGCCGGGTAACCCACCCACTAATTCATGGTCATCCCTGACTGCCCCTATCCCTTGCTCATGAGAAAATTGCTCTCCAAATTGGCTTGCGTGGGCTAAAATGGCTGGATGAGGCCATGTGTATACATATCTATAGACTGTGTATGTGGAGCTTAAGACCTGTCTCAGTACACCAGTAACTGATGCTGGGAGTTGAATGGCTTAGTGCTTTTCTGCCTGAAACACACCGTTCCTGCCAGCCGGGCACTAACAATTATCACCCAATCCAGGACTTAAACTGTGATAGAGTGGCTGATAGAGTGTCCAAAGATGGGACCACTGGTCAGCTGCCATGGACTAGATTCTCCACCGGTTGGGGACAATCTGGTCACCTTGCTGCCCAATCCGGACCTGGAGCCACCACAGCACGAGTGTCAAACACTGACAGAAGCACATGGGTGGAGGAAAGACCTCTGCGACTGGCTGATTGACCCCTGCTGAAAGCCGAGGACCTTGTCCACAGATGGGAACAGTTCTCTTCATGAATGAAGGTCAGAGACAAGTGGGTGCTGCCATGGTGGACAACACAATGTCATCTAGAATGGCTGAACCTCTACCCCCCCCAGCACATCAGCGCCACAGATGCCTTTGCCATCTCTTGGATGCCCGGATGAAGCCAACAACTGTGAGTACTATTCATTGCCCAGGAAAACAGGAGGGAAGAGATTCAGTGACATGGGGCAGTGACAAAACAGATAAAGTGGCTCGGGAAATGGCTATACAGGAGCCTATCCTGGTTACAGGCCTGCAAGAGACAGCCACTGAGAACTAGGATTAGACTAAGGGATGGCCTCACTTAGAATGTACAACAGAAGAAAAGGCCCAAGTTGTTTAAAAGATAAAAAGACAATGACACACTTGGGGAGAAAGCTGTACCCCCCCCAAAGAACAAACAAAAGACTCACTTTGCCAAATTAAGAAATGGACTCATTTAGGAGATAAAAAGTTTGTCCAAGTAGTTAAGATATATATAATAGACTTTAAGATTTTAGCCAAGAGAGACAGTAAAAAGTATAAGATACGTCAGTAAACAAATGCTTAACAAACAAACAGGACAAAGAGACCTAGAGAGTTTAACGAAAAGTTGAAGTAAACTTCACTGAGATAAAACCAGAAAAATATAATCACAAGTATCTCCTAGTGCTTGTAGATACTTTTTCAGGAATAGATAGAAGCTTTCCTCACCAAACGAGAGACGGCCTCTACAATCATCAAGAAGATACTGAAAGAAATCTTCCCCAGGTCTGGAATGCCCAAGGTAATCTGGTCAGACAACGGTCCTACTTTCGTTGCCAAGGTAAGCCAGGGTGTGGCCAAGTATTTAGAGGTCGATTAGAAATTACATTGTATTTACAGACCTCAAAGTTCAAGACAGGTAGAATAAATAAACAGAACTCTAAAAGAGACCCTAAACAAATTGACCATGGAGACTGGCACAGACTGGGTGACACTCCTTCCCTCTTGCTCTCTTCAGAGCAAGAAATACCCCTTCCAGATTCAGCCTTACCCCCTTTAAGATCTTATATGGGGCCTCAGCTCCCCTGACTGTATTAGATGATGTTACTGAACCAACATGTCATAGTGCCATAGTAATAATGATTTGTGTGCCAGGCTAAAAGACCTACAGGTGATACAGAAAGAAATCTGCTCACAGCTGACAGCAGCCTATGCCCCGGAGACCCCTGAGACATCCCATCAGTTCCAGGTCGGAAACAGCTACACTGAGCCCAGACACTCGAGCCTCGCTGGAAAGGACCGTACCTGGTGCTGCTGACCACCCTGACAGCCGTCAATTCTCAGCCCTCACCAGCCGTGTACTAGCTGTTAGGGCTGAGAGCTGGGACCTAGAGGGAAATTCAGTCATGTTTGTCCTGGGTTCCATCGAGATAGGTGTGGGGATAGGCTTGATTTCTATTACAAATGATGTAACATTACATATGTTAATACTCCTAACACTTCTTGGGACTGTGCCTCAGGGATCACAACCTATATAAGTTTAGAAGTTCTGAAAGACAGTCATGACCTTGGTGTATAGGTTTAGATAGTGTCCAGATAGAATCCTGATGCTAAAGACTTTTTAGCTGACCTCCAAGAATACCTAACCTCCCTCTCAGAGGTAGTCCTTCAAAATAAAAAAAGATTAGACCTGATATTCCTTAAAGAAGGAGCCTGTGTGCTACACTAAAAAAAATGTTGCTTCTATACAGACCATTCAGGAGTAATTAAAGACTCCATAAATAAACTTAAAAAAAGGTTAGACAAAGACAGACAGAAAAACACACAAGAGATGGTTCGAGAGCTAGTTTAGTAGATCTCCCTGGATGACTACCCTACACTCTGCTACAGCTGGACCATTATTAATAATTTTCTTGGTTTTAGTTTTTGGCTCCTGCGTGACAAACAGGTTAATTGCTTTTGTTAAAAATTGAGTGGGTGCTATGCGGTTGATGGTTGTGAGACAACAGTACCAGTCAGTTAGGACAACTGGTGAGACCAAATAAGACTTGATATCAAAATTCTAAGATTAGAATTATTTAATAGGAGAAGACGGGAATGAAAAGAAAATTATACAAATTCTAGGTTTAAAAATATAAAATTAAAAAGAGTTAGCCCCAAAAGCCACAAACTCAGGGCTAAGCCCTGCCGCCAAGACTAGCAGGCCATAAAGATAAAGGAGCACAGGAAACACTGTTCAGGCAGGACTGACAAGCCATAAAGAAAAAGAATACAGGAACCAGCCTGAGTTAATGGGACTGATTCATGGGACGTCTGGCAGGAAGACATCTCCCCCCAGCTCACTCAGGGCCATCCTCCAGACCCTGATAAGCCCCTACTTGTGCTTTTCAGCCATTGTGTCCTACAGAGAGCATTCCAGGAAACCGGGCAGCCCAAGCCTAACCAGAGGTGTTTCAAATACAAATGCTCCATCAGTTTTGACAAACGTTTAAAAATAATGAGGACCTGAAGACCCTACCCTTCTCCTGATTTAGTAGCTCTGTTCCAGGAACCAGGGGGCCATAAAACCTTCTGGCGTCCCCTTATCTCCTGGAGCCATAAAACAATCCTGTAACTTGTGGTGCATTCCCCTTTGACATCCCCCATCCCCTGGTGCTCACAGCCTCTGCCTTTAAATACTCTTTTTCCCAGCCTCTCGGGGTCGACACCTCTGTCTCCTGCGTGGGATATGTGTCGGCCCGGAGATCTCTGTAATAGGTCTCCGTAATAAACCTCGCCTTTGCTTATTACATCCAAAATGGTCTCTCTGTGTCTGGGGTCCGCGATTTCCCAAGACTTGAGTAAGGGTCTCTCTGCGTGGGATCTTTCAGTACTACGTGCAAAAGAAAGTGTTGATCTATACCCTTCTAGGATCTCACGGCTTATAGGATACTGCAAGTTGATCCGAGTGTCAAATTTCCACATGCTGCTTGCTTGGGCTGTCATTTTAATTAGAGAAGTAGGCAATGTATATGTCAGCTTATTTTCCTTTGACTTAGAGAACTGACTTGTCTCTTATGATCAGAGGCCTTGATCTTCTTTACCTAGGCAGACTTTCACAAAGTTGAACTTCCCAGAAAATAGCAGTCCTTGTTTGTCGTCTTTTAGTAGGGCAGGTGTTTGCCCAGCCCCCAACATTGTCTGGATGGGAATATACGCATGAACCATTGAAATACATCTGAAACATGAAAAAACTCAAGTACAACAACAACATGCATGGAGTACAGAAGCCAGGGAGTGAGGGGAAATACTACATACAATTTCTAATTTCTCTCGGCTACCCAGATGACCAGGAATAATTTTAAAAATCCAGCTCGGTAGTACTTGCAATAGATGAGCACATTAGTGTGAGAAGGGCTTCTGTAATCTGACATTCCCCTATGAGTCTCCATGCATCCATAAGGAGTGAGCTGCGTCACAATTCATTATGGTGCTATCCAGCCAGGGGAGAGAGAGCGATTCTAAGCATTCAGCCTTCAATATCTTCCCCGTGGAAAGCACAGAAAGTGTGAGCACCTTTCATCATAATGGGTTTGATTTTTGTCAAGACTTGGCGGACCCCACCAAGTCAAGACTGTCAGTCCTGGGTCCCTGCCAGTCCAAACCACACCAAGTAGCCTTCTGAGCAGTCTCCCTTCACTCTGATTACTCATAAACCCTTACTGGTTTCAATATTAATCACACCAAGAATGATAGCTGGGTATGGTGATTTACATCTTTAATCCCAGGACTTAGGAACCTGGGAGGTAGAGGCAGGAAGAACTCCGAGCTTGAGGCCAGCCTGGTCTTATAAAGCCAGTTACACAGTAGGCAGAAATTACCCTTTCTAAAAAAAAAAAAAAAAAAAGTGGGAGGGAGAAGGGTGCAGGAGGAGGCGTTGCTAGAGAGATGGCGAATGGTTGTGAGCAAACACCCAAATTTGGTTCCCTGCACACTGGCAAAACATTCATTTAGGTATTTTCTTTTTGAAAGTTAGAGAATTCTTCTTTTCCAGGGAGACTGTAGAAATTAATAACAATCAATGTAAAAAAAAAAACTACAAATCTGAATTAGCATTTCTTAAGTTTGCATAAGATTTATTTCGCAAATTTGTTGGGTCAGAAGATTCCTTATAGATGAACACCTGTAAGCCTTTGCATCTTAAAAGCTTTCAATTATTGTGTAGCTGCCGTGCAGTCAGACCTTATGGAAATCCATGCACTTAGTTCAAGAACGATTCCGTTTGTTCACAGTTTGGAGGTTTCTCTGGAGAGGAGCTCGGGGCAGTGTGTGTGAGCACAGAAGTGGTGCATTGATTCTCTTTGAGCTCAGCCGTGGAAGCCATCTCTCCCTCATCCTAACTGCTGCTCAGACCACTGGGTGGGGAACACCTGAGCTACTCTCATTCTGTTGGAAAAAAAATGAAATGCCTTCCTGCCTTTTTTTTTTTATTCCCAGTATCTCAGGAGAAGGAAGGAGGGAGTTCGTGGGATGGCCTGAAGTCAGTAACTTGATTAGTGTGTGGCTGGTAAACAAAGAACACCCTGCACTCTTTAACAACCACCAATAATGAAAACAAAGAAGCCAGGAACCCAAGCTCGACCTTGACCTGAAGGCTTTCTACTCTTTTATTACTGAAAATGCTCAAATTTCTTACATAAATTGTTGCCTATTCATAAACGAACTGCCAAGCAAGCCTGGGACCCACGCCTTCCCAGAAACACAGGGCCCCCATAGGTGATCTCTCCAGGCCTGGATCAGGGCAATGGTTTATGGGTAACGTTAGTTCTTGAACATCAATATGCATAAACCTTTGGTTCACTCCTACAAACACTGTTCTTGGGGTTCATTCCTCATCCTGAGAAAACATGGCACATATCAACCAACATCACATCAACATGGAGTCTTCTCTATAGAGGAACCTCGGAACCCTGAATTGAAATAGCGAGGCTGGGGACAGAACACACAGGGAGAGAGGGGACTGGGGACAGCCTTCAGAAAAGAACTCCACAGACGCTCACAGAAGCGGTCATGTGTCAGTCATCTTTCTGATCTCCACGCTCGGCATGTGGATGGGACGGAAAGTGAACAGATGGATGGATGGAGCAGACACACCACAGTGCCATGGGTGCCTCTCTGCACACAGTGATCATCTAGTGCTTAGCAGCAATGCCTGCTCAGTGTCACCCTCTAAATAAAGTCACGAGTAGCCAGGCTCAAACTGTAAACAAACAGACTGGCAGGTGGGCCTGGCATGACACAACTGGGACTCCTCATGTGACGATTGGTCACCCTCTTGCCCTACCCTTATGCATGTAGATAAACTTGACATAATTTGGTACTCCGAAACGACCTCTGAACTGTCATCATCAAAGTTCCTTGAAGCTAAAAACAAACAAACAAACAAACAAACAAACTCAGTGCACAACCTATCCCTTTCTCTTACTTTCTATCCTACAAAGACACTCAGTGAGGCCTCGGTCTGGCCCACCAAATCCTAAAGAGGAAGCCCAACGGACCTGGATTTGGGCTGAGAGGAAGGCGCTCTCAACTACCAGTATGCCAGTAGAGCTGAGAAGGATGGGATGGGAGGTTCAGGAACGGCGCGCACTGACAGCCATTGCTGAGTTATCCTGAGATCACGTGAGGGCCTGAGGCCACCCCGAGACCACAGAGACCAGAAGTGAACAAACTCCTGGGAATAAACCACCAAGCAGACGGGGATGAAATTCCTCAGATACCACTGTGAAGTCACCGTTCGAGAGAATACCCTTGACCATGGGCCATGCACAATTAAAAACAAAAGACAAAAACCCACTCTGGCTAATGGATGTAGGCTTGCTGCTAGCCTATCTGGAAGAAGGTGGAAAAGAGTCAAATTCACCGGCAAAACGAGACACGGAAAATAACCAAGTCAGCAGCGTCTCTTTTAAATCAAAGATCCAGTTAAAAGTTCCTTCTGCGTCGTGGTCTAATTAAACCTGTTCCACAAATGCCAGCAATCAATAAAAAATTATTTCTTATTCAATTTGGGCTTCAGTTTTAATTACTAGAAGTGCGACACGCTGTGACTCTGAGAGGATCTGATCTGTTGGATATATTTCTAAGCCTAAAAAAAAAAAAGAAAGAAAGAAAGGAACAACGATGGCGTGTGCTTCTTTCCCTTGTCCTCTGTAGCTCTGTGGCTAGATGGAGGACGTAAAAGGCCCCCTGGGCGCAGGCGAGGGCACACTACCAGAGTCTGCACAGAAAAAGCATCAAAGGGAGCAGTGCACAGGGCGAGAATATAAGATAACATTCACTCATTCGAAAGATCTTACACTCGTTAGAGCAAATCCAGGTAGATACAGTAATGTGTGGAGGGACAAAGTAATTTGAGTAATACTTGGTGTGTTCTTTCATCGATCGTCAGCTACAAGATGCACAGCACAGACAGCTGTTTGCTTACCAAAAAAAAATGTTAATAATCTCCACTAAACAGAATGAAGTATTTACACATTTAAAGTTGCCTTTTTCCCTGGGTTCGGTCCCCAGCTCCAGAAAAAAACAAAAACAAAAACAAAAACCAAAATAAGGGTTGGGGATTTAGCTCAGTGGTAGAGCGCTTGCCTAGCAAGCGCAAGGCCCTGGGTTCGGTCCCCAGCTCTGGAAAAAACAAAAACAAAAAAAACAAAAAAAAACACAAAATAAAGTTGCCTTTTTTTTTTTCTTTAAATCCAAAGACTTCTGCAGCAAAGAGACTAATACTGGATGGTCAGCCCTGAAAACATATACACACCACCAACATCATATAGGCTGAGCAATCTGTATTTATGAATACCATGAATATGTATATATGTATATGTATAAAGAAACATACACACACATGGTTGGGTGCACATATAAAAACAACTAATGAAAAAAAAGCCATGAATATTTTGTTACCCCACCAGGGCCACCACCCCACGCCCAAGATCGGGTTTCTCTGTGTAGCCCTGGCTGTCCTGGAACTCACAGTTCTAGCCTGGCCTCAAACCTGGAGATCCACCTGCCTCTGCTTCCCAAGTGCTGGGGTTAAAGGTGTGCACCGCCACCACCTGGCAAAACCCACAAATTTTAAAGACAACAAAGAGGTATGGGAGGGTTTGGAGAAAGGAGTAAGGGGAAATGTGGAAATTAATTATAATCTCAAACGACAAAAGACAAACTTTTAAAAAGTGTTAAAATAACAGGAGATGGAGTAAACACTACTTTGGATTTTGGGTTTTTTTGGTAACGAATACTGCCATTTCACCTTGTTTACATGTTTTAATGCTGAGAACTGTGAAGGGCTGGGCTGGGCACTTTTGTTTTAAAATTTGATTCCTCTTGCATAATGCTGCACTGTAGAAAGGGCATCAGATGGTTTCCTCGGAAAAGGGATTTGGAATCAATAAAAATAATATATATATATATGTATTACATATATACACATACATATATACATATATATGTGAGTGAAAATACACACACACACACACACACACACACACACACACACACACATATTTTCTCCCATCAAAGAGGGTTGTAATGGCCCGTGTTCACAGTCCCAGCTACTGGAGAGGATGAGGCAGGTCTTTGGAGTCCAGGAGTTTAAAACCAACCTGGGCAACAGGGGTGGGGGCGAGTGGGGATAGGGACACCAACCTCGTGCCATCAAAAGGAAACAAGTTGGTGCAACAAAAAAACAACAGAAATTCCTGGTCGCAGAAGCTCGTCTAATGGACTAAAGGATGACTGGGAGGAGGACTGCAGAGACAGGAGCTTTAATGCCTCAACTGGCCCCAAGAGCCCTGTATCCTCTAACAGATGCTTAAAAGGCACAAGGCACCCATCTAGCCGTGTGAGCTGCTGTCCACAGACCGAAGAACTCTGGGAATTTCTGTCCCTTGGCAGCATTCTCCAGCACACATCACCCCACACACAAATATTCAAGCCATGCTGAGGATCTGACCTAGTAGGTGAGACATAACATTCCCCACCTCTTCCCTAGCTGAACAGCACCAACAGTGGGCACCCTGACCTGCAGGGATGCTACAGCCAGTCCCACAGCAAACCCAATGGACTCAAGGGAAAAGTGTTCGTGGTCTCTACCTTGGCAGCCACCTACTTTAACTAAAAGTCAAAGATATCGATACACTAAATCCTACTGTTCTGTTCTAACATGACAAGGAGAGGATGTGGGTGGACTGCCCTGCTTGCAGCTGTTGACTGTCCACAATAAAACTATTTTCTGAGTTATTCACAACTGCTAAAGCCAATCATATTTTTCATTTTAAGAGCCTTTTGAGGAAGAAAAATAAACTTTTTGGTTTCAGTTTCTCAAAATCTGAGGACGATGAGAATAAAAATTCAAACAAAGCCCAACCAGTTAAATACTTCCTGAATGGACGCATGCTTGCTCTCCAGGGTGTAACCCCAATCAGAGTTGTGACATGGAAATCAGAGCCAGCCTGGTCAAGAACGGGAGGGGGGAGGGGGAGAAGGAGAAAGAGAAGGGAGTCGGGGGAGAGGGGGAAGAGGGACAGAGAAAGACACACACACAGAGAGGAGAGAGAGAGAGAGAGAGAGAGAGAGAGAGAGAGAGAGAGAGAGAACACGAGAGAACACGAGAGAACACAAGAAGGAAAAATCTATGCCCCAAACCCACTGGTATCTCATCTAACCCAAGAAAAACAATCATGCCAGAACCATTCCTCCCAGAGAGCAGCTATTAAGCGATTACATTAAGAATGCATGTAAAACGTAGCTATTTATAGCTAATGATCCAGAGAATGCAAAGAAAACAAATATGGATGAGAAAATAAATGAATCCCAGTGAACCATGAGAAACTCCTATCTGGTTTTCTAGTTGCTGGCCGGGTGTCACTAGGAGGGTGGACAGCTTACTAAGCAGGAGGTGTGCAGGGCGTGTCTATGCCGTCCCACTCTCACACCAGGTGGCCCTGGGATAATGTGGCCGGCTAGATCCGCTGGAGTCTTTCTAGAAATAGGATTATGAATTTGTGACTTGGTAAGTAACCTCCTGTTGAGAGCTTTTCAGAGTAAGGTGAATTAACAAAGTAACTGAGGCGGCTCTGAATTATAGGTAAAGGACAGTCATGGCACCTCAAGACAGTCATGTTCTAATGCCTTCAAGAATAATCAAAATGCTCGCTTCCTACCACAACAGGTACAAGTTAACACCGTGAACATTTTAAATAGGACGAAGGAGGTGCCACAAGGATGTCAGGTTGGATCCTTGTGACCCGTAGAGATGTCTAGTCAAGCAACACATTACTCGGTCCCCCTTTCTATTCAAATCACATACCCAGATCGACAAGAGCAGGCCTGCTTCTGGGTCTGTCAGTTCCAAGTCACTACAATGTTCAGTATGATTCTCGGAACAAACTGGTACTGTTTCCCCTGTACTGGTGGTGACCAAAGCTCAGAGGTGTTAATTAAGCAGCTTGCACAAGGTATCACAGAGGCTTTCTGCCAGGAAGTCAGAGCTCCTTCCCTCTGCTTGGAGGAAAGAGAGAAGTAGAGGGGAATTTCATTCGCTGAAGCTAAAAGCACTAATGGTCCCCTAAATATAGCTCTTGATGTGCTAATGGACAATAAATTCCCCCCCTTCCTCCAAGGAAAAGTTTGTCTTTAGAGGTTCCCCAGGCTGCAGGAGTCACTTGTTCACACCCCTGTGAGAAATCGGTTTTTCTATGCTGTTGGAACAGCTGAAAGGCATAGGGCTTTAGTTACATGATGACTTGTGCACATATGAACCAACAATATGTAAGTGTGTGATTTTATTGCAAAAAGAACGAAAAGAATGAAATGATGCTCTTGTTTCAATGCATCAAAGTTCTCGTTAAATCATTCATAAAATTGGAATTTTCGAAATATGCACTTCACCCTTATTTGGTTAAAGCATAAACCCAGTAAGCAGAAAATTGAGGGGAGTGAGAGGTAGGAATTAGAACAAAGATAACTAGAAGTGGAGCCCTGTGCTCAGCGAAGCTCATGGGATGGGAAAGGGATTTCTAGGGATTTGGAAAGCCTGATGGGACTAAATTCATCACTTGGGTGATAGGACAGTTCACTGCTGTTGAATTTAAGCCTAAGAAATCACAGATTAGGGGAATTCTGGTTCAGAGGGAAAATGTTTCACGTTTGTCTTTAAGACTAAAGATGCCCTCTTAGTCCAGCCTCTCACTCCCTGCCCTAACATGCTGTTCCAGATCTGAACCTCCACAACCCCTTTCTCCCCACCCAAGCCACCAAACAGAACTGGAAGTCCCTCTCTCCCAGGTGTACTGCATGCATGCCCATCACATACTCCTCTGTAGCACAGCGATACCCACGAGTTAGGAGGCCCCTAACTGAATCACCAAGGTCTTGAGGGTGGTCACTGAGAGTGGTCCTGGGTCCACAACCAAGTTCCACTGTGTACAGGCTGAAAGAGTGAGGAGGTGTTCCCCATGTGGGGAGCAAGCTGCTACAAGGCTGAAGTGTTACAAAGACTCTGGCTGAATGTGAGGCGAGAGTCCAGACCATAGGGATGATCACATGCTAACACTGGATGTTTCTCTCAAGTGCTTTTGCCTCTAATGCCCTAGTCCCTCCTTCCAATTTCTAGACTGGCAGGATTTGTGGGTTTCGGTGCACGATGGGGCAGAGAGGAGCCCATCACAAGCAAATAGCATTCACAGAAATCCCAGAACAAAGATGGAGATGTCCAAGGTCCTGGATTCATGCAATAAAAAGATCTGGATAAACGACCACAACAACAAATCATTGTACGCCTACACAGCGGAATACTATTCAGCCATGAAAAGCAATTAAGCCCCCATACCTGCTACAGTGTGAGTACGGCATAAAAGCAGTAGGTGACAGGACAGTATACTGCATATGATTGCATTTAGAGAGAGCATACAGAAGAGGGGAATCTACATAATGCAGACCTGGGCCTGCCGACTGCTTCAGAGAACCGGGAAATAGGCACTATGATGTGGGTTTCCTTCTAGGTTGATAAAGCTGTGTTAGGATTAGAAATGGTGGTCACCCAACAGTATGAATACACTGGACATCCTGGGACCCTTCTTAAATGGCTAGCTTTACATTCTATGAATTTTACTTTATTTTTTTAAGCAAATCTTCTGCCACCTACATCATAAGGAGACTTTAAAAGAAATGTTTAAAAAGATAATTTACGGTTGGGGATTTAGCTCAGCGGAAGAGCGCTTGTCTAGCGAGCGCAAGGCCCTGGGTTCGGTCCCCAGCTCCGAAAAAAAAGAAAAAAAAAAAAAGATAATTTACCTTCAAAGTCCTGTCACCTAAAAATATGCCCTGTAAAAAGTTGCAAAAAATTGGTTGAGTGTTTTCTATCATTCTGTTATCTCTACAAAACACTTCACGACATTCATACCATGCCTTTATTCCTGTGTTGAAAAACTCTACTTGTCATGAGGGCCAGATTACCCTGGTTCAGTAGAAGGTCCCAGCATTCCCGTACGTACACCAACATTCCGTGTGTGGGATGGATGCAAGTTTTAGCATGTGAATGTTGATTTTTACTTTCAAAAGTTCTAGGAGCATATATACATATACATATATATATATATATATATATATATACACACACACACATATGTATACATAACCACATATACTGGAATAAAGGTGATATAAAAGAAAAAAAAGAATAATAACAATAGAAACACCCACCAAAGCTCAACTGTGAATACTTCTCTATTCCATTTTAAATGACACCGTTTTAGGTGACTTTTGCTGATTAATAAGGAGGAAAGTTATATCCCAGCAAAGACACAAAAGCTTCAAGTAATGAACAGCTAATCCCGGAGTGAAGAGGTGTAGGCTGAAGGAAGACGGGTGTTAAATATGCAAATGGAGTGTCTATTTATTGCTAATGCAGACACCAGGAGAACAAATCAGATGCAATGCACCAAGTGTTCTCATCAACAACATTTGCTTTCTCCAGGAGAATCAACAAGCTGTACCATGCACACATAACGGGCCATCTCCTGAGCACCTAGGAAACAACGTGTGTGCTCTAGAAACACACCTAACCATGGAAAGCCAGAGCCGGCTCACCTGAGACACAGCTCTGCAGAATACGTAAAAAGGGCCATCCCCCTTCCATTAGCATGGAAGCCAGACTCTCTAGGCTGGGTTGGGACCAAGAAAGTAAGAATCCGAACAGTGATGTCTTACACTCATCTCTCCTGTATCTGACCTCTGACGAGAGGAGACCATTGAGAACGTACACCACTGTAAGAGGCTTTCATGAATGTCATCAAAAAAAGAAAACACCACCTCCCAAGAAGGGTTGAGTGGTGGCTTCTGTTCCCTTTTTATTACTGTAGTATTCTGTGTTTGGACTGTTTCAAAGAATGGGTAATCAGAAAACACAAGAAATGTGCCTTCTTACATAACAATATCAAACTGGGCAGGGACTCAGAGTTCCCAAAACAGAATCCCCATTTTGCCAAAAAATAAAAATAAAAACAAAACAAAACAAACAAAGAACAAACAAACAAACAAACAAACCCCCCCCCCCCACATGGAAACAGGGAACTGGACCTGACGTACTCTGGTATCGCAAGTGATGCTATGTGGCCTTCCACACCTGGCCAAGACTGCCCTTGGCAGGCAGCACACGTCAGCAGTGCCGCGGCATCACACACTCAGCTCCGCTGGAGACAGACAAGTACCGTGTAAACGGTCAAAATGTTCAAGTCTCGCAGTAAATAATGGCACTTGTATTACAGCTATCGTTATAAAAATCTGTAACACTTCAAGAGACCATTATGGAGCTATTAAAAAGATTTCGCATTCAGTTTTCAAGATGACTTAGGCAGAATGCCACAGCTACAGTAATCACTTTATTTATCGCTGTGTAAACGGACCTTAATGCTTCATTAAAAAAGAAAAAGCGGCTGTGCTCCCATGCAATCACTGAGCAAAAAACATGGCAGGAAAGGCAGAGGTCCTGCCTGCAAACACTGGTCATCCTGGGCACCAAATAAGTCTCCACACACTGTGGGACGGGCCGTTAGACTGTCGGAAGAACTAGAAGCTCGCAAGGTTAAGGCACCCTGCCAGAGCAACTGTGGCTGAACCTCAGATAGCCAAAGCAGGCAGCTCTTTAGATTTGACACAACAGTACCAACAAAGTAGATATCAAGGAATTAGAAGTGGCTTGAAAATATTCACTAAGACCTAACACGCTGTTTCAGATACTCAGAAAAGTTTAAAAAGAAAAAGGAAAAGGAAATTAAAGCCTCAGGCTAATGGGATAGTGCTGCCATACTTGATAACCTAAGTTCAGCTCTGAGAATCTAAGCTTGATTGTGGAAAGAGTGAACAGATTGTCCTCTAATCTCCACAAGTGTGCCCTGATGTGTGTGCCCACACATAACACATGCACACGAAGTCAGCAAAGACGAACCAATTAAAGTATTGTAGTCATCGTGGAAGTGGTTAATAAATCTGGTGACATACACGCATAGCAACGATTGCCAGGTCCTTACCTGTGCTGGCGATTCTGCAAGGACATAAGCCATTTCTATAGCGCCCTGCTACAATAGAAGACATGGGCAGCAGACGGACAGAGAAGGAGAGACTTCTGCTGTAGTGCAGGGGCCTAAATCACAGGGATGCTTTGGCATGCACGCTCACAGCTACCAAGAAATTGGAAAATACACAGAATAATTCAAATTTATACAGAGAAACAAGACTGTCATTAACGTGGTGATGAACATCCGGTGGGGTTAAGCTAGTGCTGCAGTCCTTTCTAGGGTGCCTGAGGGCTGCTTTGTATAAATAGAGCATGACTCTAAGTCACAAACACCTGCATCAAGATGCCAATGACAATGTTCCAATTCGGGCCAAGCTGGTCAGGCAGCCTGCATGATGTTTTACACACACACACACACACACACACACACACACACACACTCCATTGAGAGAACATATTAGTATCTACATGGAGTGACGTTGAAACAAGGAGGAAAGTGCTGGTTGGTGAGCTGTAGCCTTTTCTGGAGGAGAAACACTCGCTGTCGTGCTTCCTTTATATAAGCACTCCAATTCCCCAAGGCTTAAACTGTGCTCCACTGTGCCGTTACTCTGGATGCCGCATCCAGTGGCAAGTAGCCATCTGTACCTCCTCCTGCCTCCATCCCACAATACAGTAAACGAAATCTACTCTCATGTAATCGTATGAGGAAGATGATGGCCTAAAGAATTATACTTGACTGTGCTTCTGGAGGAATCACAGGGAAACCGGTCTAAAGAACTTCCCTGTGGGCTTAGGACTTTTTGAGCCCCTGTCAGGGCCACAACATCTCTGTGGTTAGCAGACATGAAAGTCTATCTCAGTGGAAGCCAACTTCAGACCCTGGCCTTATGACCCTGTGACTCGGGGAGGGGCTTCCGCGGATGGTAAAACTGCTCCCCATCCGAAGCTGAGTATCAGCTTCCTGAGTAAGCTCTGCGGATGGTAAAACTGCAGGCCTCTGATACCTAGCAGTCCCTTCTTGAGATGGGAATGACTTCTGAGAAGAGCCATCAGCAAGCCAACAAAAACCATGACTCACTGGGGACAGCACACGGGCCTGGGGCAGGGCGACCAAGCTGTACTGCAGTGGGTGGTACTCATCGAAGAAGAATCGACTGCACGGAGAGCCTAAATAGAAAAGCAGTGAGAACACACATACACACTGTCTTGAATTTAAGTTTAATCTTTTAAATAGAACGGGGGAAAAATCCACTGTTCTTGAGCACTGAATTTATATTCTAGAGGATTAAGGAAAACCACTGGGAGGACCAGAACATGAATTTAGGAGTGAAAAAGATCACTCTAGAGACAGAACCTGGGGTACACGTGGTGGGGACTACAGAGACTGGCAGAGGAAGGCACATCGGGGAGAGAGAGTCGGGGATTTGACACTGGCATCTGTTTTGGGGGAGGGGGGGACACAACCTTTCACAGTGATGACGCACTAACAGGGTGGGAAATAATGGGTCTCACCAAACTGTGAGGTTGACACGGGAACAGAGGGGAAAGTGAAGTATATGACAACCTGGAAGGCAGGTGTGTAAAAATATATTCACTATCACAGTCAACACACAAAGGCAGAATCTTCTGTTCAAAGACAAAACTGTCATCCTGGGGGGAAAGAGATGACCCAGCAGCCCTCCTTAACACAGACTTGAGGTTTACACAAAACAGACTGACAGGAAAGGTGCCAGATGAAGGGTCGAAGTCACAGAGAAGAGCGAATGAGTGTGGTGAAAGATGAGTAAAAGCCCAGGGCCAAACCGGACAATAGGGTGCTGTACAAGACACAAGCCTGGGGTACAGCGAGCAGGTGAGTCCAAGGAGAGCTCACAGGTGGGGCTGGAGCGTTGGCTCTGCAGTTCAGAGCTGCTCTGCAGGGGACCAGGATTTAGTTCCCAGCACCCATGGTGGCTTACCGCCTGGATACAGTCCCAGGGGACCCATATCTTCTTCCGACTTCCATACTTCCACAGGTGCCAGACATGCACACAGAGCACATATATACATACAGGCAAAACTCATATACATAAAATAAGTGAATGTAAAGTATTTTTAAAAGCACTTTTAAGGTTAAAAAAAAAATCACACAATTAGCGCTCCTTTAACATTCTCCTCCATTTGACAGTTAACAACAAACAAGGACCCGAAAACAATGCACCAGTTAAGTCTGACTTCCTAAATACAAACAGGAAACCTCTATTTGAAAACAAAAACACAAAAACACCAACAGGAAAAAAAAAAAACAACCAACCTGATTTAAAAATTAACCATGTTCTTGGACTCATGTCAACCCTCAGTGAGTTCCCTCAGAGAGGTTTCAGAGACGCATGCGGAGGTCATGACAGAATATCGAAAGGTAAGTTAAAGAGAAACTTGGCCACAAACGGCTAAACAACCTCAGGATCAAAGGCCAAGCAGGTGCCTTAATTACAAGACACCTAGAAAACAACCGACATGGGGGACTCTGAAACCAAGGCGCAGAACAGAGCTCCCCTCGGAAAACTCTCGGCTTGGATGTCACTGTTTTAGAAGCAAGGTCAATTTAATAAACTTCAGTCAAAAGTAATAAAAAAAAGTGATTTTTAACAGGTTACCCACTAAAAAAACAAAACAAGGTAACTAAAAGGTTGGTGTGACTAGTCCTTTAACGATAGCAAGTCACGCAAGCCTCTACAAGGCTTGATGCAAAAAGAGCAAAAGCACAAACGTTACTGAGGACTTGGTAATGAGGAAGGGACACCACCATGTAGAGCATGGGTATTATGACAGTAGTGTGCATGCACTAACTCCAGGCGATGGCCTCAAACTTGAGATAAAACAATTACCCAAGAAGTAGAAAAAAACAGAGACTCTAGCTAATAACCCCGATACATTCAGAAGCACTTGCCTCCCTTTAGGATGTTTGAAATGGTATCTCACTCTGCAGCCAGGTTCACCTCCAATGCCCTGTCTTCAAGCTGCAGCCTGTAGCCTATTTTCTCCTCTGTGCCCCACACAAGCTTTTCTCTAAAACCGTTTTGGAGGGTCTGGCTGGGGGCAGCCAGGGCTTTTAATCCCAGGACTCAGGAGAGGCAGAGGCAGGCAGATCTCTGGTTCGAGACCAGCCTGGTCTACAGAACAAGTTCCAGGACATGCAGGGCTACACAGAAAACTCTGAAAAGGTTTAAGAGGGTTGAAAGAGGGCTCAGCGATTAAAAATGGCATTTACTCCTCCAGAATCTTGTAGTTTGCTATGGTTAATATTTAAAAGTTAGGTGTTTTCTACAATATAAATAATTCTAGATTCTAGGGCAACAATGAAATTATTCTTAAACGCTATGAAAAAAATATAACCCTAACAGCAAAATAGTAAAAATTACAGACTCATCTCAAAACTGCTAATATAAAACATTAAATATTAGCAACAATTAGAGTTTATTCGGGAATGCAAAGATGACTCAGTATTGGGAAATCTTATCAATATAATTTATTATGCAACAAAATAAAGGCAAAAGCTCACAATTATATTGCGTCAAAAGGCATTTAATAAAATGCATCAGCTTCTTTCAATTAAAATTAGAACAGGAATGAATACCCCAGCCTTAAGTGGAATAAACTGTCATTTACTAAAACTCAGAATGTTCACTGCTTAAACACAGAGGGTTTTTATGTGAACCAGGAGCAGTACAGTGGGTACCCTTATCCACAAACACAAAAGCACCAGTAAACAAACAAGGTTGAGCATGTAGTCATTTACAAAAGAAGTTAATACCATCTTGTTTAGGAGCAAAGGGAAACAGATTAATGATGTTTGCCCATTGATATAAGATAGCTAATTAAGAATGACCTTCTATAATTTAAAATCTTATTTAAATATTTGCAACTGGCAAGTGATCTATACATCAAGAACAATTAATTAAAATTATACAAAACATTGTTAAGAAGTCTTCTTTATATAATATCATGATCTCCCTTAAAAAAAAAACAAACAAACAAACCCATATTGGACATACATATTTATTTTTCCATGTTGAGAGGAAAATCAGACTAAGGACAGTATGTTTCTCATCTATGTATTACTCACTCCCCAGCAGACACGGTGCTGGGATCAAACCCTGGGCTTCATGTATGATAATCAAGACCTCTACCACTTAGTCACACTCCCAGATCACCTTAAGTAGTAAACTGCTTTTTATAGTGTGTGTGTGTGTGTGTGTGTGTGTGTGTGTCTGTATGTGTGTGTAAGTCTCTCTGTCTCTGTGTGTGTGTGTGTGTGTGTGTGTGTGTGTGTGTATTTGTTTTACTTTGTTGTTTCTTTGGGACAGGTCTTGTCATGGATCCTTCCTTGGATGGGCTCCAGCCTTCAGCCATCCTCGTGCATGTTCTCCAGTTGCTGGGCTCTTGTAAACAAAAATTTTAAAAGGACCAGATTACACCTGCATCTGCATAAATAGTTAATGACTGACTGGTGGATGGATATATAGATGCATGCACATATACAGAGTACCTTATAGGCATACAAAACTTTGAAAACAAATGCCCTCTGGATTATGTACCAGAAGGGAGGCAGGAAACACCCTGTGATGGCTAGCTTCGGGTCAACTTGGATTTTGATCCTGACTACACTTAGCCTATAGGAGGGTACGATGACACCCAGTGCACACTGGCCTGTTGAGTAAGGATGAAATATTTACACCTAGTCTTAAACCCAGTCATTACTGGTATATTTTATTATTTCTCATTCCTCTATAAAAGGATAGCAGAAAGGAGGAATTCCCCTGGGGAAGCGGGGAACTGTGGGTTTCCAAAGGCCTTGCCTGTCAGCAGACCATGGCATGTGCTGCTTCCAAATACAGGGGAGTGTTTGGGTGTTCCTTTCAGTATTACTGCAGCTCCCGGCCTGAGGCAGCTGAAGGTGAGCTGAGGGTGCCAGTGATCCAGGGTCTCCCCGAAGGTTATCAGAGCCATCCTAGCAACCCTCAGCTTCTAATTGGTACTTTAGTAACAGCGACTTCTCTCAATACTTACAGGCAGACTGCTGGCAGGGACCAGGGACTTCCTGGAGATGACTTGAGACTTGGAGAATGTGAAAGGGCACCGGAGGCACTAAAGGAGCCCTTTACGGCCAAAACTTCAGGCCACTCCGGGACAGGAATGGAGTGGAAACAGAAACCACAAGGGAACTCATGCTACTTCCTTTTTTCTTTAAAGGAAAAAAAAAAAGGTCCTCCATAGTCACCTCTGTGTCCTGATACTGATCCAATGTAATGTGCTGAGACATTATTAATTAAGGACAAAATATGAAGAGGAAAAGCATCAACGGAGATGGGTAGGGAGTTAAGTTATAGACTGTAAATGGCTTTACATTCCCGTCACAGGGAAGCAAGGCTTCCTTGAGAAATGAGGGAGTCTTTAAAAAGGACAAAAACATGGCAGTCTCAAGCACATATCGTCCCCAAAGTGAAAAGGTCCGGCAATGTTCAGCCACCAAATCCTTTTAAGAAAGACAAACTCGGGGTTGGGGACTTAGCTCAGTGGTTAGAGCGCTTGCCTAGGAAGCGCAAGGCCCTGGGTTCGGTCCCCAACTCCGAAAAAAAGAACCCAAAAAAAAAAGAAAGACAAACTCCAGAGCAAGAGGAAAAGGAAGCATCCGGCTGTCCTGAAGTTATCACTTCTCTACAGCAGAAAGGCCTCCTAGCTCACGTTTTCCAAGATAGACGCTTTGTGATCCAAATAATATCATACAAGGAAATAAAACCATCTGTGAGGAACATTAATTCACTATGGTTTGGCTACCATGGAATTCTTCCCAATCTCTCCACAGATAAGTTTATAACTAAATGAAATAAGCCAAAAGCTTTGTGTGTGTGCAAAATTCAATTAACTTTATAACTACACTCTTGGGGGTGAAGCCACATTTCCTTTATGGGCAAATATATCAAAAATCTCCCTGGTTCTCTGGCCCTAGACCTACTCACAATCATACCTGAATTCCTACTTACTTCATTAGCTTTTTCTTCTGAAATATTAGCTGCTATCGTTGAATAATGGATAACTTCTAACAATTCGAAACAACGTATTTTATCTCTATCACTAGCCGGTACAATACCACTCAACTGAGATATTAGGAGGTAGCACTTAAGTTCTCACTAACACTATGAAAAAGAATTCAATGTAAACAATTCCACAGCCAGCAGCCCTCGTTAACAACAACGGCCTCATGCCCTGAGCCTTCCTAGTTTTGTGTCCAGTTTTTATACGAAACTGACATGGTTTGGGTTCAGGAACTGGCCGTAAATGCCAACAGTCTACAAATGAGTGAAATCACTGACTGACGTCGGGGAGGGTATGCCCGAGAAAGTCATTACTGAGAGGCATCTGAACAGTCATCTGAATGGACCTAGAACTAACTCCACAGTCCAGTACCCAAAGAACAAACAGTGTACACAATTCCCCAGGGAAGAGGGCTAAAAGCACAGAGCCCTGTGCAAGTCCCAGGTAAATGGGCAAGGATGCCAACTGGCGGACACTGTAACTATAGAAGACAGACAGTCAAGAGAGTATACAGTGTTAGGCTGGGCTTGGAGGGAGGGCAGAGGGGGGAAGAGGCAGGCGGAGACTGAAGCTTGTGTCTCAATGATCCCCTTATTTCATCTTATGCATGGGGAATTCCTCACAGGGCCAGCACGACAACTCTCACGTAGCATTCAGAAGCACAAGTCAGAAAATAAACTCCGACCCTGGGCATACAGGGAAAGAACCTTAATTTCTTTCTTTTTATTTATTTATTTTTAACCCTCAAACCTGATCTCAGAAGACAAAAATAAGAATTAAAATGGAAAACAAGTAAAATTCCAGGAGATAATTTAAAATAAAGATTAAGGTGCAACAATGTTGCCACCATCTAACAATCAATGACGTCAATGACCAAGTACATGGAGGGAGTAGACTGCCGGAATCTTCATCCCGCAAAACTTTACGAATAACTAAAAACAAGGTCAGCATGGAATTCACGGCACAGAAAGGCCTTGAGATGCCAGGAAATAAATGTCGAAATATCAGAAGCTCAACTTTTGTGGGCTTTTCAAAAATATGTTTTAATGTGCTTTTACAATCTACAGTCCTGTGTCCCCCAGTGCTCTTGGTGATGGAATTATGAGACTTGGCTGTGGCTTCTTCCCTCAGACTTGTCGGTTAGAGTGATAGGACATTGTTCCTTTATGCTTATCAAGTTTTACTTCTTAAACAGAACAAAACAAAATCAAAGGCCAACAGCCAGAATACTAAATAGGGAGCAGAATACTTGGGTCTGTGGCCCCAGCTCTTCTGGCCTTGGGTCCAATCTCAAATGGAATCAGCTTTGTACCTAGGGGATGAAAAGTTAGCTAGATCATTCCAGGGCATCTCCTAGGCCTGCTATACCTGTCTAAGGAGCCCAGCTGCCTTGTCTGTGCCTCCCAACACCTTAGGTACCAGGAGACAAGCAGGGCAGCAGAGCAGCCTGCTCAGCCCAAGAGACTCCAGGACACATGGCCGGGTGTTTGTGTCTGCTGCCTGCCAGGGGTGTCCTTGCCTATATGTTGGACTTTGTTGCTGCTGTTAACTGTTGTGCGCCAGAGAGGAATGGATGAGTTCCACAGATCTAAGATATAAGAACGCACATACCTGTGTCACGGGGGTTATTGCCGTGTATCAGTGATCTATTCTGAGCTTCCTGTCCCCCATATGGAAGGAAAGGAGAGGACGAAAGATGGCTCCTTTTATACTGGAAAGTGAATGGGCATGTTTACTCACTAAGAAGTTAGGATATAAAATAGCCATTTAGAATCCAAAGCTTAAAAAAAAAAAATACATCCAAAGTGATCAAAGATGTCCCCAGATGACACAGTGAGCGCCCTTGTTAGCTGCTCCAGCCACAAGGAAGAGGTATTGCACCGTGCTGTGCCCACCCAGGCAGCCTGCTAGCGGCCAAATCTAATCTCTTAGACAAAATATGGGATGATAGGATTACATAATTAATTTTCCTGTTAGGCGTGATTGTTGCTGACTTCATGTCATTACAGGGTCAGCTCATCTGGCAGGTGATTGAGATCACATGCTAATTACAAAAAACATATAAACAATTTGTAACTGTTCATTAGCAAATAATGAGCAAGGCCACACTGGCTGCATGAACTCTTAGAAGAAAAAAGGGGGAGGGAGCAAAATAAAATAGAGAAGAGGCCTTAAGAAATTAATCAATGGATCCTGCTGAAATCTCAGGCTTGGGTGACCAGGAATACCTGCTAAGCACTCCCGAGAGCCAGCTATTCCATCTGATTAAATGTCAGAGTGACCCAAAGCAGTCCGTGTCACCAAGAACCAACGGCGAGACAAATGTTTAAGACACAACCTTAAACTGGGCGCGTGGTCCACTTGAAAGGTGGAGGCAGGATGATCAGGAGCTCCAGGCGGGACAGATGATGAGATTAACAGGCAAACCTGTGGTTGAGAGTTACAAACCGGAGGTGTTGCAGGCAGTGTAATCCTCACATTTCACAGTGAGTAAAAGGGCAGTGGGCTTCCATGTTCTCGCCACACGTGTTCTTGCTGACGATCACACTTAGAGGCTGAAGACACTGAAAACAGTACGTGTGGAAGCATAACCCACAAGGCGGCTTCGCTAGAGAGTGGTCATTCCTTGATAGCAAAACACCAAAAAGCTAGAGATTAAGGACAGCCGAAGTGGCTTCAATCACGAGATCACACACCTGTGATCTCAGCCCTTAGGAAGCCGAGGAAAGAGGATTGCTATAAATTCAGGCAAAGAGGAAAAACTGCTCACTCCAAATCAAGAAGCAAAGAAGGAAGGAGGCTAAGGGTCCCATAATCAATCTCCTTGGAGGGCACAGGCCCAATGACCTAAACACCTCCCACTAGACCACACCTCCTAAAGGATCCATCAACTCTCAAAAGCATCAAAAGGAACCAAGCCTTTCTTGCACAGACCTTTAGGGGACAGTCAATGTCTAAACTATCGACAAGATGTAAATAAACAGAAACCGATAGGTGTATACTGTGAGGAGGAAACCGTTGAGGCCACCACCCTCAATTTCTGTTACGCTGAACTTACACCATCTCCTGAACATCTGGCATTAAAGGGCTTAATGAACGATACCTTGAATTAATGTCAATGATCCACAAACCTAGCGAATTACAAGTCTGCTATTCAAGAGAGAACAGATGTGACACAGAAGATAGGACGAGAGAATAACCATGCTCCAAACCAACATTCGAAGAGTTCCTTCACCAAACCCTAATTAGTGAAGACCAAAACCCAGAAATCTAAAAGTAAAACCCAACAACATCCCAGTGCCGAAACAGGTTCAAAGAAATAACTAGCAAGACACACCCGCTGAGGCCCCTCTCTCTGCTCTCCAACTCCTAAGGGCATATTTAACTCTTAAGCCCATGATTGACAAGGAAATGGGAAAGACACCCTGTCTGGAAATGCTTCTTGCCCTCTACACGCAAGCATGCCCGACCGTAGAGCATGAGCTCTAGCAGGGGCTGACAGGTGCTTTTTTGGGGAACCACCCTGCAGTTTACCACAGTCATACCACCCTAAACATGCCCAGTCTCGTCCCACCTAGGGAGCTAAGTAGGGCCAGGCCTGGTTAGTATGTGGATGAGAGAAAAAACACCCTCCATAAAAAGAAATCTACTCAAGAGCTGTCTGTTCTCACATCCTCCATTTTTTGCACCCAGCCTGCTAGAAAACTGTCTTGTACCAACCTATGGCACATTCCAAAGTCCCCGTACCTAACTGGGACATAGCCCAGCAGCTACGTCTACTACGTGGCCATCTGAAGAACAATACAAAGATGAACAGGAAGCCTTGTCTTGGCTCCCGTCTAGTTTGTCCCCCACCTACCCCATGTGCTACACAGTGTGTATCATCTTGGAATCTACACAAATACAACCAAAATGGAAACAGCCTCACCTCTTCTTCAAGTTCACAAAGCACACCTTGGCTTTTCCGCTTAGTATCCCAGGTATGTGTTAACACCAGGACTAGGGTGTCCTTAGGCTCTGTTGAGGTGCAGTAGACATTAACCAGTCTGATGGATGAATGAGCTGCTTCTAAGCTCACAAATACTGCAGCCCATACCCAAGCAGGTGTGTTCCTAAGATATCTCCTGCAGTGGGACCACTGTGTGTAAGAGGTTACATACAAGTATAAATGACCATGATTGTGCCAATTTGCCTTCTGTGAAGGCTGAACCATTTTATACTGCCCAGAGCGATGCACTGAACATAGCCTGTTCTAATAATCAAAACATGAAAACATTTCTCACAGATGAATCTTGAGTTAACCCCGCCAATGGTTTCAGTCTGCCATCTTTATACAGCACCTGCAATTCTTCAAAGAGTGCTGGGCAGGTCGTTAATTCTCAGGACACCATAATACCAGAGAACTAGGCTGCTCCCCACTTCCAGGACCTTGCCTTAGCTAGTTCCAAAGTCCTTTCTAGGATGAAGTGAGTGGAAAGAAAGCTGGTAGAAGGAATCCAGGGAAAATGGCTCAGACATGTGGGAGCCCCTGACTCAGCACTTCCCTGCCCCCTCATTCAGCGTTCACTGATCACGGGGAACCAAATGGGTAACTAATGGGATCAGATCCCATGGGTCGTGCTGACAAGTCCTCCGCTCCAATAAGGAGTAGCTAGTGACGTGATGTAGTGTGATCACACAGAAACAGACTCATGTGATTCCTGTGGAAATTCATGTGGGGAGCTTAACCAAGCAAACCAGTACAGACACTGCTGCTTTACTTGAAGCACATTTAACTTCATCCTCCTATCTAGTTAATATTACTCGGGGAAAAAAGCTATCACCATAAAATGTAACTCCTCTCTAAAGCATCAAGTTCGTATTAAGATAGTATTGTGCTAAAACCATTACACTGTTGCTCTCGGCCCTCCTGGTCGTAGTACAGGCCAATACTTCAATCCCAGTCATGAGTAGAGATGGTGCAGGCTGGAAGCGTCTGGGGTTCCATATCTGAACGCCTGGTTCAAGCCCTGGCAGATTTCCTAGCTTCTCTAAAGTTCTATGTCCCACTCTTACAAAATGAAGAGATTGGTGGCTTTTACTCAGAGAAATCAGAAAAATACACAGGGCATTCATAGAAAATGCCCCCTCTCTATTAAAAAAAAAAAAAAAAAAGCAGAGTTACATTGCTATGGCCTTTAAAGGACGGTCTGTCCTTTCTCTTACTGAAAGCTAATGGTTGTCTCTGTGCTTTGGTGCATCCTAGGGTTCGAATCCTCCCTGGATGTTTTGCCATGCTCCATTCTCTAAAAAAGGAGCTGCACTCTGGGCTTCTGGGATTTCCTTTCTTCCTACAGCTCCTCACCTTCCCATCCTCTTCCGCCCCAGGGCCATATCTGTCCCCAACACTCTGCCCATGGGATCTCAGGTCTGGCCCTCCAAGGCATCCTGTGTAGGTCTTCATTTCTCTTTCCATTTAGCTGGTGGCACTGACTGCCTCCTCTCTACCCTTGACCCAACACTCTATGGTCTTCATTTCACTCTATGGCTCCTTCACAATTCATTTTCCTCTCCCCAGCCATTGAAAGATGAGCCTCCTTCCGGGTCCATCCAAGGTGCTGTCTCTTCACTGGTTTGTGCTTTCACACGCCACCACATGGACCACTGTCCTCTGAGCACCAGTGTTTTCTTGACTCAGAGGTGCTTTAAAAAAAAATTCTGCTGGCCCTCCTCACTCACTCTCTGGCCTCTGTCTAGAGATGGACACACGTAGTTGGAACCTGGACATTACCCACCGTGATCACCTCTGAAAGGTCCCTACAGTCAGTCATCTGACTCCCCCCCATGGATCCACATTAACGTCACCCTCCACCTTGTCTAATTAGACGCCCCACTATTGTTCATGATGGCTAGAGTGATTTTTCTTCATGAAAATACCGTGTCCCCCACCCCCTGTACTACATCACCTTAATATTTTACATCAACCTCCCAATTTCTAGTTGTTCCTACTATTAACACAAACCCCTCACCTTGGCTTCTGGGATTCTATGTGGCCCCTCAATCGTTCCCTCCCATGTCAGGTCCTCTATATACATTTCCTTTCCTGCTGGGTCTTACACCACCACACCTCCAGCAATGTCCTATTGATGCGTGACTAGTTTGATAAAGATGTCTTATAATGACTGTCTCTCCTGGAATACAATACTTCCAGCAAACTGGGTTCTCCAACATAATTAAGTTCCAAACTCAATGTTGGGTTGCAGGCAGCCCATACTCCTAGAAATGAGCCCAAGTTGGACTATAGAAGGATTTCTGGCAATCAGATAAAAGCCAGCCTTCCTCAAGAACTTCCAAGAAATGGGTTTTCTGTCCCTGAGTCATTTACTTGCTTCCAGCAGAAGGCTCTCCAATGACATATGCCTGTGGTTGCAAAATAAAGCCTATGCTGGTCTCTAGGATCCCTTGGTTCAAAGTCACCTCGCTAACACACTGGCCCTTTTAACCTCCCCAGCCTCCCCTCCTTCCAGATACCGCATTGCTCTCTGAGCAAGAGCAAGGTCTTGGTTTGTTCCCACTCCGACTATCTCTTACTATCTCACTGTGGCCACTGTTCTGTCTTGCTCTCATGTCTCTCTATAAGATAGCCCTGGTCATGTCTAGTTTGCCTCTGTCTGTCTGTTTCCAGACAACTCTTCCAGATGACTCTAGATATTCTCTCTCTTACCCACAAAAACAAAAATTAAAACACAACTTTATCCTAAAAGCGGAGCAGTCATTTCACTATGCCCCTTGCATACTCATGAGGACCCCACAGAGCCCAGCAAGCACTTGGAGCCATGTCCTTTCTGCTGGAAGCAAGTAAATGACTCCTTTTAGGGGCAGAAAACCAATTTCTTCCAAGTCCTTGAGGAAGGCTGGCTTTTATCTGGCTGCCAGAATGGACATGCCAATGAAAGGACAAGAGTGAATCACCCCTACTCTAAAGGACAAGATAATTCCAGTGCCCTCAAAAATACATTGTAATAACTTGATGATGTATCAAGTGTCATGGAAACGTGGTTTCTTATGTTTACATTTCTAAATCACATCGAAAACACATGATAAAAAAAAAGAAAACACATGATTTTTTTTTTTAGGTTCTCTCTCTCTCTCTCTCTCTCTCTCTCTCTCTCTCTCTCTTAAATCCATCTAATTTGTTCTGTTTTCAAAAGTTGGAATGTGGTCTTTGGAATATGAGTTTTTTAAAAAAACTAAAAATAACCTATTAATTATGGAATCATTATTTATACAAACATGTTTCCTTGGGGGCTTAGTGGCAAGTGCCTTTACCCTCTGAACTATCCTTCCTGCCTATGCTTTTATTTCCTGACGAATCTTCACATCTGTCCTGAGAAAATCTACAACCTTCAGTCATTCTCTATAGCTGGGGAAACAAAGGACCAGGAGGCCAGGCATGCCTGTGCCCCTTTGCTCTCCCAGAGTCTCAAAGTCTACAGGGAGGGGCAGTTCTGCTCAGACTACTGTTTTCAACATGGAAACCTCTGGATATCTGGGAAAAGGACATACAGAGAACTTTTTGCTACTTGCTAAAAAAACAAAAACAAAAACAAAAACAGGTGCTAGCCACGTTTCAGGACTGAACCCCGGTGTCCATGACTGAATGGCAGTATCCGTGTGGGAAGCAATTTACTCCACCTTGGAAGAAGGGGTCTCTTCCACATACTGCATCCTGGCGGTTTCCAGACATGTTAAAAACTGAAGTGGGGAAGGGGTTTGTTGTGTTTTTTTCCTGTCCAGTGTATACAGATCTGTTACCCAAAATGCCCAGGCAAAGGACAGTGAAGCCATATCCTAAGATTCACAATGGAGATGGCTTACCAGCAAGGAAAACAGGCATGACCACAGGGTTTCCGGCAATCCCTTACCCAAAAGAAACACTCTCCAGAGTTTAGACATGTTACATCCCACCGAAATCTACAGAGTACACTTTTAAAAAATTTAGCTCGATGTTTATAAAGTACCATGTGATAGCTTTGCATCTGTTTTATTCTTGCTTTTGATCTGTTAGCCCAGGCTGGCCTTAATGGTGTGGGCTTCTGTCTCCACAAGCAGAGTGAGTGCTGGGACTAAAAGGCATGAGCCATACCCAAGCTTCCTGTGGTATTTAATATGCACATACGCTGTGTAATGCTCAATCCATGAGAAGTTTGTCTATCTCAAGTGCAGACCATTTCTTCACGGTGGTAAAGAATTCCTATAATCCTTTCTTTGTTCTGTAGCATCAGAATGACAGGTGACACATTGTCGTGAGCAAGCACCCTACCTTGCTGAAGCCAACAGCTAGACCTCTTACCTACAGTAAGTTAGAACTAACCTATCAAAGCGTGAACTTTGTACAGCAAAACAATATTAAATACCACTCTTTGGCCATGACAGTTTTTAAGACCACAAGTCCTGTTGGCCGACAACAGGACCCTCTCCCGGAATACAATACTTCCAGCAAACTGGGTTCTCCAACATAATTAACTTTCACTCAATCTCCTTAGAGTGATGATGATCAGTAACAGACAATAGGGGAGGAGACTGCAGAGAATGGCCGGGGGTGGGGGGGTGGGGGTGGGAAGTAGTAGTTCTTAAACAGAGTGTGCTGTTTTTGCATGGTGAGCTCCAGAGTGCCTTTACAGGGGCAGCCCCCATGCGAGCCTCCAGTGCAGACATTTTACTAGCCACCTTTCTCCTCCCTTTGACATACTGCTAACCAAATCTTTACCTTGCAGATAAGGCAAGCCACATCTTCACTGTATATAGCATGCTTCCCTGTGTTGAACTTTTATCCTTCAAAGTTGAAATCCCACTGCTCTCAGTCACATCGATTTCTATGTCACACACAACTAACCACAAAACCCTCTTGGCTTCTACCATAGCTTGTCAGCATGGCTACTGAAAATTCCGAACTCAGCTTTCAGGGGGTAAGCTCTTTTGACCTTTTTTTTTTTTTTTTTTCTGGATTCCTGTTTATTGGGGTTTTTCTGTTTGGCTTGTTTTTTTCCTCCTTCTCCAAGGATTCAGATCCTTCACCTGTTAAACACTACTCCAGCTTTCTTTTCTTCCTGGTCCCATTCATCATCTTATTAACTATGGCCATGACATTCTCCAAAAGAAAGACTGCCAAAAAAGCATTAACAAGCCCTTGAATGTAGGGGTGAATTGATTGTGTGCGCACACACAGTTGTGTAAAATTGGGGCAAAACCACATGCAGAGCAAAACAAAGGCAGGAACGCTAAGGTATTTTACACCACCAAGGTTATTAACCCAAAGCTTTGGCCATAATGCTCTTAATTTCTAAAGTAAATAACATGGGTCAAAATTGGTTTCAGTAAAAAACAATGGCCAGGCTGGGCTGTCTTCCACAGCCAGGATTCTTCACAGTACTGTGAAACCTTGTCCTTCATCAAAGCACAGAGGAGAGGCACTAAGCGGAGTCCAGGCACAGCCACAGCCCTCCTGTGAGTGGGCAGATTAGATTTCTTGTTCTAAGGTTAATATTTTCTTTTAGCCAAAGTATCATCTTTCACAGACCATATTCTATTTCATACACACATCATACGTACGATACAGGTTCAAAAGACAAATTTTTGTCAGCTGGTGCTATCATAAGCCACCAAGGATCTTCTATCTGGTTCCAGAAAACATAATGTCTAATCATTTACCATTCTGTTTAGAATAAATACCCAGTTAAGCTTCAACTATGAAAAATTGCAAAAGTATCACTTCGAAGGAAATGAAAAACAAAACAAAATAAAACTGATGTATGCCTCACACCGATGAAGGCTGCACTAGAGATAAGCAACAAAGTCCCTTTTATCAGACCCTCATCAGGGATCAGGGAAGGTAGCCTGTGGGTCATCGCATGACAAAATACAGGTGTCTGTGGGCTGCTACCACAGCAGAGTTGTGAATAAAGCATTAACTGAAGTCAACCTGTGAGATCCATGATGAGTGTGACCCACTCTGAGGAAGGGCAGAGTCACCACAAGCACAGCAGCCATGTCCATCCCACACGCAAAGTTACAACCTTTTTTTCCTTTCAACTAACGTAAACTAGAATTTGTAGGAAAATGTACTTTATAGGTTAGACCTCTGGGTTTGGTCCTTATTTCCCTTCCCTTATTTCACATCTTTGCATCTCTGCATGTAAGAAGTTGGGAAGGCATGAGGACTCAAGTATAGTCATTTTAGAGGCTGAGAAACCATCCGTGAAGGCTTTGAGGCATGGTCCTCACCAGGAACTGGGGTTAATCGCACATACCTAACAGGCCACAGAAAGGATCAGGTGAGGACTCTGGGGAAATGACAGTTCACTGTGAGATGAGACTCAAGAAAATGCTCAAGGTCAGGTGCAATGTACAAAGTTGAACTTCCAGTCTCTTTGGTCGTTTATAACCTTAATGGGTAAATCCATCGGATTATGAATGTCAGGTTTACCCGCAAAAAATCCTGGAAAAGGTAGGGGACGGCAATGACTATTAATTAAGTAGTGATAAACATACCTAACGGTATATATCTAGGACTAAAATTCTATGGGGCAATCTGCCAACTCACTCATTCCTGAAGAGACGTGTAGACCAGTTCCAACCCTCATGGTATCTGCCAGTACAGTAACTCCCCACCAGCCAGAAAGCTCAATTTGCAATGGAACAGCATACATCTTAACAGAGGACCAGATTCGCTGGTCACTCTGACTCCTACTTAGTCGGGAGGCCATCGGCTGACCTTACAACGTGTGATGGCTATTCCTGGTTGTCAACTTGACTGCATCTGGAATGAACTACAATCCAGAACTGGAGGGAGGGCTCACCTGTGATCCAGATCTTGAGGCTGGAAGACACGGGTTTTTTTACCTAGATCTTGACATGGAGAGCTTGAGGCATAGTCTACATAAGGACATTGAAAGAACGAAGACTCACTCTTCTTTGACTGTTTACTTGCCAGGACATCTGCTGGGAACCTACCACAGAAGATCAGCTGAAACAACTAGCCGCAGGGGACTGAGCAACTGGATGCTATCTTACCATTCACAGCTGCCCATTGTTGGGTTGGTTGGACTAAAGACTGTAAGTCATTACAATTACATTCTGTAAGCTCTGTGACGCCAGAGAACCCTTCCTAACACACAAAAGGGTCAAACTGTGGGACAAACTGTGTTACCCAGGTAAAGGAACAGCTGTACTGTATCCACAGCTTCTTCTATCACAGGGTTCCCTGACAGATTTAGATAGGAACTGACCAACTGTCATGGGGTTTTGTTCCATACATGAGAGCATGACCCAGCACTGTGACAACTGCGTAGATCGTCATCCAAATAGGAGTGACAGGTCTTCATAAACAAAGGAGCAGGGACTCCAGAGAGGACAGGAACTCTGTTCCTCCTGTGACAGACGTCAAAGGCACATGCTGATTCTTCCCTGTCAACATGGGTCACATGTCCCCATAGGCACAAGCCTGAAGGGCTGACACGAAACACTGAACAAGGCCACAGAACTTTCTAACTCCTTCCACCCATACCTCCTCAAAGTCTGTTCCTGCCTTCTGCCTACTTCAGCCTCTTAGGTCTTTAGAGGCTGTCTCCGGAGGCTGGGCTATTGGGGGAGGGGGAGTGCATTCTAAAAGCTATTTTTCTTCATTCTAAAGAGGGGTGAGGGGCTTAAAGGGAGGAACAAGGTAACTTTTTAAAATTAAATCCTTATTTTTGAGCACTCCCAATCTTGAATAAACTTGAGAGTTGTTAATTTAATGTTCCCACTCAATACCTTTTAAGAGCAGCAATGGCACAAGACTTTTTCAGGCAAAGGACCCCACGTGATTTATCTATCAGATTTCAAGCAGGGTACTGTGACTCAGCCCACCCTTTTGGATAGATCCCACCCAGGAATCTCCTATCAACTTACTCCTCTACTCTCAGGCAAGAGACACGCTGTCCCGGGCAGAACGCATGCCGAGTTCCAAGTCCTCTGTCAATCCCTAATCTCTACACTGAAAGACACCGAGGAACCAACTGGCCACTGAAATGTCACCGGTCAAACACTTCAGCACCCTGCTGGATACAGACTAGAGAGAGCTGCACTGTGGTGCAGGTTCTTCCCGTTCTCATTGTTTGCTGCTGAGTGAGTCACATGAAAGCAGGAAATAATTAAACATCAGGGATTGTTGATGTGCCACGTGCCAGGGCAAGAGAACAGGGCAATTCAGTCCCTGGAGATGAACTGGCCCTCCCAGAACACTCCACTTTCCAAAACACCTTCTTCAGGCACGGGCTTTGAGAAATGACTTCCTTTTAAAGCATCTCTGCTGTAAGCTGGGGATTCTTTGGGAAACAAGCCTGTTAGCATCTAAGGGTGGGGTGGGCTGTTCTCTTTAAAATGCCTCCATCGATCCGGAAAAACACTCGAAGTCCTTTTGCACCCATGACTACCACTTACCATCTCCATAAACCTTAAAGACGAGACTAACGCACTTGCCCAGATCTCAGCCATAACTGTTTATCCGGTGTGTTATCAGGGAGACTTGGATTTTATCCTCCAAGCTTTTAGGACAGTTCAAGTTCAACACACACAGTGCTTCATTCATGCTGTTAAATTGATAATATTAACCTTTCTTGCTGAGATGCATTAAAAACTCTGGCTTTTCAGAGCAAATGTAATTAGTTCACATTAGTAACTTCGGCGGCGGCAGCGACAGAAGCAAAGTGAATAAACAGGATACGGATTAATGTAATCAAAATATCATCTCCCATCTTCTCTGCTCTTCAGGCAGCTGGCTGTACGTCCTCCCTTGGTTGAAGGGTTTTCTTTCTTCTTTTAATAAAAACAATGGATCGATGAAATGGATGTCTAACTGCTGTAATGCCCCCTCGGGGGAGTACTGTACAGGAAACCATTTTGGTGAGTGATCCCAAAAGTTTTTAATTTGATATGCCTGCTCAATACCACTGTGACAATACAGAACTTCTTCCAGGGCAGAGGGCATAACAGTGGAGAGAGAAAGAGAGGGAGGCCAGAAGCTGCCCATGGGTCCTGGGATTGCCTATTTCTAGGTACCCACGTAAGTCTCTCGTTCCCAAACACAGCGTCAACTAAGAGAGATGAAACTTGGGCATGGGTCTGCCCTTCCAATGTTTTTATATCCCAAATGGAATCCCCTCACACCCTGAATGTTCTAAGTATGTAAGATGGGTGGGTTTTGTTGTTTTTTGGTGGGCTTGTTAGGTTTTGATTTTTTTTTTTTTTTTTTTTTTGGTTCTTTTTTTCGGAGCTGGGGACCGAACCCAGGGCCTTGCGCTTCCTAGGCAAGCGCTCTACCGCTGAGCTAAATCCCCAACCCCTTTGTTAGGTTTTTTAATCTGGCAATCCTCTTCACTTGTTCAGAACTCCATGTTTCCTCCAAAGAACCGTTTTGTCCTCTTCCCCTCTCTGGGGCTGGGGACCCCATGGCCTGAGCTGACCAATCTCTAGAACACATGGGTGGAAGAAATGGCCACAAAGTGAAACCCAGAAAGTTGCTTCTGCCCTCGGAACAGAGCCCTTGCTTTTGTTACTGCTCCCTACATTAAAGGAGGCACAAGACAGATGCTGCCAGTGAACCCTGGGCTCCCATGCGACCCTACAAATGAAGCCAACACACAGACGGGTAGGCAGGACCACAGAGACCTCCTGAACCATCTGAAGGCAGTCCTGAGACTCTGCCATTAATCGAAACCCAATGTTCTTTTTACATAAACCAGATGAAGTGAGTTTTCTTCATGCAATACATGTCCAACAGGCCTGCAGACCCCTACTTGGACTTCCAGGAGCAGATGTGACTAGGGGCAGCGACCTGGCATGGTACAAGAGGGTGCATGGTGCATGGTGCATGGTGCATGGTGCATGGGCACATTGCAGTGAACATCTCCTTAGACTCTGGAACCCAAGGTGAACCAACACCTGCCACAACCAAGCAGCCGTGCCATTCGGAGTTCTCAGAACCCACTTTCCGGATCAGCATTGAAGGGCAGCCTTCCACACACGTTTACCTACAGGGTTGTAGGAAATGTTCACCCTATATACTTGTCTCTGCCTTAAAGGGAAATATGTAATTAAAAAATAACTTTTAAAAAGGCAAAGCTGCACTAAGAAAACAGTGTTCTGGCCCCCTGAAGTTCTCATCACCCAGAAGAAGCCAACGTGCTTTACTTCCCAGCAATCAAGGCCTTTCTAGGTCCTCAAGGGATCTCCTGGACCCTCAGATACCAAGGGCAGTTAATGTTCAGAGTAACAGTCACCCCAATTAATCCACAACAGGCGTGTACTTACCAACTTCCCTTTTCTATTTTAGTTTTAAATCACTGCTAGCGTTTCACCAGGCCTGAAGTGACACAGGTTTGGGGTCAGTGACCTTACTTTTAAGCTAATCTCACTTTATGTATCTGCAGCAGTCCTGGGTCTGAGTACAGGATAATGACAGGCTACGTTTCCTCCCCGTGCTTCTATGTGAAAGGGGAAAACACACACACACACACGCACGCACGCACGCACGCACGCACGCACACACACACTGAGACTCAATGCTGAACTGCTTAGACATCTAAAAAGATGCCTTGCTTATGCCTGACACTTGAAAAAAAAATTAAAGGCAGAATAAAAATGTGGCAAACCCTACAATTTTAGGTTAACATTACTGAGCAAAATGACCGAATGGGGAACACCTGGTATCATCATGCACAGTCGCAAAACCCAAGAGTTCTTCCGGTTGCAGGAAACTTTTACAGAGAAAAGGAAATCCAAAGAAATCCCAATAGAACTAAAGCTTACAACAGAGGCGGTAGCGTAGTTAACGTGAATTTGATGCACTGCTTCCTAATCTAAACCCTGAAACCTACTGACAGCGACAGATGGCGTGCGAGGGCCCCACGAGGTGGGCTCCTCTTAACTGCTGGTTTGCACACTCCGGCTGCCACTGCAGTGTGTTTGTGAGGACTTCCCCTGAGCATAATATCAAGCCCGGTTCTGGCCCTGCCTGTTAGCAGATCAAATGAACATTATCTGGACCTAGGACTTGACAATAAGTAAAAGGAGGAGAAAACGGAGTATAAATAGGACCAATCCTAGGCTTTGCCTCTCAAAGGCACCACAGGGTAGATTGTTTGAGGTCCCCATCACAGTGATCTCAGGAAGCATTAGCTCCTGGCATCTTGCCTTACGGAAGGGGACTGAATTCCCAATGGGTAGTTCAGATTGCCTTCGCCAGAGGAAGCCTGGGGGTTTAGGGAGGCTCTATTCCTTCAGAAGCGCGGGCAAGAGCAGTACAGGATCCCAAAGAAAAGACTCCTCTGCCTGGAAGTGTTCCTCCTCCTCCCTCCTGTTCACTCTTCTTCTCCAAGCCTAACAAGAAGCCTTTCTGTCTTTGGAAGCAGCAGGATGGGTTCGGGCCATGGAGACTGGAAACTTTTAAAGGTATGATCTAGTGTGAGGTCTTCAGGTCACTGAGGTGTACCCGTGAAGGGATGGCTGAATTCCAACCGTTTCACTCCTCGTGGTGCTTTCTGGCCATAGAAGTCATCAGCTCTGCCTCCCCCAGCACTCCCACTGTGCTACGCTTCCTTCCCATGGGTCCAAAACCTGAGTGTTCCCTAACCATGGGCCTCAACGCCCAAAACTGTGAGACAAAACAAAAGTTTTTCTATTTACAAGTTATTTCCCCTCAAGCATTTGTTATGGGAACTCTAATGGTTTGAATGAGAATGGCACCCACAGGACTCCCTATTTGAATGTTTGGTCCCTGGTTGGTGGAACTCTCTGGGAAGGCTTAGGAGGTGTGGCATTATTGGAGGAGGTAGTATCTGAAACTTCAAAAGCCATGCCAGGCCTGGTCTCAGTCTCTCTCCGCCTCCTGCCTTTGAATTAGGACGTAAGCTCTCCACTCCATCTCCTGTGCCCTGCCTGTCCGCTCCCCACCACAATGATCACGGATAACTTCCTGAAACTGTAAGCAAGCACTCAATGAAATGTTTTCTATTATAAGCTGCCTTGGTCATGGCATCTCTTCAGAGCAACAGAAGAGGGACTAAGACAGGAGCAGACAGCTAAGATCCCCTGGAGATGTCACTGAGGTCGCTCCAAGTCAAGTGTCTGAAGTCTCCTCCTTCCCTCCTCTCCCAGGTCTGCGTTTCCATACCAGCTCAGCCTGCACACGTATAACGTCTTCAAACAATGTGCCAACACTTGGTCTTTCGCCTCCTGCTCCATTCCCTCTCTGCCTTTTTCCAATCCCAGTGAACGGCACCTGGGGTCAGTCCATTTCTTCCTGTTGGTCCTTAGTCATCCATCCACTGGCTCCTTCGTTTTCTTCCCTCTCATCCTCCCTACCCCCTTTCCCCATCTCCCACCTATCTTTTTCTATACTTATGCCATCTCGCATACTTCCTGGAAGTGCTGCTTCCTCTCCTTCCTTGGGCGGCTATCCCGGAACTGTTGTAGACACAGCTATGCTGGGGCACTCCTCTGCTTCTCAGTCCCTGTCTAGAAAGTAAGGTCTGGCTTCCCTGTACAGGCATGCAGGCAGCTCCCACCAGCAACCTCACACTCGCTGGATCTGTCCCCAGTGCCTGACCCTTCCGCTCCCTCTCAGTCCACTCATCTCCAGCATCACTGCCAATCCCTCAATCCCTGCAAACTTCTCTGCAGGCATTGAGATCCTGCTCCTGAGTGTGCCTTTCTATGCCCTCTCTAACCAACCTGCCCCTTCTCCCAGCCTTTTGGGACCGGCTGCTCTGGTATTAAAGAGCACAGGGCAGTGCGACTTGCTCTCCTACCTGCCTCTCCACTAGGCCAGGAATCCCCAGCAGAACTGCTACGTCTACTCTTATTAAGGCTCACAGAGCCCAGCAGAGTGCTTGGCTCCTGTGAGCACATGAATTTCTAATTACAGTATCACGGACCTTCAGACAAGAGTGTCTGTCACAAGGAAGGGCTGCGCTTTCATCCACGCCTGCCAACCAGCAAACGTTGGTGAGAAACAGATGCAGCACGCAGAGGACCCAGTGAAGGAGGTGGGGGGACTGGGAGGAACGTGACTGCTCACACGCCATCCCTTGGCTAAGTAAAGCTGGGTTTCCCCCAGGCAAGTAATTCTAGTCAACAAGTAGAACCAACATCCCCGCCGTGGGCAAACACACTGCTAACTGTCACTGCCAACCACCCAACCATACTTCCCAATGGTTTAATTCAAACCCTGGACCAACCGGGCCACCCCTATTTACGAGTCTTCAACCTAGATGCCTCTAACCAGGGAGAGAACACAGATACCTTTAATTACTACCCTGGGGTTCAGAAGTAAAAAAGAAGCAGTCCTGAGCTGAAAGGAGGCACTGTCCTCTAACATATCCACAGTTACTTTTAGGGAAGGGGGACACAGACTGAGCCAACGCCCAGTCCTCCCCAGAAGACTCTTCCCAGATGAAGTAAAGAAACTCCACATCTGGCCACAGAGTGGAGGAGCTCTAGACACCCTCAGTAAACCCATGGGGGCAATATCAATGATGATTAATCTGTCAATCCCAACCTTGGAAAAACGTCCTGGGAAAAGAACACAGAACAAAATAACCAAAGTCAAACGAGGGGAAAATTGAACCATGCTTCAAATGCCATTCATTCTTAGAGGTTAATTATTACACGGACAGATGATTTACACGGCAAAACAACTAGCCCCTAATAAGTATGCACCACGTAACTAAGCGTTCCCTCCGTTATTATGAGCTACAGCATTGAAAAAAAAACAAAGATACACATAACCCATGACATCTATTTTTACAACACAAGGCCAAGAGCTAGACATATCACTTTTAATGACTGGAGATTCCAGAAGAATTATCACTATGGTAACACTTCAAAATGGCCATCGGAGTTACCAAGCACCCATCCACAACAGTTTGAATCTGGTAACAGAGCGAGCTAGTTGCAAAATGTGTCTGACAATTCCCACCAAAGCTCTGCTAGCTCTTAGCACGGTTACCTGTGAGCGTGTGAATTAACAGAAGTCATGCTACAGTGAGCGTGAGGATACCATGCTACCACACACAAACAATTTATCAGCAATGCCACTGCAACGTACTTAAGATGTATGGAAAGCATTTAAAAAAAGATTAAAAAAGTCATTCTTTTGGTTTCTCCAATTATTGACTGGTTACATTGTTGATTGGTTACATTTTATAGAGGTTGATATAAACTATCCAAAACCCTGGAGATCTCAAATGTTATCTTAAAGGTGAGCAAACAATGAAATATTAAGTCCCACTGGGAATCTATATTAGAATTCTTACATTCCTCTCGGTCCTCCCAAGGTAGTCAGGAAGAAACAATTAATTCCCTGGGAGCCTCATTTTCATAAGAAAACAAGAGGCTGACCTCGAAGGTCAACTCTTCCTGGTGTGAGAACTGCATCCTCAGCCTAGCCAAAAGATTCAGCCTCAGAGCTGGGGAGGGCCTTAGCAAAGAGCTACCTAACAGCTCCATCGCACTTCTCCAAAATCATCAAAGCAATTCCTATCCTCCTTAAAGTGGAGCAGAAAACACTGGGGTACAACCTGGGAACTACAGGTGAGTACTGCACTAAATAAGACCGGTTCTGGTTTTTTCCAGTTGTCTTGTCTCTGATGTCAATCTTGGTCTTAACTTTGGGTCTGGTTAAAAAAAAAAATACCAATCTGCTCTGATGTTTTATTTTCGAGAGAGAAGAACTAGCGTGGTGAAGCCACATAACAAGGAGGACCACTTCGGACACGGGAAGTGAGTGCTCCTCAAGTGAGTCCTCCTCAAGTGAGTGCTCCTCAAGTGAGTGCTCAAGTGAGTGCTCCTCATGTTTAAACCTTCAGTAAGGTACTCAACACAAGTATCCAGAAGGATAGAGCCACAAACAGCAGTATTTTAGAGATTATGGGAACCGCCAACAAATATTCTTTTAACTGTGCCTTTAGACCAGATGCCCCCCATAAATGGAGCCATGGGATCCCTTAATTGCAGGATCCAGGACCTGCAGACAAGGAGAGCTGTGTCTTCCCCCAGGTTATGCAGGGGGAAACCTCATTCAAAGCTCACAGCACTTGATTTCAAGGCCAGTTACGAGGGAAAGATACGCCTCACACACACTGTCTCAAGAACATTCTCCACTATCAGGCCTGCCAAGACCTACTGTTTGGGTTCCTCTAGAAGAAAGTGACTCCCACCCAGGCATGAATGCCTGAGAAAGCCCAGCTAAGTCAAGGAGACCCCGGCTACTGCCTCCAGGGAGCTGAGAGGTCACTAAGACCACACACAGCCTGTGCTCTCTGAAGGACAGCTGAAAATGGGGATGTCCTCTTGGGGAAAACAATCGGAAGGTTTGGGTTTAGTTTTGTGTGTGTGTGTGTGTGTGTGTGTGTGTGTGCGCGCGCGCGCGCTTCTCTTACTGCAAAGAAACAGGAAGAAAGCAAATGGGGCCAGAACCCTGTTTTTTCCAGATAACACCTGTGGACCCTAGAGAAAAAAAAAGGTAAAAACACATGGGTTAAAAACATAAACTCTGGGGTTGGGGATTTAGCTCAGTGGTAGAGTGCTTGCCTAGGAAGCGCAAGGCCCTGGGTTCGGTCCCCAGCTCCGAAAAGAAAAAAGAACCAAAAAAAAACATAAACTCTGCCAAGAAAATACAAGATGGACGGTGAAGGCCACCACCCTGTGACTTCAGCTCCTTGCTACAGAAGGCACAGACTGTTTTAGGATCCCTTCTGTCAAGCTTCTAATGATTACACCAGCTGACATCTAGTAATTCAGAGACTGTGCCGATTGGGGTCCTCTTCACTTAATTTATAGAATGATAGAAAGATCTAACTTCTTTTTTTTTTTTTTTTTTTTTTTTTGGTTCTTTTTTTCGGAGCTGGGGACCGAACCCAGGGCCTTGCGCTTCCTAGGTAAGCGCTCTACCACTAAGCTAAATCCCCAGCCCCAAGATCTAACGTCTAAATTTATATTATTTTCCAGTATGTGTTGGTGTCTATGTGTAGACGTGTGCACACGAGTGCTGGTGTCCTCTGATATCTCTGGCCCCCAGGGCTGCAGTTAGAGTGGTTGTGAGCTGCCACAAGAGAGGCCTGGGAACAGATCCCGGGTCCTCCCGAAGATCAGTAGTTTCTCTCAACCACCGAGTCATCTCTGCAGGCCTCATTTCTCCAGCCCCAAGATCTGACTTGGAAAACAAGAACAGTTGTATAGTTAAGAAACCTAAAAATCTGAAAGAAAGCCAAACTGCCCTACTTTTCTCTATCAGGTGCAGTGGCTCTCAACCTTCCTGGTGCCTCAACCCTTTAATACAGTTCTCATGTTGTGGCGGCCCCCAACCATAAAATTATTTTCCTTGCTACTTCGTAGCTGTAATTTTGCTACTGCTATGAGCTGTAATGCAAATATCTGTGTTTTCCAATGGTCTGACGCCATCTGACCCTCGAAGGGAGGGGACAACACTGTGAACCACCAATCGCGTGTAATTCCTTTTAAACAGTTACGGTGGGAGTTTTACTCTCTAGAGGAGAACAGTGCCACAGCTGTTCGCTGAAGAACTGTTTCCATACCAGCCCTCTTCTCAGGCCAGTCCCACCTATTCACAGCTCCTTTCAAAGGAAGGGAGAGGATGTCTCAAGTGAGATACCTGGCAAATCTTCCAGAGGTCAGTTCTGTTGCCCAAAAAGGTTAAGTTAGATCTGATTCCTACCATGAGAATGCTGCTGCTGCCTGACCCACCAGCAAAAAAGACGACATCTAGAAACTGTAGAGTGAAATAGCACTCGCTCACCGATGCTTCAGAGCTGCCAGAGCCCCGGGGCTGGCTCTGCAGCTGGCTCTGAGCAGCAGCACAGACGTCCCTTCTGGGTCAGATTTAAAGAGCTGTGGTGAAGCATCCCCGTCCGTATAGTCCTGCCTGGGCTCAGTCCCTGGAAGTCCACCGTCAATCACTGCTCCTTCAGCAAGCACCACGAGTGGCAACTGAGAGCAACAGAGCACCAAGCCAGACCTGCTCATTGGAAGCAGCGGGAAGGCGGCCAGCCCCCCAGGCCTGTTCTAAGGTTCCCTTGCATGTGGGTCTGCGGCATAAGAAGAACTTAAGTGACCTGACACTCCCACCTCACCCTGCCAGCCAGCCTCCTACAGACAAACAAAAGGATCCACTGAAGACAGTCACAACAGGCAGGATTTCTCCTCAAACATCAGTTCTTGGTAAAATACCTACCTGGAGTAACTGTGTTTACAGGTCTGGAAAGGTGAAGAACAGAAATACAGTTTAAAGTGAGTTTTTAAAGTCCTCCTCAGTGAATAAAGTGGTCACCTCTGCTCCAATCTCCTGCCTCTTTTTTTTTCCCCTTTGATAGGGGAAAGAAAAAAGGAAAGAAAAAAAAAAGAGGTAGATTTGAGTCAGCTATGTTGGATCTGCCATACATAGGGCCTAGAGAACTTTCTAGGCCAGGCAGCCCCAGCCCAGCCTGCATTCTTTTGGGGTGACAGAGCACCCAGCGGTTTCCCTGTCCTCCAACCACTGTAGCAACGGTGACTAAGTCCACAGGAATCCCAGTCAGTGCTAGACCCACCCGGACGACAGGCAGACACAGGATAGGCAGGGAGGGCCCTCACTGCCCAGGCCCTAGTCACGAAGAAACCTGCACTCTGCTCTTCAGTCCTTGTGTGTGGGGAGCAGAGACACAGTGGTTAGGAGCAGTACCCATCTGTGCTCAGGGGACACCCAACAGTGCACTGCAATGGCATCTGGCTCCGTGCTCAGGCCTTACTTTCTCGAGGAGTCAGAAAGCCAAGTTATACGTATGCCTCTGAAACTCTTGAAAAAGACACCCAGCAAATGCTGGTGGTTCCGAGTAGGCAGGATGGAGTTCAGCTTTCACAGTGAAAAGACAAGAACGTAAGCATCAGCTCGTTCCACCAGCCTCAGTGACTTTTTGGGAGCCCAGTTCAGGCTAGAAACCTGCCATCCAGGATCTGGTTTGATAAAGTATTTCCTGAGGCTTTATGTATTTTACGTCTCTGTGTGACGATTACGTGTTTTTCTCAGAAAAGGATAAAAAGTTTACTCTAAACCACATCCCTTTCTTCCTTTGCCACAACCTGCCAATCATCAGCGCCAGAACATCCATTTCATAAGATTAAAGAATAGTTCGAAAACACAGGTTCCCCAGTTTAAAAAAAAAAAAAAGTCAGCCAAACAAAGGTGCTTGATCAATGATCACCACCAAAGTTTTGCCTCCCGTATAAAAATAATTCATCAATGTAAAAAAGAAATCAGTCCTGCTTAGGGAAGAGAGGCTTAAGGGGTCAGACAAAAGCAAGGTCTTACAACTCAAACAAGCTGTGTTGCAATTAGGCTCCCGTAATAGAACAATGCTTAGGTCATTCATATGAGAAGGTGACAAGGGAGAGAGTGACAAGTGGCAAGGAAGGAGGCATCGAGAGGGACATTAGGTGAGGAAGGGTAGAGACATGGAGAGAAGGAAGAGAAGGCAGATCAACAGGTAAAGGGGAGGGGCATGTAGGAGGATACCATCCAACAGAGTCTGACCGTATTTATTAATCACTACGGAGATATATACACACACACCACACACATACACACATACACACACACACACACACACACACACACACACACACACACACGATATATAAATACATAAAATACATAAGCATCCTTGAAAACTCATCTGACAGGCCCTCGGTCTTCTGCCAAGTGAGAGAGGCCATTAAGTCATTCCCACAACAGGGCAGGGCTTAGCTAGCTGCAAGGTACCTGGCATAACTTATGCCAGGACTCTGTGCTTCAGTTTCCTGGCCGCAGAGGGAACTGGCAGTGTGCTGGTTGGTTTTCTGTCAACTGGACATAAACCCAGACGTAACTGAGAAAGGGGAATCTCTGTTGAGGAACTGCCACCATCATTCTGGCTTGTGGAGCATCTTCTTGATTAATGATTAATACAGAACGGCCCAGATCGCTGGGGAGGTATCACCCGGGGCAGGTGGTCCTGGGTGATGTAAGAAAGCAGTTGAATAAGCCAGTAAGCACCATCTCTATACGGTGTCAGCCTCGATTCCCACCGTAGGGAAGCCTGTACCGTCTGAGTCCCTGCCTCGGCTTCCCTTAACGATGTACTGCATTTGGGACATGTAATCAAAACAAACCCTTTCCTCATGAAGTTGTTACTGCTTTGGTATAGCAAAAGCAAACTATGGCAGGCAACACAGAGATCAGGAAAAACTCTTAGCTGTGTAGGACCTGGCCATTGCTTAAAAGATGCCACTCCAGTCATTAAACAGTCCTATCTGAGTGACTTATCAACACAGTCACCCAAAGGCAGACTGGGGTCATCCAGCCATGCAGACTCATACAGCGGTTTCCACACCCTGGGATCCACACCCTGCCGTCCACACATGTGGGTTAGGTCAACAGGAACAAGACCCAGGAAGTTCTTGGAGATGTAGTTCATTGCCCAGGTTGCAGAAACCTCGGAGACTGACCTGCAAAACCTCAAAAACGTAGGAAGAATCTCTGAAAAGGTTCTGAAAAAATCTTTCATCACAAATTAGCCCCCAAGTATCCTCCCGTTAAATGCTTGGGATTGAGAAGTGAATCTCTCCTCTTCTTTTCAGGAAACACTGAATTACGTAAAGATCTTCGGAAGGAGGACAAAGACCCTGATCTGAGAAGACCTTGTGTATTGTCTCAGTCATCAGGTCGGTGTGTCAGTAAGGCTCACTCCATTGGCCCATCTCCACTTCAGACCAGGGTGTTTGACAGGCGGATACCTAAGGCAGTAGCTTAAGGGCAGCTGAGGCAGGCAAACTGAAGGCAGTGGCTGGGAGAGTACAGGTTCTCTGGTAGCTTGGAAGTGGCTCTACCCAAGCTAACACCCACTCTGGCTCACTATGACTCTTCTGGAAATTAAGGGGACACGTGAAACTATTTCCCAGAAAGTAGTGTGGCACAGACACTGTAACTGAACTCAACTCCAGGAGCTGCCTTTTCTACTGTTTCAACGGCAATATGTCCTTGAATTACCAAATTTGCAGATACAGAACAGGTTTGAAGGACCCTGATGTGAATGGTAGGAGGAAGGCCAGTGTGTATCTCCTGTTGTCCTCTCCCTACCTACAAAATGTCTTCACTTTACCTCAGGGCGTGGACCCCACAGAAGGGAGCATCATCTCCTACTTTATCTCAGCAGGAGCTGGCAGACACAGCTCTCCTGCACATACGTGTAGACCTAAGGAAGAGAGATACGGAGTCTCCGCTCATCAGGGAAGGGAGTTCCAGGTTAGAGAAAGGCCACAGCGCTTACCTCAGGCCACATAAGCACAAACAAGAGAGCACTTGCTAAGGCCAGTGGAGAAAGGATTCCTGAACTAAATAAACCCCAGACGAGCAATCACTCACCCAAACTGGTGCCATAATGGCACAATCCAAATCCAGCTGTACTCTCCTCCATCAGCCCACCCTGAATCAGAAAGGGCCTCTCAACTATGCGGTCAGTCTTCGCTCTGTGGACCCATTCTGTGGTCTACACAAACACTTTCCAACACATAAATGAGGAAAAGTTGCCTAGGTGAGTGTTAGTGCCAAACTCATGTACACACGCCATCAGTCAATCGCCCTCGTAAATTTACAGATTTGGGATTTATAGGTAACACTGTGGAATAATCCGCACAGACAAATGTTACAACTTACCTGTAGTTTGTGCCAGCCTGGTAATTCAAACAGTTATTCCTATCATCTTGAAAGATACACCCCCCCCCCCCGAAAGATCTCACACACACGCGCACACACACACACACACACACACACACACCTAAAAAGGATAAATCTGCTTCATTCTTTCTATCCTCTGAAAATATTATCAACAGCACAGTAGTTAACTATGCATTGGCCCAAACTGTTCTCGGGTGTTTTTCAACTTGCTAATTAAATTTTTTCTCGCATACTATCATAATGGAAATCCCAAGAGAGCTTGGCCTTCAGGGCACACCACGAGGCAGGAGGACCACACGGAGTTCTCACCTACTGCCCCACTTAATAAACAAATAGTTTGTGTGCATGCTTTTTAAAAAGCTAAACGGTTTCATAATGTAGACACTTCAGGTTCCCCCCACAACGTTAAGCGAAGGCTTCTGACGGGAGTTTACTGAGCCGTTAGCCAATAAACTCCAGCCCAAGGATGCCAGCTTCCTCTATCAGCGCAGAGCAGCCTGGGTCAGGCTCTATTCTAAAAGGAGCTGCCCCACTCTTCCTGTCATCCAAGTCACTCTGTTAAAAGGCAGGAAACCCCAGCAGCTTCGAACTCCCTCATCTTTGCATTGTTTAAACGACAACCTTTCTCACGACTTTATCTCTGCCTTAAGTAACCAGGAGCCGAAAGATACAACCAATTTAATATCTCTGCCCTTTTATATTACTTGCTTGTTTCAGCAGATTCCCATCCACAAATCCCTCCTTTGCCCATTCATGCCTGCATACTTAACACCGATTTAATATTTCTCCAGGCCAATGATCACAACTGAGAGTTTTTCTTTGATTAGAAAGCAGAGGAGACAAAACCAGGGGGCGGGGTGATCTGGAATACCTCAGTTGTTTTTTTGTTTTGTTTTGTTTTGTTTTTTTAAAAACAGACAACTCCAGAAAGCAATTCTCCAGAAAAAAAAAAGTTGTACAACATTTGTATCCAGACCCTGGCATTTCTTGTATCCAGACTCTTGGGTTTCAGACTCAAATGCTGCTGGACATATACTAATTTTGTATCACCCAACTTTCTCAGCAGCCTTTCATGTAGACTACACACTAACCAACCCATGGACCGGAAGTCCACACTTCTTCAGACACATCTTCACGGAACTTAAGTGCTAGTGGAGATGTCCCTGATTCTGTCCCCTGGATGAGCAGAGTCAGGAGAACTGGTTTCCAGCTTCTATAACTTCTGCACCTCTGATGCCCCGTGCCTACAGTCCTCAACATCTGGGGAACAGTCAGGTTCCCAGAAGGGGCTATTGTAGGGCACGCTTTGCCTTATCCTCACAGAAGTAAAGCTGCGGACATCAGTCAGATACAAATGATGTCTGAGATAAACAGGCTCGGGTGCCCAAGCAGATGGCGGGAACCTGGGATCCAAACCCCCAGCTAAACCTCTGCTTTCATGTAGGATACTTCACGTTCCAAACATCTTAAAATTTGAAGTACAACCCACTCACCAGTTGAGAGCCGTGTATACAGTCGTGTAAACAGGAGCGAGCCGGTGCGAGCATTCTTAAGGGAGGACCTCAGTTTCACCGGAGGCAAATATCTGGTCCAAACAAAACTCTAAATACCAACCAAACTTGCCCTCCTCCGAGTTCTTAGCACTTATTATCTCCAGTTCTCTCTCAGCCAAAGCTGGGATTACCCTGCCACACAGTGTAAGTTGGCATCCTTTTATACTATGAAGAGAGGGAGGGAGGGAGGGAGGGAGGGAGGGAGGGAGGGAGGGAGGGAGGGAGCTGTGTGTACCCTGTGGAAGACAGACAACAGCTCTAGCTGTCAGGTGCTCCCACCATGTTTTCTGAGAAAGGGCCTCTCACTGGCCTGTGATTCACCACATACCACATAGGCTAGGCTGTCTGGAAAGCCAAACGACCCCCAAATACCCCCTTTCTGCTCCTCAGAACTGGGGCTCTAATCACGAAATACCACACTCGGCTTTCTTACAAGAGCTTTGGGAGTCAAACTGAGGTCCTAATACTTACAAAGCATCATGGGTTTTTGTTTTGTTTTGGTTCGGTTTGGTTTTTGGGGTTTTTTTTGTTGTTGTTGTTGTTGTTGTTGTTGTTTGTTTTGTTTTGCTTTCCCGGAGCTGAGGACCAAACCCAGGACCTTGCACTTGCTAGGCAAGCGCTCTACCACTGAGCTAAATCCCCAACCCCACATCATGGGTTTTCATGTTATCACCCAACAAAATTGTAACCTTGTGTCCTCTTATCCAGCTTAGCATGGAACTTACACTAAACAAGGACATTTCAATTAGCCAAAGGGGAAAGAATGGAAACTTCAGCCAATTAAGCAAAAGGAAAAAAATTCCTCATGATTCAAGCCTCTTCAATCTTCTCCTCGTCCACAGGAGTATCAACCTCTTCTCCTCAGTTTCACCAATGACAGAGCTGCAAGGGTGCATTGAAGGGTGCACTGGAGCATGAGCCTCCAAGGTCCTGAGACACACGTTCACTTGTAAACTCTACTATTTAGTTGGCTTATTTATCCCAGCTAATCGTGGACAAATTTTGGCCATTCGAAAACATTTTCTAAATCCCCCCTTAAAGTTTCCATATCTACCAGAACCAGCAGGAAAGTAAGACAAGATTACTGTCAGGTTCTGATGGTTTGAATGAGAATGGCCCCATAGGCCTCTTATCTTGAATGATCAGTCCCCAATTGATGGAGCTGTTTGGGAAGGACTAGGAGTCATGGCCTTGTTGAAGGAAGTGTGTTGCTGGGTGTGTGTGTGTGGGGGGGGACTTCTTGAGATTTCAAAAGCTCACACCATTCCCAATAGGTCTCTTTCTCTCTTCCTTTTGCTTTTAGATCAGACAGAAGCTTTCAGTTACTGCTCCAGCGCCATGCCTACCTGCCTGCTACCAAGCAAAGGCTCCTCCCACGACGGTCATGGATTCACCCTCTGAAACTGTACACGCCAATAAACTCCTTGGTCTGTAAGCTGCCTTGGCCTCAGTGTCTCTTTGTGGTAATAGAAAAGTTGCTAAGACACTGGGTGTCTGAAAGACAGTTCTCACGTTCACACTGCCTGGAGTACATTCTATGTGCCTCACCTGGTCCTATCTCTTCTCTCCTCAGCCTCTCCTGCTGAGCCTCCTGTATTCATTTAAGAACAAACTACTAAAATGCTATACATGGTCAGGACCACATAATACCTCCTCCAGAGGCCAGCCACCGGCTGTGAGACGGAAGAAGGCAAAGTATATTATAAGCAGGGCATCACTCTGAACCGCCAAGTTGTTTATTAACTGTTTGGAGAGTGAGGTATGGGATGAGTGAACAAGGTCTTTTTAACCTACTGACAAAGGACAGGAACAACCTTCAGACACCACACCCTCACCCAATCTATTCCAGCACAACCTCCAAGAGCCCTTGGTAAGGGAGATCTGGGAAACTCTGTGGATGTAAGCATTCAAAGACTGGGCAACAGATAAGGGGAGATCTTATAAACTACCTCAGCAGTCAATGCTTGCTCTGGCTCAAACTTGCACGGCAAACCCAGATGTCTATGAGGAAAGACACGTTAACAGAATGCGTTCAACTTGCAAACCAACCAGGAAGACTTTTCCTTTGCTACACCATTCCCACAGCATGGCCAACTCGGACGGCCCTCAGAAACAGCCCTCTGGAAAATGTCAATCATCACTGGTGGACTCTTCCCAGGTTATCAAGATGCGAGATGAGGGACAGCTGACACGAGTCTAAAAGAATGACTTCGTTGAATTTAAATTCATTCCACATAATCAAGTTTTATTGGTGTTTCTCGGCGCTCATAAATAACTCACTTTTCATGACAGCAAAAGCCGGACCAAGAAAATGTCACTTCAAAACTGCAAGACTTAACGTAAATCCTCCCTGGATTTCCTGCTCTCAACTCCTCTGACCAACTCTCCTTATTTCTGCTCCACTGTGGAGGTATTTTGCTAGCCTTCTAGCTTGCATCAAGCTCCTAGAAAACTCTTGAGAGCTTGGGAGCTTCAGCCACCTATAGGAGTTCAGAGTCTACTTCTAAAGCCAACCTGGGAGCCAGCTCTTTATAGGAAGGTGTAATCCAAAGAGGCTGGGTAGACCACCTATCATCAATCTTAGCAGCATTTATCAAAACCTAGAGCTAGTGCATCCACTCTACCTACCACCCTCCCCGACATTAAATCTCAGAGTCAGAAGGAAATGCAGGACTCGCTGTGTTAAAGGTTAAGAAAGGGAGGGAGGGAAAGTGACTGCCTTTGGGCCGATCACGCATGTCAAAAGCTGGAAAATGTGACATGACTCCGCACATACTATTTTCATGCAAAGCTCCCTGATCATGAGGCTGTATGATGCCTTCCTCTTTTCACCTGATCATCCCGGCATTTAGGCCATGAGTTTGGCTTAAATTGGGAAGGCACAGAGGAAGGTCAGGTTTGTATGTATTTGAATACATTAGCCCAAACAGGACTGTGATACTAGGAGTTGAAGAGCTCGCAAATGGAGTGCTACCTTGAAAACTGTATACCCCAAGCTTGCTAACAGAATCTGAGCCACCCATAATAAGCCACTCGCAAGCCGCTCACCTTTAACTGGTAAGCTGAAGTGGGGTCCGGATATGACCCCGGCTACCATTTCTTTACAACCACCATAACTCACCTCCCACATCCCTTTCCCTAGAGCCTAGTGGTTCTCAATCTTTCTACTGCTGCGACCCTTTAATACAGTTCCTCATGCTGTGGTGACTCCCCAACCATAAAATTAGTTTTGTTGCTACTCCATAACCGGAGCTATTTTACCGTTATGAATTGCAAGTATCTGTATTTTCCGATGGTCTGAGGTGACCCCTGTGAAAAGGTCATTCAACTCACCGCCCCAAAGGGGTCGAGACTCATAGGTTGAGAACCACTGCTATACTCTGAGGCCTTCCAAGAATTAGGGTAACAACAGCACCCAGTGAGATCAGGTTGTGGTTTATCCACAGAAGTTCAGAAGCTTCCGAGTGAAAGGCCTAAAACCTACTATGCCTGGCAAACAGTGAGGCTCAGAGGCCCTCGGGCTAACACTTAAGTACCAGTAAATCCTGCATCATTATGGGCAGTGGGCACCAAATGCCATAGCCACTGTAAGGCAGCAACAAACCTACAGCGACATTAACCCTGCAAGACAGGCTCCTCTGGCAAGGTTAGGGCTCTGACTTTTTGTCAACTGTCCCTGTGACCAGCTTGACCGGGAACTCCAGCCCGCCCCTAGTCACCATCTCTGGCATCCAGTGACTCTTTGGAAAGATTTTTTTCCCCCTCAGCAAACAAGAAGTGTTTGTTGAGCTACAGAAACATTCTTCAGAGAAAAGTATACATTCTCAGAATTCCATTCATAAACCCCGTATGACCATCGAGGCTGGAGCCCTGCTGTGCTCATAAAACGGACAGTTAGGAAGTATTGGACAGTTAGAGGTATTGGTTGGGAGAAGAGGAAGGAAATGAGGCACTGACTGAGAAGGAGGCCCCACAGGGCCACCTGGACAGGCTGTGAAACTGTGAAGAAGTGTACGGCTGGGGGCTTCTGCTCTGCACTCCCCTCTGTGAGGGAAGGAGCACTTGACACTTTCTTGCTGCTCCTGCTCTGTAGCTTCCCTGATTTGTTATCCTGAAGCTTCTGAGGGGAACACAGACACCTCACAGAATAATCCAATTATCTCAAACCCACAGAATAATGGGACAAAAAAGATTTCTCTACATCCTATCTGTGAAAGAATCTGATAACATTTACTCAGCGAAGTATAAGGAGGCCACTCACGGGTCAAAAAGGAATCAGAGGAAACATCCTCTGAGTTACTGTCCCAGGAGCAGAGCTAGGGTTTCCTTGTCACAGGGACCTGACTGGCCACCACTGTAGGGGCAGCGGGAGACCCAGTTCAAATGCTAGAACTGCCCTGGAAGTGTTTGTTGGGGGGGGGGCTACATTCTTTGTTATGCTGATTGTTTGCTCTCTTACCCTTTTACTACCAAGTGAAACCCTGGGGCCACAGTTGCTGAGAAAACAGCATTATAAGAAAACCCAAAATGGGCAACCTGGCTCCCCAGACCTGCTACCAACGGGAGATGCATCAACTCAAGGCAGGGGCCTCCTTCCTGGCAGCCTCATACTCAAGTAAACAGTGTCTTATTTAACAATGGTTTCTAAGTGCAGTACTCAAGTAGTGGCGTTGGCCACTGTATTACAGTATACTGCTATAACTAAATTTCTACTCATATCCAACTTTTAAGCTCAATTTTATCATGCCCTATGGAAGGCTGAATACACACATGGCTTTATTCATCTGCTGGAGGCCATGGAATGTATAGGAAAAATTACTGTGCAACACTGGCTACTTCGGACAGTGCCTTCATTAGGATTTCCAGAGATCAACTTGAGGTAGCTACTTGAGGCTGACAGCATCTCTAACCAAGGCTGAGTATCAAGCAACCAAGTCACTAAACACTGTCTCTGCTGCCATTCCACATGGCCCCACGGAGAAAAATAAATGACAGAAAGAAAGGACCAAGGAACCAGTGCTTGTTTGTGTCCAAGGCAGAGGAACAACAAGCAACTTCTGTTCAATAATGAGAAGAAACAGAAGCCCAGCTTCCGGAAGAGGGCCTGGCATTCCTGCACAACATTTTCCCGCCCACCTGATCCCCTGGAACGGAAGGAAGATCTGAGAGAGGACACAGAGAGCCAGTGTTTGTTTCCTGCAATGAGCAAGAGGAGGAGAAAAACAAAACAAAACAAAGCAGGAGAGGAGGCCGGGGTGGAAAGACGGTGGTCTGACTGCATATGCACGCACACATAAACACACACGCACAAACGAACACTCAAACACAAACGTGCAAATTGCAAACACATGTGCGCTCGCATGCTGACGTGTATACACACAGCTATTATTACCCACGGAGGAGCACAAATGGGCAGAGGCTCCAGCCTGGAGCAGATGGCTGCTACCTTCACTATGTGAGATCTGCAGGTGTCACCAATAAAAAAAAGCTCCTCCTTGTTTTCTTTACTAAAAACTATACCCTGCCCTCTAACCGCTTTAATGTTCTCAGAAAGGGAGGGGCATGGGGGGGGGGGCAAAGGAGAGTTATTTAATGTCAATGTCAAACAAAAATCTGTTGGTCTTTCTTAAATTCTCCCAAATACCAAGTTTGCAAGCAGAATAAACTCATGGGGTTTGTTAACAGACGGAATCTACAGACACCTATAAGGTCTCCAAGTGGCATCCGGATGCAGACGCGTGGACATCACGGAGTGTCCTTTAAAGGTACGGCTTATCTGGACAGACATGAAAATTCAAACAATTCAGATTAAATTAGCAAGAACCACTCGTACACTGTGCCCTGCTATTTATGATAATTGAGTGTTTGCAGCTCAGAAAAGGCAACAGAGAAAGACCACTTAAGATATGGCAGTAGACACACAGTCCCGCTTAATGCTCAAATTTTTAGATGGTCTCCAAATGCAGCTGTTTTTAAAATAGCAGCGGCCGCGGCCATTGACCAAGAACTCATTAGATGCTGGGCAGGCTGGTGGGTGCTTTCCGGGTACTACCTGATCTCCCCGTTTCATGGGTGGCTGACAAGCCCTGTCACGCTGCTCCATGTAGAGCATTCTACCATAGGACCAAGCTCAGAGAGACCCTCTTATTTAAACCTGGATCCCTGATTCACACCATGTGCTGGAAGGAGGCCCCGCCCTCGACTAGGCGAACTTGACCTTTGAACCATGACACACTGGAGTTGAGCAACGCAGTCCAGGATGAGATTAGCCACAGGCCCGTATGCTCCACGCTACCCCACTCTGGTTGAGAATGTCACACTGGCATACACCTGGGAAGAGCAAGATAGAAACAGGAATGCAACCAACGAAAGGGGGCTGTCGGGAAACAGGAAGGAGCCAGAGCACTCTACAAGTAGGCTTAGCCAGGAGGTATGAGGGGACGCGTAGTATTCCTCCAGAAACCTCAAGTTCAAAACAAAACAAAACCACGATGAAGGGAGCTGAAAACTTTTCAGACCCTAAGATGATATCCCTAATGAAAAAAATTAACTTCTAAAGTGGGTCCAGAAGAATGGCACCGCAGCTAAGGTCAACCAGCCCAAAGCAAAGCCTCTCTGGAACTAGATACATCATTGCTCTAAGAATTAAAGTTTGCTAGGTGGTGTCCCAGAGACACGTGGACACAAACGGGTTTAACACCTCAGTACCAGAAGTTTGCAATCAGGATAGAATGCAATCTCCACACCCGGCTATAAAAGGCATATAGCACTGAGGCCCAGGGCATGTGACCCCTTCTAAATAAAGATCACCCCCACAGTGGGAGCAGCTGACCAGAACAGAGGCGTTCCCAGGGGATGGAGACAAGCTCAACACAATTGTAAGGAGCCAGAGCCCACTTGTTCAGCTCCAGGTCTGCCTACCCACCAAGGCCCATGGGCCTGTCTCGTGGTCTACATCATGGTCTATTTTAGCAGTCTGCAGCAGCTTTGTGGAAGACCCCCGCAGCATTTCCAGACATACTCTGGGTCTTCCCAGGTAGCTGAAGATTAAAAGTTAAAATCCTGCCAAGCACATGGCTGGACTCTCACAGCACAAAAACTCCAGGGGATTTACAAATGCTTGAACAAGCCCTTCCACTTTCTCCCCAGGGGACATGTTCTACCAGCCTAGAAAGAAATGCAAAAAAAAAAAAAAAAAAAAAAAAAACAAGAACAGGGAAGCCATTCTCCCTCGACTGTGCTGTCCTGACAACCAGTGTTTGATAAACAAGACTTAAGAATGGCATCAGGGAAGGATAAAACAACAAAACCTAGAATTATCTGTTTTATAATATACCACCTGCCCTCCTTTTGCGTCCCTGAACCCACCCTGAGATGGTAATGTTTTCCTGTCAATAAAGGGAGCCAAGGACCATCCTGAAGGTTCCAATAGGACATGACCAGGGCCTCTCACTTTCAGGGCAGAGGGAAATGCAATACCTTGCATGACCACTACCTCAGCCAGCGTCTTTTTAACGGGGTCCTGCCAGCTAAGCTGGCTTCCAGTGCTGCCAGGCTAATGCCTCGGTGGTGGATTTTCTGGCAAAGGCTCGATGGGGTGCTGTGAGCCAATCACAAGCTGTTGACTCTGGCGAGCTAAGAGGCACTCAGAGGCCAAGTTTAGCAGTAAGGTCTCGGGGCTTTACTTTTGTTATTTTTTATTTGATGTTGTTTTGGTTTTTTGGAGGAGGTGTCTGCACATGAAATCAAATACCAGAAAAGCCTCTGTGTCAAAGCATCACTTTAAGTAAATTCACTGAGAAGCCAGAAAACCACAGGCACTCAGGAGGGTTCACCTCTGGTCCTTCCAATACGGGGCCAGCTGGCCTTCAGCGAGTAGCTGTACATCCTAGGGAACGGCTTCCGGGGCAAGGGTCAGCCTTTTAGACTTCTGCATCTCGGCCCTTGGATCATTCTGACGACGGCAAGAGAAGAGCAGAGCTCCTCTCTGCCAGTTTGGAACCAGAGATGGTTTGGATGGACATGCTCCTCAGCAGTCGTGATGCTGAGAGGGGACAAAGGAAACATCAGAACCACATTTTGTGATCTCACCATCTTTGGGCTTGCTGAGGACCACCACTGCATACTGTTCTTTGCTTGGGGGAAAGCGGACCTTCACAAAGTAGGTGCCGTGCTCACCCCTGGAGTAACAGCCATGCATAGATAGGTACAGCCAGAATTCACAGAACACTATGAAAGAAAGAAAGAAAGAAAGAAAGAAAGAAAGAAAGAAAGAAAGAAAGAAAGAAAGAAAGAAAGAAAGAAAGAAAGAAAGAAAGAGGGAGGGAAGGAGAGGGGGAGGGGGAGGGGGGAGGGAGGGAAAGGAAAGGAAAGGAAAGGAAAGGAAAGGAAAGGAAAGGAAAGGAAAGGAAAGGAAAGGAAAAATAAAAGAAAAAAGAAAAGAAAACATACCCTTCCAGGTGCTAGGAGACAGGACCACAGGAAGCTCCAAAGCCCTGGAGTCTTGTGAAAAAGTTAAGGCTAGAGTTCACCTCAGCCTCAGGTCTGAGGTGGAGGGCCGCAGACTAAGTCAACACAAAGATGACTGGGAAAGGAGGTCAAGGATGATGCCTGTAGGAGGGAGGCGGAGTGACACAGTAAAATGGAGGCAGGGGTTGGGGGTGGGGGAAGACTACCAAGGAGTCTACTCCTTGGTTAAGGGCCTACTCTAGAAATGCAGGTGGACAGCAGAGCTACTCGAGGCACGGGACATTCACGGGTGACAAGTGCAGCTGGAGGACACAGATCAGCAGGCTGGAGAAGCGCTGTGTCACCATGTACACGATGTAACCTGGAGAACAGCAGAGTAAAGCAGTACTTGGGACGGTTAAGGGCTCAGATGGCCTATGAGAAAAGGAAGCTATGCAGAGAAGGCCCTAGCTCTGGTGTCTCTGGCATGATCATTAGCTAGGGAAACAAGTGTGTTGACCTCCTACGGGGAGGAGAGGTATATAGAGAAACCATAGAAGCAAGGGGACATTTCATGAGGGTCATCTTCACTTGTAGTTAAAAGCTCAAAAAGAAGCCAGGCGGTGGTGGTGCACGCCCTTAATCCCAGCACTCAGGAGGCAGAGGCAGGAGGAGAATCTCTGAGTTCAGGGCCAGACTGGTCTACAAATCAAGTTATAGGACAGCCAGGGCCACACAAAGGGGAAAAGAAGCCCAAAAAAGAAGTCTGGACTTGAGATGGTATCTGAAAGGGCCCAGTAAATACAGTGAAGGTGGAGCATCTGGTCTGAATGATGATGTCTTCTAAAACACATACTGAAATCTAGGATCTGGGTACATGGTGCTAAGAGGTAAGGCTCTGCCGTTACCTCATGAGGACGGAGCCCCCAAGAGGGAATAAAGCACCCTTGTGAAAGAGATACCAGGAAGTTGTTTTACCCCTTTCCACCACGTGAAAGATGGCAGTTGGGGAGGGGGGGCTGTGAACCCAGAAACCTCTTCAAACGGAGGACCTGCCAGCCCCTTTTCTTGGGCCTCTGGCCTTCAGAACTACGAGAATCAAATCCATTGTTCATAAGCCCTCCGGCTTGTGACATTCTGCTGCAGCAGCCCAGATGGACTAAGGCCAGAGACAACTAAAGCCTAGATGGAGAAAAGACCAACAAAGCAGCCGCCACGGGCAAAGGTGGAGAGGCAGAAGCCATTTCAAACAAGACAGGAAGGAAGGACCGACCACCAAACATGAAGGCACTGATAGTTATTTACCCATTAAAGCAAAAATGCCAAACACAATTCCTTCGGGACCCCTCACTAATTAGGAACAACACAGTCCTGCATAAATATCACACACACACACACACACACACACACACACACACACACACACAGAGACAGACAGTCAGTCAGTCAGTAACCAGTGGAGTGGCTCCTCGTTAGGGAGCTGCCTCCACACCACCGCCCAGCAGACGAGACCCGGGAAGAGTGAAGATCCATCCAGAGAGATGAGTCTCTTGGTACTGCTGATCGATCAAGTGATCTCCTTTACAGCAACAACTGTACTCGGTATTTCTCTCCGGATGCCAATGGTCCCCCTCTTCCAACGCCAGCCAGCAGTAAACAGCTTAAAGGGGAATTCTTCAAATATTCATTTCAAATGGCGTATGCGAACTCAAGGTGGGCGTTCTGTGAGGACTCAATGCCCTTGCCCTGGCTCCTTGAAGGAGGATCAAGCCAGTTGTCCAGAGACGATGCAGGGAAGAACTTAGCCTCACAGGAGGCTGCTAAGGCTGCACTCTCCAAAGGGAAGAGAATGCCAGCTCCTCTGTATCGCAAACGTTCTGGTGGCCCCCGTCCAGAGAAAAGCAAAGCAGACGAACTGATTTCAACAGCACGTTTTACTTTTTCAAGTATATTCATCAGAGCGTGGACTCCATTTTTTTTTTTTAAATCATGTATGCCACATTTCAAGGATTCTTCCCATATTACAGCCCGGAAACTTTTCACTGAAAGCAGGGCTTACTTGAGGCAGGCCACACGGGTCAAGTGTTCCACTCAGGCGCGCGTGGCTAGTGGCTACTACACACGACAGCATAGACTAGAATGGAGTCTACGCAGAGGGAAAGAATTCTAGCTGAATTAGAAAGCCTACAGGAAGCTGTGACCATGACTGAGTTTCCAGGACAAGGTAAGATGACAATATTCTTGAATGGAGTCAGCGATTTGAAGTACTCCATTGTGAAACCACAGAACACGTCATCAGGACTGGTAGAGCCGGCCAAGGAAAAGGCTGCAGAGCGTGGCCTTGGGAAGACCAGTTCTAGCCAACAGGCGCTCTGGCATCAGGCCGTGCGTCTAAGCCGGCTGCCTTCCTTTGTTCTGATTTAACCTTCCATCGGCTCTATGAGGAAGGCAGGATCCGTGCCATTTTGAAGATGAAGAGACGAAAGCCTACACATTTAAATTTGGTGATTTCTGGCCACTGACCCTGGGGGCTCTGACCCAGAATACAGGCCTTATCTCCCTGCCCCTGACTTCTTCAGAACCTGCAGAAAAAGCCGCAGTGAGACCAGAGCATCTGTGGAATCGCTGAGCAGGTGTTATCTAATGATGCTGCGAACAGCGCTTCCCTCGTGAGCAGAGCTTATAAGCTTCCGAAACACATGCTGGTCTATACTTAGTTTGGCCACCGTTGAAGTGTGGTGTGGCTGCTGTAAGAACGAGTTCAACCACAGCTCAGGCGAGCTGGCCAGTCAGGTCATCCCGGACTCTCATTTCTGTTATCCAAATCTGATGATGCTTTTCCATAATTGTTTTTCTCAAATGCCAAGGCTACTTTTAAAAAAACAAACTGTCGGGGGCTGGAGAGATGACTCAGCTCTTAAGAGTACTCCTGGCTGCTCTTCCTTCCTGAGGACCCGGTTCAATTCCCAGCATCCCTGTGACTCACAGATTGACCGTGACTCTGGTCTCTCCAGGGACACTACACGCATATGTGGTGAACAGTCATACATACAGGTAACACACTCAAACATATTAAGTAAACAAATAACTTAAAAACAAATTAAAAACAAAATTTTGATTACAATGGGCAAGAACTCATTCCTATAATCCCAGGACTTGGGAAGCTGAGGCAGGAGACCTGTCATGAACTCAAAGGGTAGCCTCAACTACATAGCAGGTTCCAGTCTAGCCCCAACTGCAAATTGAGACCCTGTCTCAAAACCAACCAGAAAGATGAGTGTTTTTAATCAAACCATTAATTAAGATAAGCATAAGGCATTGTTTTAATCAATCAGGAAAGTATCTTTCACTCAGCTGTTCAAAGTACTAGGCCATTGGGATACTGGCCCAACTGATACCTCTCATACACATACACAAATGCATACACCTCACCCCCTACTTACATCCACAAACAAACTCAAGTCAACTGCGGAAAGCATCAAGGTGTGGGACCTCCCACTCTGGCCCCAACTACAAGTATGTTGAAGTAAGAGCTACCTGTGAGGGCTGGTCTTCCATTCATCGATTATACACACTTCAGAGTTTAGACAAGTTTATCACTCTGGGGTGTGTGTGAAGGATTTGTAGGAGCGCTCTTCATAACTAACTAAGCGAGCCATAACATAGCTAACATGCTGAGGGAGACCGGCGAGGGGAACCTTGCTGGCAACTATGTCTACATATTGTTGAATTATTGAACTCAATACAGCCAAGGCCTTGAGCCGCAGCTACATTCTAGCTAAAAAAAAGAAAAAAAGGGAAAGAAAAACCAAGTTGATTCTCACGTCCTCTGTCACATCCAGGTTAGGGTTTAGGTATTCTACAAAGAACATACACATATTACATATGAACAAACAAGCTTCAAACACCGCCACGAGATCCTGGGACCGCTGAATGGTTCCCAAGTTCTCTTCACTAAGTGACTGCGTAAGACCTCCGCTACAGGTGGATACGAAAGGAATGAAAGCCCAAGGGTTCAGAAACACACCTTGCTAGAGAGTAGAGACTGAACCTAGGACTCCTGGACACTGGCTCATGGGCATCTGATGTATCATGTGTACCCTACTAAACCTGATTTCCTGCAGCATCAGGGTCCTGAGAGCCAAGGCCACCCTCACAGGACATGGGTCTTACACTTTTCCTTTATTCACCTTTGCTTGTGAGAAGGAATCTTGTTCTACAAAGTGGTGGTGGTGGTGGTGGTGGAGGAGGTGGTGGTGGTGGAGGTGGTGGTGGTGGTGGAGGTGGTGGTGGAGGTGGTGGTGGTGGAGGTGGTGGTGGTGGTGGTGGTGGAGGTGGTGGTGGTGGTAGTGGTGGTGGAGGAGGAGGAGGAGGAGGTGGTGGTGGTGGTGGTGGTGGTGGTGGTGGTGGTGGTGGTGAAGGTGGTGGTGGTGGTGGAGGTGGTGGTGGTGGTGGTGGAGGTGGTGGTGGTGGTGGTGGTAGTGGTGGTGGAGGAGGAGGAGGAGGAGGAGGAGGAGGAGGTGGTGGTGGTGGTGGTGGTGGTGAAGGTGGTGGTGGTGGTGGAGGTGGTGGTGGTGGTGGTGGTGGTGATGGTGGTGGTGGTGGAGGTGGTGGTGGAGGAGGTGGTGGTGGTGGTGGTGGTGGTGGTGGTGATGATACTATAAATCCCTTTACACAAAGGATACAGGAACTGACCTGCAAGAAGAGCCTGTTTGTCTAGAGTCTGGGACTTACGAAGCACACCAAGTCCCCTTTCTCATCAGAGCAGTTGAAGGTTAGTAAACTTGTAGCCCCCAGACACAGTGAATTATTTCTAACCAGACTTGACAGCAGCCATAGCAGCCTCCATCCAGGCCTCAGGCCTGTACTCTCAGAGCTCCCGATACACAGGAAAGCTAAACACTAGGCAGTGTGGAGGTGTGAGAGAACCTCACCTAGCCCCATCAAATATGAAGGGGAGGAGGGGGAGGAGGAGGAAAGGGAGGAAGGGGGAGGAGGAAGGAAAGGAGGAGGGGGAGGAGGAAGAAGTGAGCAAGAAGCAGAAAGTGGAAGTCCGTCTGTTCCCCACCCACCCAGTCTTACTTTTCTGGCAGCGATTTGTGGTCCAGCAGCGGTAGTTGTACTCATTGTTGATGGTGGTCTTCTCACACATGGGCTTCTCCTCCAAGGTCCCTGGACACAGGTCCCCACATTCCTTTGGGGGCTTGTTCCCCACAATGTAGTTATTGGACACCGCATCCAAGATGAGAGACCAGTCTATGGTGGAGAGGTAACAGAGGTCAGCGTTTTTCTCAATCCTGATGGCCCCCCGAGTAATGTTCCTCAGATTATAAAGCCCAATATCCTTGAGATTGGTCATCTCGAAGATGACCAGTGCGTAATTGTAGAAGAGTTTCCAGCCACGGATGACTGTGAGGTTCGGGAAGAGGTCTCCCAGGCTCTCGAGGCCGGCCACTCGAAACAGCAGCAAGTACTCGGTGATGACCGTGAGCTTGGGGAAGCGGTAGCTTCGGTAGTCCTCGGCCTTGGAGATGAGCAGGATGTGGAGGAAGCCCTCGATCACCGTGCAGTTTTCCAGGCGCTTCAGCTGCTGATAGTCGTTGCGGATGTCAATGCCGGGCCCACAAACTGAAGGGAGACAAGGGGGCAAAGTGGGACATACCGTTAAACAGAGACCATCCTTACAATGACTTTCCATAAAACTTGTATTATTATAAAAGAAGACGACTCCGTTTTCTTCACTGCGGACTAAGGAGGTATGGGCTGCATAGTGCACGCCCGCACGGCTACCTGGTTACTGTCACTCAGCTGTCTACGCTGGCTCAGATGCGGTAGGACATGCTCACTGACCTGTGGGAGAAATGCTACATTAACCATCCAAACTGAAGCTTTCAGTCCAAGGTCACAAAGGGTTGTGTGCAAAAGTCCATGCTACAACCCAAACTAAACCATTGCTGCCAAGGTCACAACAGCTACAACTTACTGTGTCCCGAGAAAAGGACATCAAGTAACAAAGTCTACTCCAGAAGAGTCACTATGACCCGGAGAGTGGACACCATTAGATACAGACCAATTGGCCCTGTAACCAGGAGACTCGAAAACGCACACAAAAGAAATAGCTGAAGAAAAGACTCTTTGAATGTTAAGAGGCACGTGTCTGCAAAATACAACGCAATGTGCTGGGTTAATGGAGTAAGATGTTTCCTATGGAAGTTAGGTAACAGCAGAAGCAGTAAAAATCATCGGTGATGTCAACAATAATAGACAAAACGTCACCTGTGCCAACTGTCCTTTCTCTGCAAATGGTAAAATAAAACAGGGCAAGAACGTAAAATTTGTAAAAAGATATTTTCACTTCACAGGAAGATTTAGCCAACCCAATGTCCTTTTTAAGGATCATTTTTAAAAAAGGAAAACCAGGTGCCTGTGGGATGGCTCAGCAGGAAAGGGTACCTGGTGAGCCATCCTCAGTTCGATCAGACCCTGGAACCCACTGAGAGAGAGAAACAACCTCAGCGAGAGACTCCACGTACGCAAGTGCACACACAGGCACACTCATTTTTTTTTAATTTAAAAAAGGGAAAGTAGTTTTAAATTATCAATACATACAAGTCCCTTTCTGTTCTGATTCCCTACTGTTAGGATAGTTGGCCATTTCTATCCCAGATATCTAAGTGCACTCTCTTAGGACACAGCCCGGAAATAGAGGAACTAGCCCAAGGCATTTGCAGGCTGCAGCACGTTTGCTTATTTATTTTGTTGGTTTTGGTAAAGTGGCCTTGATACTAGAACTTTCTGTTTCACTTTTCCTCTTTATTTTTGACTCTGGTGCCTATGTGTGTATCTATGCACACGAGTGCAGTGCCCAGAGGCCAGAAGAGGGTGTTAGAGCCTTTGAAGCTGGAGTTACAGCGGGTTGAGAATCACCCAAGCATGGAGGCGGTTTTTCACCACTGGGCCATCTTTCTAGACGCTAAACCTTTATTTTAAAGTTTGAAATATGTATGGAAAGACGGCCTTGGTCATGATGCTTTCTTGATATCTAATAATCCCGAGCACTACTAAAGCTTCTCAGACACCATTCCGTTTTCCGACCTACGTAATTCATTAATTTGATTCCATGGGACATACAAAGAAACTCATGGCAAAAAAAAAAAACCTTCAAACAGGACAAAGGAGAGGTAGCATCAAGGATGGAGTTTTAGGCAACCTGTGATATTATGGAAGCCAGAGACTGGTGGAATAGCAGGAGGTCATGGGGACACAAAGGGATCAAAGGAAAGGAGGATGGTAGAATCCTATCAAGAAGGATCACAGGAGGGGATACCTCAGGATCAAGAGGGGAGAGAAGCCCAAGGGAGGCCTTGTGGAGGGTTAACCCAGAGCAGTCTGAAGTGCAGTGGAGGAAAGGAAGTTGACACTCACCAGCCATCACAGCCCCTGAAGGAACTGGGCAGAGATCGGATGGTGAGATAGAAAAAAGGAAAATGGACAGAATTTGAGAGCAAAGAATATGAATCCCTTTGGTCTAGGTCTTCATCAGGTTCTCTATTCCTGCACAAATATCATGACCAAGAAGCACATTGGGGAGGAAAGGGTTTATTCAGCTTACACTTCCACATTGCTGGTTCATCACCAAAGGAAGTCAAGACAGGAACCCAAGCAGGTCAGGAAGCAGGAGCTGATGCAGAGGCCATGGAGGGATGTTACTTACTGGCTTGCTCAGCTTGGTCTCTTATAGAACCCAGGACTAACAGCCCAGGGATGGCACCACCCACAATGGGTCCTCCGCCCTTGATCACTAATTGAGAAAATGCCTTACAGCTGGGTCTCATGGAGGCCTTTCCTCAACTGTGATAACTCCAGCTTGTGTCAAGTTGACACACAAAATCAGCCAGTACAGTCTAGTTCCCTCGTTTTTTCTGAAGAGGAACCAGGCCCCCTAAGACAGAAGAAATGGGAGAAGGGCACCCTCAGCACGCCCGACATGCTGGAAGGCTCTGGTGCTCCCGAACACACCTTACCTAAGAGCACACAACCAGTGCTTTACAGGTGAGCTGGTGGATTCAGAGCGTCTGTGCAGTCATAGCTACCAGGCTCCAAGCACTTTACAGTGACATCAGCACAGGGCTGTCTATAGCTCCAACATGGCATCTTCATCCCTGGCTGTCCCCATTACCGTGCGTCCTTTGTGGACCTTGTGACAACGAACAGCTCTTGACAGAGCCTTGCAGAGCATGCGGCCCTGCTGCCTCCTCCATGTTTCCTAGATGTCATGATCCCACCGAGGACCATTCCTCCCCTCATGCCTGGCTACTAACTGGTGACCCCTGTCTTCAGCCTTCTGTCATCTCACCCCCAGAGTGGCTTCCTGTGCCACCCATATTCAGCCGGACCCTGGAATGCATGGTCCTGACCCAGACTCTGTCCCCCTCTCACAGAGCGTTCTAATAGTACATTCTTCCCCAACACTGACCCGCTCCCCAGCTCCCACATCTTGTTGAAGCCTTCCCAATTCATCTTGTCCTCCACTGGGCACACACGCCATCTAGTAACACCCACCTCTGGAATGCCCTTCTAAGCCTAATGGGTTCTCAGGGGCTTTTCTCATGATGACCGCCTTCTTCCTCTTTGTGATGCTCACTGCTTACCTCCAAGCCCATTTGCTTCCCATTGGGGTAGCCCCACCTTCTGGGAGCGCAGCTCTAGCCTTTCTTCTCATCTTCTCTCCACTCCGGTCACTGCCATTATGACAGCAGCTCCAGAGGATAGACAAATATTTTCTATTTAGTTCTCAAGTTCGGTCTCCAGAGGCACTGCTTGATATATGGCAGACACCAGAGGACATACATATGGAGCATGATGAATAGTACCCTGCTGTGGAGTTTGCAGATCCTTGGCCCAGGGAGTGGCACTTTTAGTAGGTGTGGCCTTGTTGGAGTAGGTGTGGCCTTGTTGGAGTAGGTGTGGCCTTGTTGGAATAGGTGTGGCCTTGTTGGAATAGGTGTGGCCTTGTTGGAGTAGGTGTGGCCTTGTTGGAGTAGGTGTGGCCTTGTTGGAGTAGGTGTGGCCTTGTTGGAGTAGGTGTGGCCTTGTTGGAGTAGGTGTGGCCTTGTTGGAGTAGGTGTGGCCTTGTTGGAGTAGGTGTGGCCTTGTTGGGGTAGGTGTGGCCTTGTTGGAGTAGGTGTGGCCTTGTTGGAGTAGGTGTGGCCTTGTTGGAGTAGGTGTGGCCTTGTTGGGGTAGGTGTGGCCTTGTTGGGGTAGGTGTGGCCTTGTTGGGGTAGGTGTGGCCTTGTTGGGGTAGGTGTGGCCTTGTTGGGGTAGGTGTGGCCTTGTTGGGGTAGGTGTGGCCTTGTTGGAGTAGGTGTGGCCTTGTTGGAGTAGGTGTGGCCTTGTTGGGGTAGGTGTGGCCTTGTTGGAGTAGGTGTGGCCTTGTTGGAGTAGGTGTGGCCTTGTTGGAGTAGGTGTGGCCTTGTTGGAGTAGGTGTGGCCTTGTTGGAGGAAGTGTGTCACTGTAGGCATGGGCTTTGAGAACTTCTTCCTAGCTGCCTGAGATAGTCAATCTTCTAGTGGCTTTCAAATCAAGATGGAGAAATCTCAGCTCCTCCTGCCTGGATACTGCTATGCGGGGGCCCTTTATGATAACGGAATGAACCTCTGAACCTGTCAGCCGCCCCAAATTAAATGCTGTCTTCTATAAGAGATGCGGTCATGGTGTCTCACAGAAATGGAAACCGTAACTGAGACACCTTGTCTTTGTCACTTCATCTCTGCAACTCCAACCTCACCACTGTCATCTTTAGCCTGAGTGACAGCAACACCTTCCTCCAGCGCACACCTCCACCCAGTCCATCCTTGACCACAGACGGAGGGAGCAGGGTTCTGTAAGAGTTCAGGCCCATCTACTTCTATCTCATCTTCTAGCACATCCTGGCTTAGCCCACTTGTTCTCTAGCCTCCAACAGGCTCGGCTCCTGCCTGCTCACGGCCTGCTGCCTTCACAGGGGTCCTCTTCACGCACCACCCCAGTCTCTCTTCAAACATCACCTCCACAGAGGTGCTCTGTGCCAATGCCTGCGCTTTAACAGTTCCCCCAACACTTCTTCAGCTCCCCTCTCTACTTCCCCAACTCTCATCTCTCCACTTCACGTTTGACCAGCCTCCGCTCAATGACTCAAAGCCCAGGAGAATAATGGTACCAAATCACTCATCAGAAATTGGGGGGAGGGGAGGGTGTTCCTGTGCCCAGCCTAAAATATCATATTCCTGTATACCACTGTAAATCAAGTGTTATTAATTTGCTCTTAGATTTCACAGGAGTACTGAACCTCATCCCTTGCATTCAACCTGTGCTCGGTCATACCATGAAAGTATTAGGTATCAAGTAATTTGGTATTTTTCCCAACCAATCATAAAAATTCAGGACCAAGCAAAGAAACAGAAAAAGATATAACTAAAGTGCCTTTCACATATAATCCACACAAGGACAGTGCAAAGGGCCCGTTCCCTCCTGCCAGCTTATGTCACACAGAGCTGGGACTGGAAGCTCCTTGGAATGAAGAGCCGTTTCCTTATTTACACCCCCCCATCCCCATTTATAGAACAAAGGGGAAAATAGGAAGAAACTACCCCCTTATGTCAGAAGAGGAGACAAGCCCAAGCCACAAAGTACAAGGCAGGGCCCAGCAACTGGCCGCTTTGGATTCTGACCGACTCGGATGTTTTGTGACAGAAAAAGAGAGTAATCAAGCTGGACTGTGAATGATAGTAGTGTTCAAAGGCACCAGCCGCAAACAGGAAAGCAAATGTCGCAAGCCTGCCTGTCAAAAGAATCCACACGCAGAGGGAGAAAACACTCAAAAGCATGTGAGGCAGACACGCCCTCGGCTCGCAGCTGGCACAGACGCAGTCCCGAAACACTTCCTCCCTTTCAAAGCTAACAGCTACTTGGCAGATCCAGAAAAGACCCTAACGCTCGCGTTCAGGATATAAGATAGATTTGAAAAATGTAGGATCCCAGGTGGCCAGCAAAGAATAGTGAAAACATATGGAAATGAAGGTTGCTCAGAACAGGGAGAAAGGGCAGTGGTGGGAGGAGTTGAGGGAGGATCCTGCAGGGTCTAACCTGGGAACGAGGACAAGTCCAACCTGGAAACGAGGACAGCAGAAGCAAATAGATGGTATGGTGCCCGGGGCCAGAATTCACTTCTGCAAAGATATCACCTTAAATAAAGCTTTTCAGGTGGGAGGGCCAGTCTTTCCAAAATCTCCTGAGTATTTCCTAAAAGTCAACTGGCAGAACTTTCATTCTGTCAAACTCAAGGGAATGGTAGAAGCAATCTACACAGATTTGGAACATCAGTTCTTAAGAACTTCTAATAGGGAGAGATAGCTCAGAGGTTAAGAGCACCAACTGCTCTCCCAGAGGTCCTGAGTTCGATTCCCAGCAACCACATGGTGGCTCACAACCATCTGTAATGGGATCCGATGCCCTCTTCTGGTGTGTCTGAAGATGGTGACAGTGTACACGCGCGCGCGCGTGTGTGTGTGTGTGTGTGTGTGTGTGTGTGTGAGAGAGAGAGAGAGAGAGAGAGAGAGAGAGAGAGAGAGAGAGAACTTTAAAAAGAAATAACTTTTAATAGGAGAAAGGCTGATGGAAACTATCTGACCGAGAAAACCTTCCAAAGCTGGGTGTCTCAATGTGTGTAAGAGATACACAAAAAAAGAGCTTTTCACGCTCAGCATGTGCACCGAGTCCAGGAAGAGTGACAAGTCGCTTAACAGGAGTTTGAAGCCCAGAATGTCCTTCAGAATGGCTTTTGTCGGCTCATGCCCTCCAGTGGACAAACTCCACCTCTAAGCCTCAAGTGCCTCACCTGTAAAACAGGCTGTTGCTACCACAGGGATGTCAGGCCAGTGTGGTGTCACTGTCACCAGGGATGTGCTGAAGGCTACATCACTGACTAAGCATTAGCGATTCCTCCATTCTCTTACCCCAAAATTGCTAGTCTGATGAAGCGAAAGGAAGCTGGCAAAACCGCCAGCTAATCTACCCAACTCCTCCCCTCCCCAAGATTATCAATACCCTATCCATTTAACAGAGATGCTTTCAATTTTGATCAACTTCCCTTCAGAAGTATGGGACAGTCTTGGGTTATGGTTGCAAATAAAAGATACAGAGCAGAATCAGAATTAATTAATTAATTAATATTTTAACTATGGGACCATGGAGTAAGGCACACACTGGGGAACCAACCATTTCCAGTTCTGAGAGCGAGATCCAACACAATGAAGCTTTTGCATTAGGAAAGAAGCCGGGTTTGGCTTAGTCAGTGGCTCACCCACAATAGTCAGTTCTCTTTAAAAAAAAAGAAAAGAAAAGAAAAAAGAAAAAAGAAAAGAAATGAAATGAAATGAATCCACTGGTGCCAGTATCTAAGTGAACAAAAACCACTTCTATACTTTGTTACTTTGTTAAAGTCAAAATGGCGGGGGTTCACTGTCAAGGAACTTTGCGCAGGGAGAATGAACAACCCTCTCTGAACGGATGGGGGAAAAAATTCCGTAGCTCAATGGGCAGGACTCTGGGACCATAGAGAAGGAGACTCGCAGCTCTCGAACTCTAAGGGGGCCTGGAAGACTTCTCAGGAGGGCATCCCTAAAGATGGTCCTGCCGTATGTTGTTTCTAGAACCCCAAATGAGGTCTGACAAAGTGTAAGGGAAAGCTCCCCAGGCAGTCCTGGGGGCAGTGTGGAGCTGAGTGGATTGGTGGCGGCCTGAGGAACCCCAGGGGTGCAGCAGCTGCAGCAGAGGGAAGAGTACGGACTTAAGCAGGACAGAGGCTAGAAAACAGACTGAGACATGCGCTCAGGGGGCCTGCTTTGCTTTGCATGGTGTACAGACATTCAAACACCCCAGCACGCAGCAGAACCGTGTTACAACTTGAGGCTTGCTAAATCACAATGTGGCCCCAAAACCTGCATCTGAAAAATGCCACATGCTGATTTTGATGTTTCAGCTGCCATTCTCGGAGTTGCAGTGAGACCCAGGAAAGGTGCTCCCTGCCCTCTTGTTACTGCCCTCTCTCTGCACCCACCAAGATCTGCTGTGTGACCCAGAGCACCTGTGTATTTTCGCCCCCCCCACCCCTCATTCTCTCATTTCTCTCTCCCCCCATCATGTCCCAAGCACTTGGTTATGCAGGTACACACACCTGTCCCTGTATATGGAGGAAGCGGAGGACTACCTTGTGTTGTTTCCCACCTTATTGCCCTCTGAGAGGTTCTCAGTGAGCCAGAAACTCGCCATTTTGGTCAGGTTAGCCAGCCACAACTCCTAGACTCCTCATCCTCCCCATTCCCCAATGTGAGGTTACAGGTATGGGCGGCCATGCCTGTTTTTGTTGTTCCTGCTGTGTTTTGCTTTGACCTGCGTGTTTGGGATTCTAACACAGGCAGGTCTCCAGACTCGCATGGCAAGTGTTTTTTACCCACTGAGTGAAGTAGCCCAGAAATTCCCCAAGCGACTCATATAGACAATGCATGAAGGCCAAGGGAAAAAATAGGGCAGAGGGCGAACACACAGTCCTCCCACAGCAGCTGATTCTGTGGCCCTTTATAGCCTGAGAGCACCACCCTAGAGCTCTGAGAAGAGGACCTCTTCCTGCAGTAAACTGTAAGTAGCCAGAATACCCGATAGGGGGTGGGGGGGATGTTATGGTAACAAGCATGAGTGATACTCCAGTTTGCCAGAGTAGAATATGTGTCGAGTGTAAACAGACACAATTCATGTTAAGCCTTTTATCTTCATGTGTCAACGTAGACGTGTTTACACTGTATATGTACATTTCTCTTTCGCACAGACAAGACAGCACGGCCACCTGACATATTCAATAAGTGAGGGCAGCGGCAGGAATGTAAGGGATTTCCACGACATGGGTGACTTTGAGAACGGAAATTTAAAAAAAAAAAGTGTAATCTAAATGTGCAAATTGTTCTTTGCTGCCCTACAAGAAGAGCTGTCTCACCATAGAAACAATCTAAAAATCTATCCCCACAAAAAAAATGCAGTCGTGAATGCTGGGGACACTGAAACTGAGACTGGATGAGGCAAAGAATTTACAGAGACGGACGGGACTCTTTTATCCTACCATGCCAATTAAGAAATGGGAAATCTGCAGGGAATTAGTTCCAAGGCACTGGAATGTCCCCTCCACGTAAGGCATCGGGAGCCAAACAGATCTGTGCAGAATGAAGTGGGGTTTGCTTCAGCAGAAGGGCAACTGTTTCCCCAGATCTTCACAAAAGCAACCTGGCTCGCTCAGATACTCTACATGTCATTCTAGTTTTAAAATATCCCAAAGTCCAGTTCTCAAGGTGTGTCTCCTTTAAAATAACACCCTTGGAAAAGCTTCTGAACCTTTCTCGTTATCTCCACCCCTTATGATTGGCACTTTATAAACAGCATACAGGACCCAGTACCTGCTGCTCCACACTGGGGGTGGGGTGGGGGGAGCAGTGGTCTGCCCCCCTGTGAGGCCTTCTTCAGGACTGAGCCTCAGCAGGGCGTATGTCATCATGCTCACCTTGTACTACAGTGAACTGCACTGCCAGAAGCTGGTGCTGGAGTTGGGGGGGAGGGTACCTTTGGGGAGCAACCAGTCCAGGACAAGCCCCCACTGAGTACCAGCCAGCAGAGAAACACCCCTCCTTTCCTTTTTCTCTCTTCTGACTTGTGATTTTTCTGCTCAGAAGCAGGCAAGCACTCTCAGTGAAGGCTGGCCCTCCGGCCCCCCCTCACTGCACGCTGGCTTTGCCTGTCAGACCTGTTACATCTTTCTGCTTACGGGCCACCGGCTCAGGCTCACTCCCTGAGTGTCTTACTTCGCCCTACAAAGTTCCAGTTTCCTTAGGTGACCCAAGCTTGTGTGGATGAACCAGTTACCTATATCTAGCTGATAGTCACTGTGGAAACCCCATTCACTCACATGTTCCTCCTTCCCTAGGATGCAATCCTCTATGGTGTGGCAAATTATGAGCCTTGGGCTAGGGGACATTATTCAGTGCAACAGCCCTCGCCTGGCATGCACAAAAGCCTGGGTTCAATCCTCACGTATGGCATAATAATAACAACAACAACATATGTGTAGATATACACATAAATTGTGTGTATGCACACGTGTGTGTGTGTGTGTGTGTGTGTGTGTGTGTGTTCATATACAAGTCTATCTGAACCTCCTGAAGCAGGGAGCTTCTGATTTGGTGACCTTGTTAGAATAATACTGAGTCCCCCCAGCCATCCAGATAGACCAAGACCAGCCACTGTCACTCCTGGCCTCAAGTTTCCTCATGGCTTAGATGCAGGTTTGGGACTAAATTTATTCATTCTTCCAGTACATATGTAAGCAATGCTTATTACAAGTTAAGTGCTTCCCAGGTACTAGGAACTCAGCAGTGACAACTTTAGGGTTCATGAAGTGGCCAATCCTGACAGACCTGAAAGCCCACTCACGACCCAGAGAGGTTTTCTGTGCCTGCTGCAGTAAGGACACAGAGGCCATGCTGCTGGCTTGATGTACACTCATACCAGGATAAGGGCCCTCTATGTAGACAAGTAAATTGCATGACACCATAGAGCATGAGTCTGCAACGAGATTAGTTAAGCAGGTTCTGAAATCATCACCCAACCAGAACTCAGGAAGGTAAGTCCCTGCAACTAGGCAGCTAATGACAAGACTATGGGGGACAGAGATGGACATCAAAGAAGCAGGAGGGGTGTAGGTGGGTGGGTGTGTGTGTGTGTGTGTGTGTGTGTGTGTGTGTGTGTGTATGCATACGCATACAGAAAGAAAAGAGGGGGGGCAGAGAGACAGAGGCAGAGAGACAGAGAGGCAGAGAGGCAGAGAGGCAGAGAGACAGAGAGGCAGAGAGGCAGAGAGACAGAGAGGCAGAGAGGCAGAGGCAGAGAGAATGAGAGCACAGGGAGAGGCAGGCCAGACCAACAACAAGAGCACCCAGAAGACTTAAGTCCAAGGGAAAAAGTTACAGGGTAGGAGCCTCTACCCTACAAAGTAAATGGCAAGGACAGTTTCTGTGGACCTTAGGGCATGATAAATATGAAGTGTAAATCGGCAGTAACCAAACGAATGTTCATGGACCACATGGCCATAGATCTAAGAGAGTCCAGTAGGATGGGAGGCAGGTTTGGCCACAGTTTTACCACAGTGCAAATACATGGGTGCAGAGGCCCAGCCAGAGTCCTGCACTGCCTTGCCAAGGAGATGAGTTCTGAACACACGGCTGGCAAACAGACAAGCACACTGAGGTAACTGGGTGCCTGCATGCACCTCTCTGGATCCGGCAGAAGCCACAATGCCACATGGAACCCACCATCTTTGCAAGCCAAACTGTAACATCTACCTGGTATGCCTGAAGGACAGAATCCACACTCCTACACCATTGTCCCCTACCATTGTCCCCTACCTGGTGACTAGCATTTTATGGGTTGTTTTCCTAAAATACAGGTATGTCTGAATGTCAACATCGCTCTTGCCTTGTTAAGGATTATGGAAAAGGGGATCTTATAGGTCCAACCTGCCCACTCCCACCTCTCTCTTTTCCTTGTCATCATCATCCCCACCTCACCTAGTCACGTGATGGCCTTCGTCATCCCTGCAACTTCTGCATTTACCACTCTGCTCTATTGCCTCCAGATGCCATAGTTTTGAGTCGTATTGTTTGGCATTCTCCAAGTAGCTATAGAGTGATGTGAACCCCTAATTTCTTCAGAGGCAGGCTGTACTCACCAAGACCAAACATCCTCAGAATTTAGGATTTCTCCAGAAATGGAGAAGCCTCCATTCACAAGGCCGAACAACCCACGAGCTCTGCTCCCAGCATCCTGCCAGGAGAAGATGCCTGAGATCAATGCCTGCCTAGGTTCTCAGATCATCTCAACACCTTGCACATGAGCCCAAACATGACAGACAGTAACATTTCCTCATGGGCATCCTTGAACCATCATCAACCAAAGGCAGACTGTAAGCATACTGATACAGAATGAAGCCAGGGGTCATGGACCACAAGCTAGCATACACACGGCAGCAGACAGGAATTCTGCCTTGTGCCTTTCCTTTCCCTGACAAGGTGGCTGTTTCCAAGATTGCATGCTTTGTCTACAGAGCTACATAAAACAATCTCATCACATCCCTGTTGACAGAACTAGGCAACGGGAACTACATTCCAACGGCTTAGTAACAGTCCAAAGTGTTGACTAACGGACAGTAGATGAAGGGCCACGGCGCTCCTTCTGGATCACATCTATTCCAGCATTGCTATCCGTCACTTCCCCAATAATACTAATAAAATGTTCCTCTCATCAAGGACGACAAGTTTCCAGGGGAGATAGCAAATGCAGCGGATGACAGAGTCAAGAGCTAAAAAGATCAACAGATTGGAATTGCAGCAGAGAGGAAATAATGTTATTTGGACACTTGGGTGCAAAAAAAAAAGAAAGAATGAAAGAAATGCACAAATGTAGGAGGTGTGAAAAAGACTTAGGCAACTTAATTAGATATAATTTCTGTATGTGATGATGGGGTGTTGCGCCTGTACCCCAAAAAGTCAGACATTCTTAGGTTATACCTGAGTGGTCCTTAGTAGAATGAGAGTTGACGGAAGACAGAAGAGACCCCTAATTCTGGGTTTGTTTCTGCCTCCATTCTTGGACAGGCAGGCGAACAGACCAAAACATCACGGTGACAGACAGCAAGGAGCAGAAACCAGAAAGTCCGTCATGAGGCTACAGCTACAGACACTAAGCATGCCAGGACCCTATGGAGGGCTGGTTGGGTCCCACGTGACCTGCTGGGAAGAGCAGACCAAGGGTTTCGGCCAACACAGACAGACAGACTCACTGTAAAGCACACCATGCTCCCTATGAAGGTAATGAGCATTTCTGCGGTGTAGCCGGCTTCTGCAATTTCACAAGCCTGACTGCATTGCCACTGAAACTCTCAGGCTCTTGTTTGCCTTAGTTTTACTTTAAGACTTATTTTTATTTTAATGTATGTATGTGTGAGTGTCTGCATGTGTTTATAAGCACCACATACGTGCCCAGTACCCAAAGAGGTCAGAAGAGGGAGTCATATCCCCTGGAACTGGAGTTACACACGGTTTGTGAGCTATCTGGTGTGCATGCTGGGGACCAAACCTGGGTCCTCTGCAGAAAACAGTAAGGGCTCTTAACCGGTGTGCTGTCTCTTCAGCCCCTATCTGCCCTGTTTTACATCAAAGAAAAATGACTATAAATAAGGACCATGTGGCCTGTCAGGGATCACACTGGTACTGGGGGAGAGGAAAGGACTTAAATCTAAATTACTGCATGCAATTTTATGGTACAGCAGTCTTAAGAGGTGTCTCAAGGTTGACAAGGATTCTACTCCCACGTACAGGGTGCTGAGGAGGGACTCACATAGTGCGTACCTTGAGAGCCACCTGATTAGGGTAGGTACTTTCTTAGGGTGCCTGGGAGACACCTGTCAAGTGTCTCCTCCATGATCCCTCAAAGAAAGACACCAAGAGAAGCTGGAAAAGCCTCAGCAAGGTCCCATCTCCTCCTTCCCAGCCCCTATGTGAAAGGGTAAAAAGGGATAAAGTCCTGCTTTCCCAAGGAAATACTACTGTTCCAGATTGAATGCCCCTAAAACGCCATGTGTTTCCACCAATAAAAGTGTGTAACAGCAGAAAGCATAATCCACAGGAAGACACTGAGACAGAAAGTGTGCGACATAACCACAAGAACTCCTGCAGGCATCCTTAGAGGGCAGAGCACCTCTCAGGAATTTCAACCCCCTGACTCCAGCTTCCTCAGGCACCTGCCACTCACTCCCCGGCCCTATCAGATCACACTCCCTTCTTTTTTTTTTTTTTTTTTTTTTTGATTCTTTTTTTCGGAGCTGGGGATCGAACCCAGGGCCTTGCGCTTCCTAGGCAAGCGCTCTACCACTGAGCTAAATCCCCAACCCCCACACTCCCTTCTTTATCATAGCTCCCAAGCAGACAGCTGCCTCCGCACAGAAGCGCTTAGATGATACCATTCAAACTTCCCTCTGCGAGGCCTGGAGAAGCTGGCCTCCTTGAATTCACTGCACCCTTCCTCTGATGCTGGCATTCAGATTGCATGAAGAGCCCCTAACAGTAAGAGCCCCTGTGGGGCCAGCAATGGCTCAGTGAGTAAAGGGGCTTGCCACACAAGTCTGGTGACCCGATTTCAGCCACTGGAACCCTTGTAAAGGTAGACCGGAGAGAAGTAACTCCACAAAGTCATCCTCTGACACCCGAATGTACACCATAGTATGTATATATGGTGTACACACACACACACACACACATACACAGGGGAGGGGGGGCTTAAAAGGTTTTTGGTTTTTAAGTTACCACTAGAGATTTAATGGTTCAGTAGGTAAAACACTTGCCATTCGATTGAGAGGCCTAGAGTTCAGATTGCAAGCGGTGAATTAAGAAAGGGGGAGAAGGGGACTGTAGACACGGGAGCTGCCTGTAATCCCAACACCAGGGAAACAGACAGGGCAAGTTAGTTTAGACTAACCACTACTAATGAGCTCTGCCTCCGTGAGAGACTCTACTATAGTATTTAAGTGCAGAATGATCAAGGAAGACATATGACACAAGCTTCAGGACTCTGAAACCACATACTTGCATATAGCAGCGTACCCACACATATGTGAACATACATGCAGACAGACACAGCCCCACCCCATGCATATATACATGTGCAAAAGAAATTGCCACCCCAAAGACCACATGTTTTTTGGAAATCAGTGAGTACAGTTTGGCATATTTTTAGGTTTTTTTTTTTTTTACATATATATGTATTGTTGATGTGGATTGCACCACATGTGTGCCTGGGACATCCAGAAGAGGGTATCAGATCCAATGCTTGTGAACTACCCGGTGTGGGTTCCGGGAACCAAACCCTGGTCCTCTGCAAGTGCATCCAGTGCTCCAACACGGCCATCTCTCCAGCCCCTGGGTAGGCTTGTTCTCCTTGTTGTCTTTACAGGTTCTGACTGAGAAGAATATTAATTCTCAAATGCATGGAGGGCTCTGGTGAAGCAAGCTTTCCTTTCAGAGCTGCCCCGCCTCTGTGAGATGTGAGGCTATTACCAGCTCCTTCACCCAAGCAGGCAGACCACTCTAGTAGCAGACAAGAAAACTAGGCTGACCACACCCTATTGCTAATTCAGAGAGGCAGCCAAAGTCCTCAAAGCCACGAAACACAACTAATGGGGGGGGGGTGCTAAATGTCTCCAGGCTTGCTTGGATTGAAGAGGGGGCAGGCATCTCAACTTGGTAGGTTTCGATGGCAGACTAGAGGCCGGCACAGAACAGGTGCACCTGAATACTTGCTACCAACACGTCTATGAGGACCCAACTCAGGAATCTAATAACTGTCCAATTTTGTTTCCCTCTCTCACCTTAGCATAGGCACGGTGTTAATTTGCTTAAAAGTTAGAGGTGGGTCACACTATGTAGTCAAGAACAATTATGTAGAACAAATCAAAAGCCTGGGATGTGAAAGTACCTAGCTCAAGTGCTAAACAAAGAGTGCTTCTTGGTAGTAAACAACAGGGACCATGGCTAAGATCAGCTCTCTCAGAGGGAAACTCTCCCACTTCCTCCTCTTTTGGACAATGAAGGCACCATCTGGAAGAACTCCAACCCAGCAAGAGAAGAGCTCAGAAAACCACAGATCATTCTACCAAGGAACAAACGAATCCCTGGTAGGTAGACAAAGTCCAGAAGGATGGCTGTATTCACTGTGTTCAGGAAGCAGAGGGCCTTACAGACCACTGAGCCTGTGTGTACGGCTCTTGCAGAAGGCAGCATCCCTGCCTAGGAGCTACGTGCACCAGTCTCTGCGAGGAACCTGCCTGGGACAAAACTCTAGGTGCAGGACCAGGAGATCCCTCTCAGCCATGGAGGAGCAGTTTCAAACAACAGTCTCTCGTCCATACAACAGGCACCAAGTTTTGTCCCACCACATGCACTTGGTACCACAAACTCACTAAGGTCAACGCTCACCACCCGCAGCCCACATCTCCTCTATGCCTGCTGCCCTCTATTCACCTCAGACAGGGCTAATAGTGATGGGACCCTGAGCCAGCGGCCGCTCAGAGACCTCACAGATGCTGGCATGGGATCAGCCAGCAGGGCTGGAGGTGAGCATCAGGAGCTGTGGAGACTACACAGCCCCAGTCAGGAAACCCCAAAGACATGCTCCAGTGTGCCTCGAGTTATTCAAAGCCGGAGGCAGACAGCACACAGGGCAAAGGGATACAGGGCAATATAGCTGACCCTGAACACTCCTAGAGTATGGTCTATCCAGCCTCGCCCCACCCTGAATCTCCCACAACGCTGGATAATGAATGAGCTTGTTCCATCCCCAGTTCCCTCCCCATTAATGATGCACGCCTCCATGAAGCATTTAACAGAAAACAACAGGCATAAGGCTTGGAAGATGGCTCAGCGAGTAAAGCACTTGCTGCAAAACTGGTGTGCTTGGGTCTAATCCACAGAACCCATGGGGTAAAGCCAGGCAGGAGCAAAACACAATTATATCCCCAGTGCTGAGAAGTCAAGACACGGGAGGACCTGACCGAGCCTTGCTAGCCACAGAGCGAATCTGATGAGCTCTGTAAGAAACCCTGTCTCTAAAGTTATGGTAGAGCAGAGGTTGAGGAAGATACTCAATAACCTAAGGCCCCCATCCAAGTGCTAACACACATGTGCCCAAAACCACAGTTGAACACACATGCGTACAAACACACAGAGAAAGGGAGAAAACAGGTTCACACTAACACCACAGGTAAGCGGCAGGGCCAATGACCAATGGTAACCTGGCAGCTAAGTGTTGTGGGAAAGAACTTTTAGTTAGAAGCTCGGTTCCTTGAGAGTAGATCCCCGTCTGGTGTGTATTTTTACCAGAGCCTCGTACTAAACAGGTGTTTCCTAAATGTCACTGGAGACTCCTGTTCTCGCCTTCATCTTATGTTAAGGTTTCCGGGGTACGGGGTATGCCTCTCACAATTAGAAGAGAGTAAACCATGTTTTCACTTACTGAATTTACAGGGGAAAACTACAGATCTAACGATACCGTTCTTGAGCACGGCAGCAGGGCGATGGCAATTCTCTTCCGGAGGGTGCACACATTGCCATTTGTGAGAGAAGACATCTATCCATCACTCCCCATGCCCACTCTCCTGACTCATTTTAGCTTCTCTTCCACAGATGCCATTCTCACACAGGTTGGACGATAAGGAAGGCACACTTGATAGTATCCCCAAAGATCTGACTTATAAAACCAAAATCCTTTTGAAAGACCCTGCAAGGAAACTGGGCAGTCACAAAGAGCGGGGACTGTGTAGCTGGCCTCTGCGAGCTTCCTCCCAGGATCAATGTTAGCTCACCTGTGGGGAATCACCTTGGCAGGGGATATTCCCACAACATGGTGGGACGAGAAAGACTTCAGGTGCCTTAAGCCTCATATTCCCACTCGATCCTATGAACTTGGTTAGACAAATTCAAACTAAGGGACATAAAACCTGGCCAGGGCTCCTTAAAACTGTCACCATGGCCAAGGAGGACAGAGAGCTGAAAGCTGTGGTGAGAGCTCAAAGGAAGACACTGAGTTCAGCTCACTTACAGGCTGTGGTGACAGAGGGTGCTGACATTTGAAGGTGTCAGTATACAGGAGAGCTCTGTACTACCAATGCACTCTTTCTGTAAACCCCACGCTGTTCTAAAACAAAGTCTATTTACGAAGGCAGAGCCAGTAAGCTTGTGTGCTCAGGAGGGCAGGTCTCAGGGACACCAGTGATGATGTCTTTTCTAAGAAATACCATTATTATTCTGTGCTGTTTACCCCTCGCCGCCCCCTGCACGGGCACTGACCCTCTGCAGTCCCTCTGCAGAGCGCCAGGGAGAGAAGAGAGTAGACCACCACCACTTTCAACTCTGTGATCCCGTACTGCTCGCTTTGACTCAGGATTCGTGGCTGCGTTCCTCGTAACACACAGAGCCAATTTAAGAACAAAGATCATCCGACCATAGGAAGAGAGCCAAGACACATTAATTTGAAAAATTACAAAACATAAATTTGTTCTTAAATAGAGCGAGACACGGCACGCTTGCTCTGCATAAAGACATTTGTAAGTTTGCCTTCTGGAAGCAGCAGCGATGGAGGAAGAGTTGGAGAAATCAGAGGAGGAGAGTGCTTGGTGGTCTTACCACACCTTCTGTTTAAGGACTTTGCCGCAAGATTTTTTCAATAACCGTCATCATCAAAACAATCACGAATCCTTAGAATTTACTACTTACCTCTTCCACCTCCTTGCCCTCCCCCCCAAAACCGCACCAAATGGAGCCAACAGAAATTTTGGAATTCTGCTTCTACAGCAAGGGTATACGATGTTCCTTTTGCCCCAGTTTCCCGGTCAGGAGGACGAGCAGAAGGGATAAACTGCCCCCCACTACAGCCTGTCCTATGCTCCCATTGCTGACTGGTGACACTCCAACCAGTAGAAGCATCCTGAAAGGTCTGTGTCGACAGCACCCATCCAGACAACAAGCCTGCCTTCTGAGTCGTCAAAGGAGGCAGCGCTTCTGGATACGGTCTAATCCTTTAATATTTCCTGATTAATCAATCAACTGATTACAAATCCCTAGAGCCTCAGCCACAGCATGTAAAGGTCTAATACAACCAACCAAAGCTGCTCTCCTTGACAAGGATACAAGGATACACACTGTAAGCCACGCAGAGAGCGAAACGGCACAGTGAAGGAGATGAAAAATGGCTCTTCCATTGTTGCTTTTAAGATCAAGTGATTTCATTTCACTAACATTGATTTCTGCGAGGTGATTTAATTTCCCTAACACTGACTGAGCTTCTGTTTACTTGATGTGAACATCTGGGCAGCGGACGCTCTCACCCACCTTGCAGGGAAGGAGCTGGGCTGTGAGAGGCTGTCCGGTCCGCACATACGGGAGAGTCTAACACGGTGGGTGATGGGGAACCCCCAGATTTGATCAACCTTTCTAAGGTCCTGGATCCCCTGGAAAGTCTCATAAAAGTTCCACCCTTTCTCCTCATATGTACAAGGCATTAATATCACATTGAAAAGGTCCTCCTTCAGGACCTTAAGTCCTTTTAGCTTTAAACATCTGGGATGCCATTTTCCAGATGAGTAAACTGACCAGGAGTGACAGCATCTAAATTCTCCCACTTACCAGCAGGGGAGTGGCAACAAATGCCTGATCTCATGCAGACAGACAGTGGGACAGATTATCAGTGACCCACTGAAAGGGCTGTGAAGCCACCTGAGGCTCCAATCCACATGCTTCCCAGAAGCCCTTTTTCCCCCGACACCTATCTTCAAACCTCACCTTATGGCCATGGGGCCCAGCCTCTCTCTCCTGATTGTAAGCAACGATAACTACTGGAATGGGATAGCCCAGGGAAGCAGGGACCTGCACACTTGTTATTTTCTGCCCCAAGGAATGGTAGGTGCTGAGTGAACACTGGTCAACAGGGGCTAAGTGCTGTCTACACAGAGCACTCCTATCTCAACTTCTCCTTCCCAAAACCTCAGGTTTCAGTCAGTTTTCATCTATGAAAACTTGAAACACTGGACTTGGGGGAGCAACTCACTTATGAGCACATGTGGATGTGTGGATTTTGTACAATTTCCAACACCACAGAAAGAGGGAGGGTAGAGGAGGGGGGGGTTTACAAAATAAATAACATGGCTGTCCCTCAAAAGATTACAAGTAGAACTACCATATTACTCCACATCTGGAGACACAACCTCCCCCCACCCAAAAAACAAAACAAACAAACAAAAAAAAAAACCTCAAAGCAGACACCTGCAAAACTACTGTTATGTCCCGCTTACAGGAGCATTACTGATAAGCGCCAAAAACTGGGAGCCGCCGAAGCACCCCAAAGACAATGGGTAAGCACTAAGTGCCATATGGTAGGAATGTGGTATACCGTTGACTAGAGTATTGCTCCAACTTAAAACGGAGCTCTCACACCACGGGTGGGCCCTGAGAACATCGCACAGAGAGAAATAAGCCAGACACAAAAGGCAGACGATGACTCCACTTCTCTGAGGGGCCAAGGGTAGTCTTAGAGATACAAAGAATGTGGCTCCCAGGGCGGAAGGAAGGAAGGAAGGAAGGAAGGAAGGAAGGGAGGGAGGGAGGGAGGGAGGGAGGGAGGGAGGGAGGGAGGGAGGGAGGGAGGGAGGGAGGGAGGGAGGGAGGGAAGGAAGGAAGGAAGGAAGTGGTGTTGCTGAAGTTTCCATCTGAGAAACTGATAAAGCCCTGGAGATGGGTGGTGGTAGATAAAACGTCCCCAAAGCCACTTGGACTTTGCACTTCAAAATGGACACAACACACATCGAATGTCCAGCTGGCAGCCTGCATATTGCTTGGCACTCAAAAAGCTCACGGTTCAGTCCCCGGTGCCATATAAACAAAGTATCACTGACCTGCAATCCCAGAACACAGGATGTGGGGCAAGAGCATCACCAGGTCAAGGTCATTCTTGGCTACAAAGTGAGCGGGAGTAGTGAGACAAGTCTTAAAGGGAAGTGAGGTACAACGATACATTGTTACCATTTAAAAAACTTTTAAGCCAGGCATCGTGATCCACAGAAGGCAGAGACAGGAGGATTAGAAGTTTGAAGCTTTCAGTGAAGGTCTCCGAAAACTCCAAAGAAAACTCAAATGTTAAGGACACATCAAAACAAACTCAAACCTTAACAGTACCCTCTCCTGTGCAGTACTACTCTAAAGTGATAAGTAGTTTTAGACCCAGGGAGTTCACCTAAGGAAGCCATACCTCCAAGACTGAGTGGTCAGGATGAGCCTCAGGAAGGGAGTCCCCCCTCCCCCGATATGACCACCAGGAAGGAGTACCTCACACCTACACCCTATCTGCAACAGTCACTTTGGGGAGGCATCTTTGGAGAGACAATGGACAACAATCTGCAGATAGAACAGTGTGGGAAAGAGGCCTGCGGCTGAGCTCCTGAGAAAGTAGTGTCCAGCTGGGTATGAAGGAAGCTGTAGGCAGATGCCCATTCCAGGGAAGCCACTGAACTGTATCTAGAGGCCATCTTTTGATAGTCACACCTCATAGAGGACACAGAGAGGCCAATCCCAGGAACTTAATACTGCTGGGCTCCATGTCTACCAGCCAACATTTCTACACACTTCCCAGAAATCATGTGATCACTATTCTTAAAAGTCAATAGTTCAAATTGAAAATTAAATATAATTTTGAAACACTAGGAACCAATATTGAGACACTCAATCTAGTGAAAATTCAATGCTCCAGGCAAGAGTATGGAATGGGAGAGAAACATTAAATACTCTAACTCTGGTTTGCATTTAGCTTTGTAATATGATTTCTCATGACACGTGGCCTTGGAAATTATTAAGATGAATTTGCAACTCTCAAATTATGTTAACAAATGGCATGCAATCACAAGCAGAGAGGCAGGACAAAATCAAAACTATGAAAAAAGAAAATCAGTCTAGGGATGCTCTCACATTCGAAGAAACGATAAGTGACCAGGGTAATTCCACGGTCTCCCTGGGTGATTAACGGCAGCACCTTTTCTCTTTGGTTACCAAAATCCACACTTATTTCTTAAACAAGGGTGATGCGTTTTCACCTAACTTCGAGCATCTTTAGGTCATCTGCAGATCGTGCTTAAATACCTAATACAATGGAAGTGCTGTGCAAACAGCCCTTATTCCAGACAGTTCAGGAATTGATAAGCCGAGTGTCTATACTGTTCATACAGATGTACTTTCTATAGATCTCAGTCTGGCGTTAGCAGAACCTGCTGTTGTAGAAGCAGTGGGCTTAGAGGGCCAACTGTATATGGTTCTAATAAAATGAGGTCAAATTTCTCATAAAGGATAGCAAATATCTAATGTTATTTGCTCAAATCATAGCCACCAAGGACTAGCATTGGACAGAATGAAAAGCCAGACTGCCAACAACCACAAGCTCTCCTGGCACACAGAGGGAAGGTTTCCGCTCCTCTAACATCTCCAAACGGCAACATCCCAGCAACCGAATTCACCTCACTTTAACAAAGAAAGAAAGAAAGAAGGAAAGAAAGAAAGAAAAAAGATAGATAGACAGATAGATAGATCGATCGATCGATCGATCCCATCTTTGTCCTGATATGCTCTTGTTATATCTGCAAAACATTCAAAAACAGCCACGAAAGGATCTTTGGCTCGGGGCTGTGATAGGCATTATTATCCAATAAACCACGGTGTGGGATGTTACCAGTCGAAGTCTCACTAGAACTGCAGTGTCCTGGCTGAGTAAGTTCTTCTCCCCCATCTCAGCTTCTAGGTTCCATCTGTATTCAACAGCCCCCAGCCCCCAGCCCCCAGCCCCCAGCCCCCAGCCCCCAGCCCCCAGCCCCCAGCCCCCAGCCCCCAGCCCCCAGGTAAAGGCATAGAAGAAGCAGAGCCACACTGTAAGGCACAACCAGAGTAGGTGGCATATTATGATAAACAAGGATGACAATACAACATTTTCCAGCTGTGATAAACATATTTAAGATCTATCACAGAGGCCGCTAGTGCTAACGCTGCAAAGTATGAAAATTACGAGTTGTTTATAACATGGTATTTATGTCTTAGAAGCTTTTCTTTTTTGTAAGACAGAAGTCGTCTCACTGGGAGACCATTTCCTTACCTTCTTAAAGTCAGGACTTTTTTTTTTTTTTTTTGAGACTTTCTGAGGCTGTCAAAACACCCCAAGTGATTTGATAACCGACTCAACTCAGCCTGAGAATGAACACCGACCTCTCTAATCCACTCTGAGGGCCAGCTGGCCAAGATTGTGGTGCATAGGGCAACCCTGTCAGCCTGAGGTGGATCTCAAAAAATGCACCCACCAATGGGGGCAGAACATAGCCCTCTCAAACACTGCGCACAAACGGTTCAATTATCAGCTGTCACCGACTCCCAATAAATTAAAAACAAGGGTGAACTACACCCAGATTTCCAAATACCCACGGCCTTCATGCCCTGACTTGGCTTCGGTAACTATCCCTTTTCTATGCAGACTCTTCCTTCTGAGAGAGAGAGAGAGAGAGAGAGAGAGAGAGAGAGAGAGAGAGAGAGAGAGAGAAAGCAAGCTAGCTTGCTTTCAACAATAAACCCTGCCATCCAATTGTGAGAAGAGGACATTCACTTGCCTGAACCCAATGTCCCTAATACCCCCCCCCCCAAAAAAAAAAACAGAGGTCCTCTGTGTAGCCCTGGCTGTCCTTCAACTCAGAGATCCACCTGCCTCTGCGTCCCTCCCCAGTGCTGGGGTTAGAAGTCTGCATCACTAACACATCTTTTTAGAAATTCAACCAACAGAAGTCTTCCCAACAGACAAAGCTTTTGTGCATTACACTCAGCAACGCTAAGCTGACCCCACTCCTAAAGAACAAGTGTCCGCAATCAAGCTCCAACTCAACTGGACTATTCCTGGACAAGCACGCGTCTCTCTGGAAAGCCCGAGGGACTCTCCAAAGTCTTCTCCTCTTCATACAAAAACACCCCCAAGGATGGGACTGAGAAAGGGCCAGAGCACAACTGGAGACCAGTGATGCACTCGGCCTGCTACAGGAGCACTTCTTGCATCCTAAATAAACATGTAGACCACCATTACAGACATGTTTCTTCCATAAAGCAAACCAGATCTCCATTCCAGGTGCCATACCCAAACTAGATCTCTTTTTAAAGCCATGAGCATTAACCTGAGTCTGGCTGTTTTCACAAACCCTGCTATGTGGCAAGTACCTTCTTGGATGCTTAATATATAAAATTAATATTGATATAATAAATAATGAAGAACGTATTCCATGCTTCTGAAGAGAACAGAAGAAGACATGGCCTGCTATCCTAGCACTGTGTGGTCAGCGTATTCAGACTTGCATGCCACATATTCTAGTAAGCAGGTAGACCACCTGAGTGACAGCAGCCTAGTTTGTTTTCTATTTCTGTGCTAATACCATAGCCAAAAGCAACTTGGGGAGGAAAGGGTTTGTTTCACCTTACATGCCCAGCTAACAGTCCATCACTGAGGGAAGTCAAGGCAGATATTAAAGCTATGGCAGATCACAACATACTGGCTACTGGCTACTGGCTACCCAGGCTTGCTCAGTCCAGCCCTACCTGCCCCGCCCACGGATGACACTGCCCAGGGATGACATTGCCCACAATGGGCTGGGTCTTCCTACATCACTCAGCAATCAAGAAAAGACCTCCCAGACATGTCCACACACCCGTCTAATGGAGGAAGGCAATTCCTAAATGGGGGAATCCCCTTCCCCGGTAATTCTAGCTTGTGTCAAGGTGACAAAAACTCACCAGAAAAAAGGATTAGTCAAGTCTAGAGGAACGAATGCTGCCTCCGTGCCTCTTCAGAACAAAATGTGTAACGAGTAAAGTCGGGTTTAACTGTGCGTACCATTTGAGCAATACACGGTAGGGAAAACATAAAAGAAAACCCTACATGGGGGTTTAGGGTAAGTTGGGCCCAGTCCTCAGCTCAAGGTGGTGGGAGACCCTCATATAACTGAGCATTTTTAATTATTTGTTGAAACTTTTTTCAATTCCAAAAACTAATCAGAAAACAAATCAGAAGCTAACTGCCCACCAATACCCAGAGACAAATTTTAAGAAACTGACCAACCTGGGCAGTTTTTAGTGCATTCGCCTCTAAGCTTTTAACAAAGGGCAGCTTACTGCTAACACTATCCAAGCCATGACAAAGAAGCTAAAAAGGAAAGTCACTAATTCATCTTACAAAGCTGGCCTAAACCCGATAGCAAAATCTGGGAAAGAGTGCACACAAAGAGAAACATGAAGCTACATCCTTCTTTAAAGTGTAGATAAAAAAGAAAAAAAAAAAACTGAGTCCCGTCATTTAACAGACTGAGTTTAATTAGGATTTTTAAACGTCAGCCACCACAAGCCCCATGTCATTTCTCAAGGAATCTGAAACGGGATTACCGCTAGGTGATCTATTCCTGTATCACGCCAACACTCTTAACAACATCTGGATCCAAAGAGATGCCCAAATGACACAGGAGGACATCCGCAGCCATCCCCAATCAATCACCCATGAAAACTAGACAGATAATTCCTCAACGTGATGAAAACCTCCGTAAACCAAAGGATATCGTACAGACGGAGAAATATGACAGGTATTACCATCAATCTAAGGAAGAGGCAGACAAATACAGCATGATTAGCACTTAACAACCTTTGGATGGAGAAGACGAGGCAGAAAGACCTTGCAGGGGCCACCCACCCCCATGGCAGCCACACTCACTTGAGGTAGCCAGGTGATTTAGGACTGGCCAACAGGAGAGAGGACCAGCTAGTGGAACAGGTGCTGCCACCACAATTCACCCTGCCTTTACGTCCTTCATTTTTAATTCCCCTCTATTCTTCCTGCCTGAAATGATGGTACCTGGAGATACAGGGACCACGAGGGCGAAAGACGAATGTTAATCATAAAGATACAGAAGCCAGGAGTCTGGTCCTTCGTGTCCTCTTAGAAAACCATATAGCCAAGGCCACAGACTGCATCCCTTCAGAGTTCTTTACCTTGGGAAAACTTAGCCCCTGCCAAATTAAGCCTTTACTAGATAAGTTTTTTAGCTAGTTTATCCCTGTGGGGGGTTTGAATAAGAATGGCCTCCATAGGTCTTATATTTGAATGCTTGATCCCAGTTGGTAGAGCTGTTTGGGAAGGATCAGGAGGTGTGGTCTTGTTGATAGAAGTGTGTAACCAGGTGAGCTCTGAGGTTTCAAAAGCCCAACTTCCACAGCTGATGCTTATGCAATTCATTCTCTCTCTCCCCTTCCTCCTCCTCCCCCTCCCCTCCCTTCTCATCTCCCTCTCTCCCTTCCGCTCCCCCTCCCCTCTCTCCCTCCTTCCTGTGTGTGGATAAGATTTAAGTTCTCCAGCACCATGCTTGCCTGCCTGTTCCCATGCTCCCTGTCATGGTGGCCATGGACTCACCCTCTGAAACTTTAATCATTTCTTTCGTAAGTTACAGAGAAGGGGGTATCGGGTACTAGGAAAACAAAGACAAGCATTCTTGTTGATCATCAATGATCCTGTGCACAGGCGAAGTCGGGGAACTCAAGTGGAAAACTACTGCAACAGGAACGATCAATGAACTAGGTAGTTGCAAAATAAATCAACAAAATACTGTAACCTCCTCAGCCAATACACCGGAGTCATCAGAGAACAAAACGAGGAGGAATCCAGAGTCCTACATTAGCAATAAGGTATTAAAATATCCAGAAATAACCAAAAGGAAAATAACAATTCCTCCACAATCATCCGTGACTTGATAAATAAAAGCTGACTGGAGAGAAATAACATACCTTAAATAAATAAATAGCTCAAGTATTTGGAAACGTATTTTCCCAAAGCCTGACTTACTAACCATCACAATCAAAGTCCAGTGTTTCCTCATTTGGGACTGGGGGTTTTGTTTGGTTGGTTTTACCATTTCTTGAGACCCGGTGAGAAAGACTTGTAAAAACAAAAACAAACACGTGTGCACACTCACGCTCTAAGGTCACGGGAACAATGCTCCGAAAGCTGCAACACGCATGCTGAAACTACAGGGCCGTGCGTCAAACAGCGGCAGGTCAGGGGTAGAAATTTTCAAAGTACCTCTAATGTGCAAGTAGAAAATGCAGAGAAGAAAAGCCTGGCAAATATCTGGAGAGGAAAGTGAACTATCAGGAATCCATGCCCTACACCACTGAAAGGCAAAATGAATTTTACAAGGACTAAGCATTAAATGGAAAAAAGTGACAAATGAGAAGAACTCCGCTTGATTAAACTTGATTGGCTCTGACATGAGTGTCAACTTTTATACAAAAGGACCAAGTATAAAACATGTCCTGAATTAAGAGTTAAGAGTGGAGAGGCTGTGGTTCTAGTTTCAAACGAAGTGCTGTCAGTCAACAAGTGTGAGATGTCTTAGACTAACAGAGAGCGCTCGCAGCAGATATGTAGAAGAGATCACGTGACACACTAACTCTTAAAAGTCACACACATCTACGAACTGTTAACTTAAGCAAAACATGGGAACTGACGGATGAAGATTCTACTAGCGATTTTTAAAGACTGAAATACGGCGACCGTAATGTTTTAATGCTCAAACTACGGGCTCTTTTTAGCATTCCGCACAGAGGACAGGCACTGCCTCTGAAGCTGAAAGCTGGGCTTCCTGGAAACTGCTTCAATGGTATTTATCAAAGATGACCGCATTCACTCACCAACTCACTCATGCAAGCAGTCGCTCCCTAAATCTGACCATCCCCTGCTAAGAAAGTTACAAATACTACCCAAAGAATTAAACAGAGTAGCATGTCAACAGTATATGTTCCATGGCTTCTTTATGATAGCTTGAATGCAAAGAGCATTAAATGCTTGAATCCTGTAGCTATAGAATAATTCTATGTGCCAGACTAATAATTTTAATGATTTCCTTAAACGCCACATACCAGATATAAACAGTATGAATAATGTAACAGACAGAAATATTCAATGTGATAATAGGGAAATGATAATAAATAACCTGGTATATATTTAAGTACAATGCATTTTAAAACATAAATAAATATGCACAAGTTGAAACAGAGCCCTTTAGGAAAATAAAAGGAAAATAACTGGTACACTTACCTCTTGGCTGATTAAGGATAATTTTTATTTCCCCTTTCTTTCCTTACTATATTTTTCTCATTTTCCCTTAATAACCATTCATTGCTATTATAATTTTGAGGGGGGGAGGATTAAACATAATAAAATAATTGTGGTAGAAGGTGGTAGACAAATTTGCCCCTAATTAAAAGTTCAAAGTTCATCCTATTTGTGCATTATCTTTAAACACATCGCACGTGACTCTCTTGAGGTGCTGTATGCAGGCACAGCTGCGGAGAGAAAAGTCAGAGCTCTGAGAACTGGTCTCTCCTGGGTGCATAGACGCCAGTAAGAACAAGCTCTGATGTGTCTATCTGTGACCTGAGAATACTCAGAATGTCCATGTCTTAGCTTACGTGTAAGCATCTACCATATGTCAGAAACGACTGTCCCACCCTGCCCCCCCCCACATGCCCATGCATAGTGAACAGCACATCTTGCTTCTTTTACATACGGTATCGCGTTCGTTTGCGTGCGTGGATGTGTTTGGAATACCACAGCAGACACACCTTGCAAAGTTGCTTCTCAGCACACAGCTGGGTCCTGGGGATTGAACTGAGGTTTGGTGGCGCCACTGAATCATCTCCACAGCCCTTCGAGTTCAAATGTTTTCAACTCAACCATTAGAGTTTTACCCGTCTGGCTTTTTGTTTCTCAATATGGTCTGATAATAAAGTCTGCCTCCACATGACAACCACATCCCCTTTACGAAAATCGCTTGAAGTTCACCCTCCCAGGACCTAAGACTTGATCAGCAGCAGCACAGATCTAGCTTCTGAAAACAACGCCAGACACTCTCCAAGGGACCACCAGAGTCCCTCTGCCCATCTAACACCTTGGATAAAAGCCTTTGCTACTTTTCCCGGACGGTTTTTAGAAGAACGGTGAGCACAGTGGGAAACTCAGTGAGTGAGGAGGAAAAGAGCTGAGCAGATTTCCAGATGTTCGCTTCAGACAAGACACAAACAAGAGGTGTTTAGGGAGCGTCTATCTATGAACTTTCCCCCGTGACGGATGCAGCCTTCACAGATTCCTGCCACCTGTAAGTCAGAGCCCTCAGATCCTAAGAGCTCTGTGCCACAGGCTGAAACTGGGAAGATTTTGTTAGCCAAAAGTGCAGCTGGAGTGCCTGTATCACAGAATATGGAATCTAACGGCCACACCCCATTCCCCATGCACAAGGTTATTTTCAAAGATGAGGTATAAGGCTGCTAACAGTTAACACAAGTCCTGCTTGGATGGAATTGGTAGAAAGTCACCACTTAGGGGTCTTTTATAATTTTTTTCCTATTTTCCATTGTGGAGGAAATCCCCAGAAGGCAGCAGTCAAGAGACTTGTCATTCTCCTAGAAGGGCCGATGAGGAAAAATGAAACACAGTAAGGACAATGATCTCCCATTTATTTTACTTTACTACAACCTCATTATCTGCCACTGAGAGTGCAGAAACAAGATCCCCCCAGAACATGGCGGTCTGGCCAGTGTATTAATTAATCACATATTATGATGACACCCACAGTATAGTCAATATAGCAGTCCTGCAATTAGCCACGGTACTTAATGACACGGTATCTTGCACATATTTGCAAAAACTGTATGCAAAGCGGTTTATCAATTAATCATATGACACATACAGTACAACTGATACACCATATCAATTAATCATACAGTATAAAAACAGGTGTGCTCTAAAAAGACCCCACGGTAACCTCAGGGAAGGATATCGTAAAGGCTCTCTTTACAACGCTCCCAGCTAAAAACCAAGTCTCCAAAACCACTTTACACTGCACTAGGAAACCACCCAGAAACACTAGGTCTTGTATCACCACATACAAGGCTTCAGCTGCTTGGGCTCCTGTATTGGGGTAGGGGGTGTCCACTCACCACAGATGAAATGATTCACAGGCATGTGGAAGGGCAATAATCCATCACCCCGTGAACCTCGATGTTTCTCAAAACATTTAGCACAAAGGAGCCCAGAATCTTCAAACTATGTAAACAGACTCTACAGCAAGGACACAGCTAAATGCTCAGGTGTTTGCTGATCCACTGTGTGTGTGTGTGTGTGTGTGTGTGTGTGTGTGTGTGTGGGGCGGGGGGGGGGGCACGGGACATTTAGTCTGCTATCCAGATACTGGCTGGATTTCTGGAGCTTTCTTCACTGTTGTGCCATGAATATTCCCAATCCCTCCACGGTGTCACAAAAGGTAATTTGTGTCTAAATATACCTTTTAAAAATTAACACTGAAACATTATGGAGGAAACAATTGGCCTTGTGAGAAACGCCAGTCTGCCCCAACTGCGCAGATGGCTGTTGCTTGTATCACATTCACAAGCTCGCTCGAAAGCCAAAACAGACCCTAAAATGCAGCCTCTGCACTCTGCTGATTAAGCGGGGGTTCTTTTAACTTATCTCGTCCATACAGCTTATCCAAACAGAAAGAGTTCAAGAATCCCTTTGAAAAAACCCAAACAAGAGCCTGAACTGGCCAAGCTATTTGTCAGGGCGGAGTGACAACAACAGGAAGTAGAATTTCTGGAGAGAGATTTTTCTATTTATTTTTCTGTCAATGGCTGCTTTTAAACTGGAAGGGGGAAGCCTGCAGGCATTACAAACCCTGGAAGCTATGAATCAGGAAGTGAGAAACTGCAGAGCCTCCAACGACCAGCCAGAAAACCCTGCTCTTTTATGTAGTCAGGTCTCCAAAGCCAGGAATTTAAAAAATCTTAGGCATTCTATGTTATTTTTCAAATCTTAAAACGAGTGGAGACTTGAGAGAACGGGCCAGAAAAAAAAAACAACCATGAGGTGGCCAGGAAGCCCCAGTCTCTCTCGCCACAAATGTCACCCCCATAATTAAATGCTCAATTGGAATTTGCCCTCGACAAATGGGGTTTTGTTTCCCAATCAGTTAAGAGGGGCTGAGAACTTTCTATACACACAGTCTGCTGCCTCGCACTTCAGCACTGTGGTGCCTCCCCAAAGTTGAACCTGGAACGCAGTGAGAACTCTAGGCACTTCACATCTTCAAATGTCCCCTACTTTGCCAGTAAACAACCTTCATTTGTTCCCAGGGAAACATTACCCCTGGCCAAATACAGCAGAGGGCTTTGCAAAGGCCAGAGAGACAGCATGCTGGAATGCTCACACCTGGGACAGGGCCCTTAGACCACCAGCCCGCCTGCCTCCAACCATCAGTACAGGGTCCCACTCACTTTACCAAGACTATACCAGCATGGAGGAGAGACATCCACTAACCCTCCACCCAGGAGCAGACATTGTGGTTAGGTCTGTTGTGCTGTAATGGGAACAGAGCACCATCTTGATGTGACAAAAACTTGGGCAGGAACTTCGTCATCTCTGGATAGGATGTGGAGGGGTGAAGGTACTGTGATTTATAACACAATCCCAATTGCTTTCTTTAAGGATCTAACTCACAACGATATGAGCAGGTAATGTTAGAGGGCAAGTTTTTAAAAAAAAAAAATGAATGCTGACCTGGGAGGGAAGCAGAAAGAGTTATGTAAAGTCACTTAGAAGCCCTTTCCCTGGCATCCTGAGTGAATCTGTCCCAAGCATGGCTCTCAAGCCCCACAGGAATGAACAGCAGCCTTTGCAAGGCCCACTGAAATAAGCCAGAGAGGTCCTCCAGGAGACCTGGACAACCTTCTCCTATTTTCTCTATACCTAGTCAAACAACAGGAACTGTCAGTTTTAAAAGACACAAAGAATTCCTTTGCTCTAAAGAAACAACGGGCTCTCCATAGCCTGGCCTCATTTCTCAACACACTTCTCCTACCTTGTTCTGAGCCCCATTCCACATCAAGCCCTGGCCCCAAGCCTAGTCAGGCCTGATCCTCCATGGGGTCATCAGGAATTGGGGGAGGGGGGGCACAATGATCTCCTCCTTAGCACTGACGGTTCCACGGTTAGCAACACAAGTGTGTCTGTTCAGAAGGTTCCTAACTGGTTTGTGTAGGATACCTCCTCAAGGTAAGCAAGTAGCAAGGCCGGACTGTATCTTACACAGTGTACATTCTTCCACAGGCCCCTGAATGCTCTGATCTGCCCCTCTCTGATCTCTACCAAACAAAATTCAGCTCAGCCCAAGAATCTTGAGAAGCCTATGAGCCGCCCCCTCTACTCTCTGAAAGAGCAACACCAATTGGCCCAATTCTTCTGCTCACTGACACTGAGTCCAGTGATAACTATGTTCTTTCACGAGTACTGCAGACAAATCAGAGCATCCATCTGGGTCCTGGGTACCTTTCTCCTCAGGAATCAATGATGACAAATCTGCCCAGGGGACATCAGTAAGGTGGGTATGAGGTGGTTGCCCTATATTCCAGGGTATAGAAAGAGGGTCTCAATCAACACTGTCTTTCCTCACCACACCCAGCCTAGCTCTGATGCTCAACACTTCACCATACACCAGCCCCAGAGAATTCATAGCAACCAGCACATCTGCCCTCTAGGCAACTCTAATCAACCTTCAACATCCCAGGACTTCAAAGCCTGGGCCAAGGGAGGAAAACAGCCCCTGACTCTCCACAAATGTGCATGGCTCCTGAGAACACCAGCAGAGAGTCCAGACGGAGTCTGAAGAACAGAACTTAAGAGGAATGCTCCCGGGGGCTTGTCTCCCCTTCCTTTAAAGGAGGGAGCATGGCTTCCAAGAAGCTTGGGCGCTCTTGGAGGATTCAGAGCTGCAGGCAGCCCATGTTCACCTGACCTGAGCACAAAGACTCTGGCATTGGGGGAGGGGGGGTCGTCCCAGGTGAAGGAATCCTTCAGAGTGTTTCATCCCCCTCCCTCTCTAAATGACTCCCAGGATTAGCGGAGTGGCTTGGTCGATACTGGTTTTACCATCGAGGGAGTGACTCACCACAAAAATCTACGCATCTTAAGGCTCAGCTGTGAACAGAAACAAACAACGTAATAGCAGGGTCAGATTCAAAATAGCAAGCATGACTAGTAAACAGTTAACGCTTATAAACAACTAATAGCAACCTCCCCAGCCCTCTGCAGTCGCTGAAGGGAAGGACTAGTCATTTCATGGGCTCTGAAGGAGCAGCCGTGGTGGGCCTGGGCGTCGCTGCAACCTGTGCGACCCACGGGTGCTGGCATCAGAGCCACAAAACAGACCCCCGGGGAAGGTTCCAGATGAGCCACTTTTGACCTGGTTCCAGAGGTCAGATAAGAGCACAGTCACCAAGACAGGGAGTTATGCAGAACTGGGTTTTCAAGTTACAATTCCCCTGGAGCATAATGTCCCTCAGGTAGCTCCTGCAGAGTTCAAAAGAAGCAGTTTTATCTTTTCTGAAGTAAAGGCACATGTAGTTTCCCAATAAGTGGGCGCCTCTCAGGAAGCATCCAGTTTAAGGGAGCTATGGGGTACTCACTACTATCCTACGTACACATACAGTGGTCCCTTGGCATCCATCCCTATACAAAAACCACAATGTTGGGAGACTCCTAGACAAAAAGTATCTGCCTGTCTCATTTCTCCCATCTGCCGATCACCTCCAGAAGACGGGCAGTGCCTGGTACAACACACGCCGTAATGTTTTTCTTAGAGAATGTCGACAAGCAACAAGTTTCCAGGTTCAATACGGCTTGCTTCTCTCCCCCCCCCCCCAATATTTCTGATCTGTGCCTTGTTGAACTCATGAATGCGAGTCCACGGATATAAAGGGCTGAATGTACAACTAGGTGCCCAGTTTCACTGTCTCATAACTAATCTGCAATCAACTCTCAGATTTGGCCATGAACATAAAAAGGGAGATAAAACCACGACCCTGAGGATCCTCAACTACAGTACATCGCTCTGTTGTTACGGACTGGATGACTGAGTGCCCCTAAAACGTCAGATAGAAGTTCCAAGTCCCAGAGGGATGGTATTAGAAGGTAGGCCTGAGGAAACTGCCACATGATGGGATCAGCATCTTTAGTTGAAGAGCGGGAGACCTTTGCTCTCCTTGTCACGCAAAAACACAACGAAAAAGCATTTGTTATTGGTGAGACAGGAAATCAGTCCTCACCAGAAACTGAAGTTCCGATACCCTGATGCTTGAACGTAGAGCTTACTGAGAGGCATCTGCTCTAGCCACTAGTAATCTGTGATAGCCAATTAGCTAATCAGGACATCCCCCTGCCCGCCACACCAAGTAAGAGAAGGTCTCACCACCTTGGGCCTGGTAATGCCTCCTGTGGGATGGTCAGGCAAAGCAGACACACAGACAGACAGGGTTAACAGTCTGGAAAACGCTGGGGAAGGCAAGAAAGGTCGCTCAGGTTTGCTTCTGACATACAGGGAAATACTGGTCTGACTCACAGACAGAGCAATGGTTCTTCCCATGGGTGACAGACCAAGAGGAGCTGCGGTGGGTCACCGGGGTGGAGGAAGCTCCTTTCGCTGCCAGACAGGCTCGACTACCTCTCGGTCTCGTCTGGAATTCGGCAGGTCCAGGCCTGAGTCCCGTGCCTTGTTAAACTAGATTGAGACAACCACGTCCAAAGGGCTGGCCCCAGAGAGTACAATCTGGGAAAGTGTTGAGGCAACGCTGGCCTAGGCCCCACAGCGCGTGTCCTGTGACCTCAAGCAGCACAGGACTTGAAAAGTGCTTCGAGTTCCTCGCCTATGAAGAAAAGCCTCTGGCCAGCTTCAACTGCCAGACCCTCGAAATCCTGACGACTGCAGCCAGTCTCTTCCTTCCATCTCCCTACGTGATGGGGCAGTCCATTTGCAGTAAGAAATTGAGCTGTCAAGGCAAATGGAAGAACCTCCCGTATAATCAGGGAGGGGACCAAACATCTAAACAAGACTCTCTTCCGGAAAGATGAGAAAATAAAAAAGGCAATTACACGTCACATGGCTGATTAGCCATAGAGCTTCATGTGTGACGACGACGACAGCACTAGTGTTTGACTCGCACTTGAAGCAGACTCTGCCCTGAGATGCTCAGCTCCCTGGAGCTACCCAGCTCCCAGGAGGTGCCCGTGCACTTCCACTGAGGCCTCCTGGGGCGCTGGTCTGGAACGTCTGGCCCACAGCCTACATGGTACCCTACGTTGTCACTATTCAACGTACAGCTGACGGACGGCTTCTTTCCTTAAAAACAGTGAAATGTATACAACTCAAGTTTCACTTCTCATGCCTCGTTCAACACTCATCCTCCCTACAGCTCGTACCAGACCCACCCCCTAGGCCTGAACAGCATTCCATTGTTCGTATGTCACATTCTGTGTATCCAATCGGCTTCGATGGGTCCTCGGTCTGCTTTCGCCTTGGCTTTCATAACTCATTATCCATTAACATGATTATTCATTCCTACCGGTGTACAAATGGCCATTTAAGGCCCTGTTTTCACTACGGGGCATAGACTCAGAGGTCGAATCTCCGTATCACGGCAACTCTGCATTTAACTTTGGGGGAGCCTTCGCCATGCTCCGGTGTCCACCATTTACATCGCCCAGGCTCTCAGCTCCGATCTCTCCACGTGCTATGCTTGCTACTGCCTGGTTTTCTGACAACTTTGCCGTAAAGGGTGTGAAGCAATATCAACCGCGGCACTGACTTCAGTTCATCAGCGACGAGCAGTACCTAACGTCTTCCCAGGGGCTTACTGAAATCAAGGAATTAATTTCAAACCAAAGGAATCACTCCGACTCCCAAGATCCCTGTATCCGAAATCTGGTTACAAAGGTGAACGGTGTCCTTACTATTGACTATGATTTGTGAAGGTGGTTGAGTGATCCAGGCTCAAAGCAGACTTTTCCTCTGGAAACCTAGCAAGCACACCAAGCAGGGCTAGGCTTAAATGCAGGTCCTGGGAAAGGCGCCCTGTGGAATCTAGGACCCTAAGAGGCAAGCTCCTGCCCTGTATTCAAAGGCTGACCTAGAAGAACTCATTTACCAGTCCGATGTGTCCAGGTCCCTCGGAAACTTTCTTGTTCTCCAGATACTGCTGGGTTCATCTCTGGGAACTCCTCCCATCCCTATGGGAAGCCCTTGATCTACAAGGACCAAAGGATCTCAACTTGTCCCATCCTTAACTTCAGCCAATTTTACCAGTCACCTAGAAACAGATCTTTGCACTTCAAATCCTGTATCCTAAATTTGGCTGGGAATTTAAACCCCACCCTACTCCCATATCCCTGACTTGGCTTTTTAAATAAACAAACAAAAAGGAAAAAAAAAAACAAATCTCTCACTTCATAGCTCAGGCTGGCCTCAAATTTGCAGAAATACATCTGCCTCTGCTTCCTGAATGCTGGGGCTCAAGGTGTGCGCAGTCACGCTTGGCCCCTTGATCTGGTTCTTACCCAGAAGCTATGTAAGCTCCAGTTACTACCCCCTCCTTGAAAAAGAGAAAGAGCAAAGGGACGCAGGGCTCTGTCCATATCATAATGCATCAACCATTCATTTCTGTCCTCTGACCCCTTGAGCAGGGTCCATGAGCCTTCTTTAAAGGTTATTAGACCCAAATCTGTCTTCTGGAAGATGTTTGAACCCTTCCCCAAAGGCAGGAGCAGGATGAGAAGACAGAAGAGGCAGGGAAGGCAGGCAGGAAGGATGGACAGATGGATGGACAAGGAATGTTTCTGTCCTTTGGCATGGATGGATGAGTGGACGGACAGATGAATAGACGAGGAATGTTTCTGTCCAATGTCAGGTATGAAACCTTCATGGTCAACACCAACAGGTACAGCTAAGAGGCAAGCATCAGATCAGTGCACACCCAGGAACGTGCTGTTCCCTGCCCCCTCTTTCTCACAAGTATCTTCTACTGTTTATTCCCTCCACTGTTGAAGAAGAGCAGCAACCACCTCCAGGCATCCAGGATGGCAGAGTTCAATGGCTTTGCCCAGCATCACTCGAAAAGTACTTGTGAGAATCCTAGAAGGTGGGTACCGCTGCTTCCTTCCATTTTCCAGATGAGGAAAGAAGAGCAGCGGCGTGAGTAGGCCACAGCTTATCCCCAAGCCTTCTGAGTCAGTACCTCTAGGGTCTCTTTTTGAGCTCAGGATTGAACAGAGTCCACCAAGCAAGTCGGGGAGGAAGCAAGCAAGCCGAAGCAGTCTGAAACCTACTTTGCTGAATTTGCAGTGGCGGGGAGGAACTGAGTCACTTAATGACTTAAATTTTAGAAGGTGCTCAAACTCCTCCTCCATGCAAAGGCCCACAGACCAAATGATGCCACCTTCCTAGGGCACCTCGTGTGTCGCCCTGTTTCTAGACTTGTTGTGATCGGAAGTGAAAAGAATAACCCCAGCTGCAGACTAGGCGGTTAGTAGCTCTGTTCCTGAGCTACAGGCCCACAAGTGCTCTCGTCAAGAACCACAGTGTACCCAGCCCATTTAAAGTCACAAGGGTGTGACTATTAAAAAGCAGTGGTAGTGGCCCAGGCTGGGACGCCATACTGGCAAGGGCTGGAAATCATCCTACCCTGTTGGCGGGCGCCACGTGGGTACCAGGGGCTGCCTGCTTGTCTTAGTCACTGGGAGCCACGGTTACTGCAGTGGCAGAGAGCAGGGTCAGCCTCAGGCCCCCCATCACACAGTCTACTAGTAAGCAAAAATCTCCCATGGCCTGGGTTGCCCTGAAACTCAGAAAGAGGCACCCAGCAACCAATTGTGGGAGTGCCTGCCTGGAGAACTAGAACGTTTATTTTTGGAGAAAAGAAGCATTTTGACCACAGCCCCCCATCCTCCTCCTCCCGAAACCAGTTTTAATCCAAAGGTAAATTCTGCAGTCTTCGGAAGGCTAACTCAAAGCCCCACTAGAAGCAGGTTCCTCATCCTGTGCTTCCTTAAGGGCCTGCTTTGTGTGCTCATCTCAGACTTGCAGCCAACCCAGAGCTACTCTAGGGCCACATCCTACACAGTGCCTTACTCTGGGTCCAGCGTCGCATCTCACTAACCTCCAGCAATACAACCCTTCCTCCCAACACAGGGAAGAACTCACCACTCACCCCCACCGCCACAGAGCCACATTGCTATGCTGATGCTCCTGCCTCAGATCTAGAGATGGCATGGCCCTCCCTGGCTCTACGCTCAGTGCCTCCCTGTCAACACCATCACCAGTCTCCAGTACTGGAGTTCCGCAGCAGCCTCCTGAAATCTCTTCTTCCTCTGATCACATGCTCCAAAAGCTTTAAGGTTTCCCATTATCCACCCATCAGTCAACTCCCTCCAGTGTCCTTGGCTCTCACGCCCACCTTCCACTCCACCAGAGCAGGCTGCCTGCCGCCTGCCCCCACCTCCTAGGATGCCGTCTTCACCACTCTGAATTTAACACTGGTGGCACACTAAAGCTCCCTCAGCTCTCCAGCACCTCAAAGACTGGACTCCTCCAAAGTCACGCACGTGCATACAAGTGTGTAGCATGTATTTGTGTAGTGTGCATTTGGGGTTTTTGGTTTTGTTTTTTTGTTTTTTTTTTTAACCTCAGATCCCATAATTTGGTGCTGAACATACACTTCCCATTACTGTTTGACAGTATGTAAAATGATGCGACCAGAAGTGCTTCAGAGATGGGGATGTTCCAGTCTGGGGATATTTGCATAGACACTGCTGAATAGCCCCAGTCTGAAAAGCCAAAATGCTCTAAAATAGAGGAAACTTTCTCAGCACTGACACAATGGATACAGGCTCTGGATTCTGTAACACTTCAAATTTCAAGCTAAGGCTGCCATCCTCTACTTGATTTTTTTCCCAATAGGACAACAAACTTTTGGGGGTAGAGGCAGGGCAGGGAAAAGGACTCTAAGTACACAGAGCTTTGTATACCCCCACTTCTAAACTCTTACTTCCATGTCTCAGGTGAGCATATGGCCTTGAGCCATGCTTCCAAAAACCTGAGACTCAGACTTCCTCAAGTTTTTAATGATTATTTTACTTGTACGGGTGCTTGTCTGCACAGACACTGTATGCCTTGTGGATGCAGTGTTCACAGAAGCCAAAAGGCAGCGGGATCTCCATAGCTAGTTGCAAATGGTGCTGAGAATTGAACCTGGGTTCTCATTCTAGTGCTCTTAACTGCTAAGCCATCTCCCCAACCTTCTCAGGTTTAAGCCAAAACAACCGAAGTAACAATACTTCCCTCCTCCACCACTTTCCCTGAGGCTGCTGGGAGAACCAAAAGACAGGAATCCCCCAGGGTCTCACGGCAACGTGGGAGGAGAAAAATCCACGCACTCATTTGCTAGATGCCTTCTACTGTCTGTTTCTGCTGGGCATCTTAAAAGCATTATTGCTAATTCTCTTTGGCATGCCTGCCTGCTAGAGTGGCGCTACTCCAATTTACAGATGGACAAGGTCCACACTTCCCTCACTAACATGCCTCCCTCTGTACCTGAGGAGAGCTGGCTTCCCTAAAGGCAGGGAAGGCAGGTGAGCTCATGACCGTTCGGCTCAGTGGTGAAGCAGTGACTTTTCAAAAATGCTCATTCTATAAGCCACACTTGAAATAAACATACAAGGTTCAAGGATTCGGTTTACATTTTTTTTACAAGAAATAGACCACCTCGAATGTCTCCTTAGGAGCACCAAGCTTTTAGCAATGATCTCTTGGGTATGATGTTTAGGAGTTCCCCTCACAGCAACCTAGATTGAGGAAACCTAATTCTGTTGGAGGCTGAAAAGGCGCAGAACTCACCTCCCCAATACTCTTATCATAAACTCTGACAGGCCACACTGGGGACTTAAAGGACAAGAGTCTAAGACCTGGCCACTGTGCCTGCTAGAGGCAAGGCAACTTTGTGCCGGGCTCATCAAGAAAACAAGGCAAGCAAATGTCCATCCACATTGAGTCTGCAAGGGACCAAACAAAGCTCCCTAGGAATCCATCTCTCTCTGCCTGGTTTTGGGATTGAAGGCTGAAAAAGAGCGACAACGCTTCCAGGTCCCCGGGTCACTCCAGAAGGAGAAGGAGCGTAATCAGCAGCAGCACAGGGAGTCCCAGCTCTCAGGCTTCACCAGAGGTGGACACACAGCCATGGGCAACCAGAAGACAGCAGTCTAGCATCAGGCAGCTGGATCCCCAATGGTTTAATGGACACTACAAACAAAGGGACTGTTAATGTTGAAGTATTCATTTCTTCTCATCCCTAAGAAGCTTAAGGAGCATGGTCACCCACCTCAGGCATACAAGACTAGATTTGCAGATGGACTTTCTAAGGGCTTTTTGCCCAATTCTTGGAACAAAAGACCAGACCGATGGTTTAAAAAAAATCATCCTACCATTTCGAAGTTCTACATAGTAACTGGTGTGATAAAATGTCTCCAAGGGCAAAGCTACTATGGCAAAGAGGAGATGGGAAGACCTTTACTGTAAATGAACAGTACATGCATCGAAGTGAATGGGTGGTCCCTTTAAGAAGTGCACTATTTCCTGAATTCCTCTTACCCACCAAACATTGGGCTGCTTCTTGGTATTCAAAGGAAACTATCTTGGTTATGGTGGGGAAGAACAGGTTCAGTGCATCACGAGTAAGAAGTCAGAGAGTCCTACAGGAACACTCAACTGCTGGCTGACTCTTAAAGAAAGATCATAATATGGTCATGCCAGGCACGGGGACGAACTCGTGAATTATTTAATTTTTCTGGTACATCTCAGCAAAGTGAACTTTTTATTACAGAATGCACATTTATAGAATACTTACTATATGCTGTGCTCTGAACCAATTTAGGGCAATCAAAAGTCTGGCTACAGTTGGGACCTGCCTGAGACAGCAGGTGGAGGTACCTGAAATGTCTGGGCAGAAAACATATTGAAGTCCTCTCAACCCAGCAAATGATCTCCAAGTTGAAATTAAATAACAAAAAGTCACCATGGAGGGACACGCCCACCAGATACAGTGTCACTGAGGAAATGGGAGAGTAGATTCGGAAATTACCAATAAGCTCTGAGGACAAAGAAACAGAAAATCTGACAAAGTACAACCAGGGCAGGGCAGAACAGTATCGGGAATGGAGCTGCCTGCGACTGCCGTTATCAGGACTTCTGTGGGGTAGACATCTTAACTACATGAAGCAGCCAGAGGGGACACACCTAAGAGCGAAATTTGAAGTGTTACTACATATTTAAGCAGAGCAATCAAAGACAGACCTTGCTATATGGTTATGCCATTCAAAATGAATTGGCGGCCTTTTCAAAATATTTTAATGACATTTATCTGGGAGGGGGCATGCATGTGTCACGACACATATGGAGGTCACCTGACAACTTGCAGGAATCCGTGCTATCCACCTCCTGTGCTGGGTGCCAGGGCCTGAACTCAGACGCACCGACTTAGCAGCAAATCCCTTTACTGGCCAAACCACCTTGCTGGTCCCAGCAGTATGATCTTTTTAATCCCTCATAAGACATATTTTAAAGGTTCACACGCATAAAGATTTCGTGGCATGGGGGTAGCGTACCTTTAGGACTGTAAGACACTCTGGGTTTTGCAGGAAGGGATTTGAGTCCATCACTTCAGAATCCGTTTACGTCTCTGAGTTGCCCACTGAACAACAGTAAAACAAGCTGTATCCTAAGCCACAGCCCGGTGATCTCTAAAGAACCTGAGGTATCCACATTTTCTAGCAACCATTTCCCAGTCACCACACCAGTGGGGAAAAGTTGAGGAATTTTTGAGGGGATTGGTTCTCTTCCTCCTCTGGACAACATCTACTTCAGCCAGGGAGGCGGCTGAATTTCCAATGTGGCCGCTAGATGGCGACATCGCATTGGTGAGGCGGACAAGGTGCAGACTGGACGTGTTCTAAGACCCTGGCAGAAACTAACAAGAGAAAGGACTGAGGAAGAAACTGCGACAGACAACTGTAAGAAGGAAGGCGAACTGTCTTCACTTATGGGACAAAATATAGAATGACAGGACTTAGAAGGGTTTAAGGTTTTTGTTTCTGTTGAGACGAGGTCTCACTATGTAGCACTGGCTGGTACGTATGTAGACTGCACTGGCCTTAAACTCAATAAGATTCACCTGCTCCCTGCCCCCGCCCCCGCCCCCGCCCCCGCCCCCGCCCCCCACAGGCTGGGATTAAAGGCCTGTGCCTTTTATTTCTTGTATTTATTTGTTGTTGGGGGTCAGGGCATGCCACAGAATACCTGTGGAGGTGAGAAGGCTATGCTTAAAGGTTGTTTCTCCAGGGGATTAAACTCTGGTCTCTTAGGCTCAATGGCAAACGCCCCTCCCCGGAGCTATCTCATCAATGATTTAACTCTTCTATAAGCAGAACTCAACCTTACGAAGCACCTTAGCAAAGGAAGAAAGTTCTATTACAGAATAGGAAGGCACTGCATGTGCCAGGCTCCACACAATCAAGGGTGCCCTGCGCTGCCAGTGCTATCGAAGAAAATCTCTGCTGGAGGACGGCACGGCTACAGGGTAGAAGCCTGAGGGTTTAGTGAGTACCAGGTTCACCTAAAAGCACTTGACGAAAGAATTAGTCCATTGAGCTTAATAAAAACACAGGATGAGTTCTCGTAGAATCCCCATTTCACGGAGGAAGAAACAAAGCCACAAGATTAATCTGACTGTGCTGCTGAAGAACTGGCGCTCAAGCCAGCCTCTCTCGACTCCTCTGTCACAGTAAGTAATGACAGGCAAAGGACAAAGCTCTAGGGAGACAAGGCTATCAATGCGCCCGGTGGTGTCTGAACTCAAAGGGAGGAAGGGAAAAGTCAGAGCTATGCAGCTAGACAGCCTCCTATGAAGGAGAAGGAAGAAGTTACAACATCAAGGGTGGCATCTCTCACATATTAAAATCATAGAAAGTCCTGGGGAGCTGGGGACGAGGGGGAGTGACTGATTGACATCCTACGCTATTGGCCCCATTTTACAGTACTGACATCCACAACTGGACGCTCCCCTCCCCACACACTCAAAAAAGTAATGAAAATTAAAAACCACATTTCCTCCCCAAAATTTTCCTGAATTTAATTTTCTAAATATAGTAGGAGATAATTTTATTTTGCTGTTTAGCGAGACAAGGAGAAACGTCTTTCACAATCACCGAGTCTCCACCTCTTTGCTCAGTCTCAGAAAAGTTAAATGGCGTGTTTTATATCAAAGAACTGAGGGACAGCTAAAAGGAATCTAGGCCCACCCGGCCTTCCAGGGCTCCAGAGTAGCATTTTCCAATGTCTATGGTGGGGAGGGGGCAGAAGACTGAGGTGGAAATCACACCAGGCTACAGAAAGAGAACAAAAGCCTCAGTAGGGGATCACCAGAGCCTATTCACGCATAACTCAGGGGATCACTCTGGAACCTGACAGCAAGGCCTTTATAAGGATCTATTAGAGCCCAATATGAGTGGCATCGGACTTCATATTAAGACTGGGGACTCTACTGTTATGCACAGTGAGAACGCAGGGTGGGCAAGCAAAGCAAGCCCAGGAGTCTTCATGGCACTCAGAACTAACTCCAAGGCCAGTTTACGTGTGTCCTATCTTCTCCACGTGTTGGGATGCAGGTCTGGACTGGATGGGGGTGGGGCCAGACACGGGCAAATCTGCATGATTTCAAGTGACTCAGTGAAGCTGAGAGGAAACATTCAATTAACCGCTCTCTTCAGAAAAGGGCAGGCTGCAGAGCTGAGGTTAACTAGACTTTCCATCCAAGACAATCTTGGTGTTTGAAAAGCTCACTGATGAGCGTGTCAGAAGAAATGGTGAGAAGACAGCATCCAACTGAGAAAGGCCACTCTTGGCAAAGTAAGTTCCTAGGACTCGGCTCGCCTACACTGTGGCTCAACAGACATCACGAAGCCATTAACGCCCAAAAGTGGACAACAGAACCATCAGCGGGGCTTCCCTTCGAGCCCCAGAGTCTGGGAGCCTGTTTATTACCTCAATACAATGATGCCCAGGGAAAACTGGCAGAGAGAATAGGCACCACGAGACACAGACAGACATGGGTACGATGAAGACTTCACTCACTGTCTAAACACAGTGGACAGCTAGTGACTCAGAATGGTCCCCTCAAACCTACAGTCCACCGGGTGGACGTTTGTCACCTGAAATCTATACAGATGCTTCCTATTTTTTTTCACCTAGTTATCAAAGGTTACTAAAATAATTGAAATTAGGAGAAATATTCCTTTATAGTAACTCACTGCTATCTAATTATCAGGCTTCTGTGCCTTACAGTGAGTATCTCACTGACTCAATCAGTCACACTTCCAACAATCGATTTATAGATAAGCAAACATGCAAAATCACCTCAGGAACTTTCAAGTTCTGGTCTATAAAATATTTAGGTTTCAATACCATGTGCGTTACCCACATAAAGATTAATTTTAAAAAACGACAACTCCAAAGCCAGCTTAAAGGAAGTGCCATGTTTTAAAGGAAACTGGCAAGTTTAAGTATATAGAAGCCCAAGAGCTATGCACCTCAATCGGTCAATGCAGAAGGACAAGTGCACACATGCACATCTGGACGCACATGCACAACTGTGAATAGCTGTTAATGTGTAACTAGTGCAGTGAGGTGTGAAATAAAAAAAAATAAAATAAAAATTTGAAGTTTCCAGCTCCTACCACCACCAAGAATTTTCTGTAATACTGATAAACTACTTTCTAAAGTACTTCGAAAAGTGTCTAAGTTTGGCGGTAGAGGCCTATGAATGATCCCTGTACTTAAAACACTGAGGCAAGAGTAAATCAAGTTCAAGTGTGGGCTACACAACAAGACCATCTCTAGAAGAAAAAACAAGAAACCAGTTCTCTCAAAGAACTCCGGTTCTCTCAAAGGTCGTTTCTGTCATTCCATAGCAAAGTAAACTGTTGGAGAAGGGCATCCTTCTCTCTGCTGTACCCACTTCCAACACAGTGGCATTCTTCTTGTCTAGCAGGCCACCAGATACTCCGTGAGAAATTGTGTCAAGCCTACCAGGAAATATAGGAAGGATCCTCCCTAAGCCTCAGGAACACATCCCATCCCAGCCGTAACCGAGCTGAGGATAAATATAAAACCAAGCAGCAGCATCGTTATCTGTGTAAGTCACCACAGCCCCAGCTGTTCGTCACTCCTCATAAAAGACGCCATTTTTTCGGCCTTTTTTTTTCTTTTTCTTTCTTTCTTTCTTTTTTTTTTTTTTTTTTTTGTTCTGTTCGAGTATTAATCCTCACAGTCTGGGGCCCAGAAGAAAGAAAAGCTAAAGCCTTGTTCACTGGCTTCTTGTTTCTTCATACAAACACAGCAGTAACTTCTATGGTTCTGAAAGACTAATGGTAAGACTCATTATGGCATCAGTATTTCTAACCTAGAGAATGGAGCCTTGTGAGTACTTAAGGAAGAAAGTGGATGAATTCCCACTCAAATCGAGACACACCAACCTTAGGATTCTAAAACCCACAAGGTAAAGTGTTAAGTAAAACCGGCATACGCGAAAAGGCATCTGCAGAGCCGTTAAGCACGAGCGCGGATGACTGATGCCACACGGCTCTCATCCATCTCCAGAAAATCCAAAGTCACCGAACCGAAGATATTAATATCTTCAGTTAAAGAATTCCAAACCATTAAAAGGAACAGACTTCACAGGGAACTAATTTGATTTTTACAAAACCTTGTTTACTAACCATTCTTACACAAGCCCATGTCCTCTTCTCTGAACCAATCAGACCCAGGGGGTGAGGGACTGAGACATGGAACAGGTACACATTCTAATCTTCAATCTTTACAGATACTGGACATCAGCCATGTTCTCCTCAATGTCCACAGATCTCAGTGTCACGGGACATTAGGACCGCGTCCATCCCAAATCACACATCTTTATAAGGAACTGGGAAACTTCCTCCTGGGGACCTGTTGCCAAACGCTATTTACAGGGGCCTCCGAGTGCATCACCTACCATACAGCCTGCGTCTTTCGAGTGCATTTTCTTCAGGCATCTCAGACAGAGAAGTCCAGAGCCTCGGCCACAGCACGTGTGGAAGCATCTCATACTTAGCACCATTGAAAAGGAACTCTTTTCTGGGGCTCAGATAGCACCTGTCATACACTGGCTAAGACAAGCAGTTCAAAGCAAGCTGGCCTCCGGGCACAAACACCTCTTCCATGAACTAGAGTTTGAGTTTTAAATGAGTCTTGGAAAACAAATGGGAGAAAATCACAACCCAGAGAAAAACCGGTCTTGTGTGCTTCATGATTAAAAGAAAACAAAAATCTTTTAACGGTATAATTGCCTTCTCCATCTCATTCTTACCCAACCCCCCCCACTTTAATTTTTAAAAAAGTCCATTCATTTTTAAATCACAAAAGGTCTGGAATTCTGAACACTTCCTAATGACTACCTCAGAACTGTGTCAGCAACGTAAACATGGAGAACACCTCTGAAACTGGTCCCGCGTTCACGCCGGGTACACTTAGGAGCACACCTGTGGGTTGTTTTGGTTTTTGAGACAGGGTTTCACTCTTTAGCAAAGGCTGCCCTCAAACTGGTGATCCTCCTGCCTAGGGTTACAGGTCTGTGAGTACACCCGGCATGACCTTACATACACAGTGTCAACCATGACTGTCACACCAGTGGACAAAGATGCCTGACTCTCGATGAACAAATAACCACAGGCCGTGGTCTGTGCTGAAATTCCAACATGAGGGAGCCTGAAAGAGGGTGAGAATTGTGTAGCACTGGCCGCACACCAGACCAGCCAAGCCTACAGGAGATTAGGAAGTTTTTAAAGGGACTTTCATGCAAACACATGGACAGTGCCCCAAAGGCACAGCAAGGAGAGTCCTTTCTGTCTGTCTCTCTCTGTCTCTGTCTCTCTGTCTGTCTCTCTCTGTCTGTCTCTGTCTTTCTCTCTGTCTCTCTTGCTCTCTGTCTCTGTCTCTCTCCGTGTATGTGTGTGTGTGTGTGTGTGTGTGTGTGTGTGTGTGTGTGTGTGTGTGTGTGTGCGCTCCGCCTAGCATTTACTTCAGCTTCCACACAGTAAGTGCCCACTAACAGCTGGCTAGATTCAGTTGCTGGAAGGTGCATTCTTACAAACCAAATGAAACCAGATTAAAAGGGAAAAAAACCCTAAAGGACCTTGAGGGCTCCCTGAGGACAAAGGAAGGACGGACAGACAGACGGGCAGGTAGACAGGTGGACGGACGGACAAGGAGTGAAGACGAAGCCACTGATTCCTGACCTACCTTGCAACCGTAACAAGAGCAGGGAATATTTTCACCAATAAATAACCTTGAGAGGAAGACCAAAAGCCCAACGTAGACACGACTTCCTAGGTCTGTTCCTATGGTAAAGGCGAAGTACCTTCAGATAAAGGCAGACCAGTTTGAAAACGAATCCACTTGACTGTATTCTCAGAATCCTAAGAAATTCGAATTTTTTCATTTAAGAGAAAGTTTAAGGCTATAAGCTCCTAAACAACAACTGTAACCAACCAAGAGCTGCCCATGCAGATTCTGGAGTCTCTAAGAAATAAAACTTATTTAAAAAAAAAAAAAAGGGGGGGGGTTGGGGATTTAGCTCAGTGATAGAGCGCTTGCCTAGCAAGCGCAAGGCCCTGGGTTCGGTCCCCGGCTCCGAAAAAAAGAAAAGAAAAAAAAAAAAAAAAGAAAGGAAAAAGGAAAATCACACCACTGCCCTAAAGTGAGCAGTTCTTCTGCATCAGTACCACTTGTTAATACAGGAGGGAAGAATTTCCCTCCCTGCTGCAAACAACCCATTTCTCTACTGGAAAACTGTAGATAAAACAGGCCCCTTGCCTAGGCTCCTAAACTCCACAGGTTCTGGGAGAGGGTTTTTACTGTCAAAAGTCACACCTTCATTAGCATCTGTGTGTTGTCCCTTTGGACTCAATCCCTCAATTACCTAGCTAAGTAAGAGCAGGATCCCTTTTTCTCTGCTTGTCTGTTTCTTGCCTGACATCCAATCCCCGCTGTTACAGCTTCAATTACCAATCTGTTGTATTGCAGTAATTCATGGATCTTAAAAGCTCACGAATTTAGAGAAAGAAAAGAGACAGAGAGAGAGAGAGAGAGAGAGAGAGAGAGAGAGAGAGAGAAACTCCAACCTGCACTTGTGTTTACTGAATAATCTTAGTCAGATCTTATGGCTTGTTGGCATAATGTACTCTCCTCAATCTTTTAAGTTTTTTTTTATAAGAAAACAAAACAGGTTCAGATGTTACTCACATACCCTGAGAGTCACTGTTTTCAAGCATACAATACAACGTTTTTGAGTATATTCAGAGTTTGTACAACCACCACCACAAACTGAGGCTAAAACATGTCATCACCCCCCTCCAAAAAAAAATCCCGGACCCCTTAACTTGATCTCCCCCAGCATCTGGTGCCATACAAGACTTGGCAGTTCATAACTTATTTTCTCCATTTGTAATATTTTAAACACCCCCATGTTCGACCCTTGGATCTTTCATAGAGATGTCCTCTTCTAATCCTTTCGACAATTCCAACATATGACCTTTTAAACTTCAAGCCCTGAACCCCCACCGGTCTGCCCCTCCACAAAGTGGAGTTGACTTGCTATTTTCCCTGCAGAAAGACCTAAACTATAATTTGCCAGTTAGGTTCTTCCAAAAGTTCTTATTCTGGGTTCTCCTTCTGGTAGGTAATAAAACACCAACTTCTTTAAACACCAACATTGCACATACCTCCGGTTCCTCTGACAACAGGATTTTACCGTGCCCTCGGCAGAAAGATGACTAAATCCTTTTTAGGAGACAATCACAATAACTCTCAAGTGTGTGTTGATTTTCAAAACAGAAAGCCACCCTACATTATCTGGCTGCCGCTCATAACTAAAGTCCCTTGTGTAGGTCTGCTCATTTTCCTGCTACGAAGCAAACATGTTTGCAGGGTTGCCTTTCTTCCAGAAACTTCCACAGTCCCAAGTCAAAAGATGAGAACACATCCACTTAGGTCACACTCTAAAGAATCGCCATTCCTCAAACCCTATACCTGTATGGCTCAAAGACTGCCTCTGCTGGCACCCAGAGACTTTCTCCTCAGTTATGTGGTCTAGCACCTTTCGGGCTAAAACTCGACCCTCAGCTGTTAGGAGGAAGGAAGGGCAGATACCCAGACAGAGCTTCAGCAGGCCCTAACCAGGATGCCAGTGTTTTCAGGCTCTCCATCACACTTCGAGGAACTGGCCATTATAAAAGCAGCCTCTCAGGAAGAGCTTGGTCCTCACGGGACTGAAAACAACACATACTAAAATACCTTTCTCAAGCTGCCCCAGTTCTGGACAAAGAATACCCTTCAAGAAGACCCAGCCCCATCCAGTTTCAGATGCCTGCTCCAAGAAGCAAGGCCATCACGGCTACTTTGCATTTCAGAACTTCTACTATTAAATAACAAAAGTAGAGAAGTACACGGTACAATCAGATGCCACAGTGAAATGGACTCGTTCCTAGTGTCTTCTAAACCATATTTAGTCCTTAAAGGCTAGAAATCTTCCCTGCCCCCAAACACCGTCTAACCGCCCAATCCAGTGTGCTCAAAGTTTGGAAAACAAAGGACAGGAGAGCCGGATTTGTGGGGTCGGCCCTAGTCTGCGCCTTACACTAGGCTTACTACAGCTACAGTTCTTTAAAGACCTGCTCGGACTCCATCGTAGATATTTCTTAAAAGAGGCTCAGGGTTTGTTTATAGAAACAGCCTTTGTGAACTACGGCAGTGGTGGGGCCGCACGGCCCGCGCAGCCTCCATCGTTTCCCCCTTGCTAACTCCTCAAGGCTAGGTCGTGATTTTTTCGAAGTTAATAGGCACCACCTGCATACATTCTGCAAACATTACTCATCCGCACGCCCTCACTTCCCCAGCCCCAACTCAAGAGACTGCATTTAAAGTTTTAATCGCGTTCAAATTACTCTACCATCTCTGAAGTACCAGTATGCCACTGTTTTTCTCGAGAACAAAACCCCCTCCTCCTCCTGCTGCCCCCATACACTGTGGAGAGTTCTCATTCCCAGAGACACCCCACCACCACCACCTACTCCTACCCGACACCACCAAAACAAAAGCTATCAGATTGCAAGCGATAGCGAGCATGGAGCGATACTGCTTATTAAGTATGTACAAAGGAAGTGCGGGGCGGGGGGGGGGGGGGCGGGGGTTGGCAATGCAACACAACTTTGGGCACAACAAAACCAAGGCCAGGGCTCCGCGTTCACAAAACAAAACAACCACCCGTCCACTACCATACTACAGATCCTGTCGCAGCTCAAGCCACCGCACATCTCTCGCCAGTCCAGTTGTCACCTCGTGGTCGTATGGCTGTGGATGCACCTAAATCCGCGCGGAGAGCACGTGTGTGTGGAAATGCACGTCGACTCTGCACATGGGTGGATGTCTCTAACTCCTCTTACTAAGACACTTCTGGGGAAAAGTGTCCAGAGCGAGGTAGAAACTGAGAGCCCAAGGAACCTCTAAGCTGGGTATCATCCAAGCCCCCCCCCCCCAACACACACACACACAGGCGTCTGATGAAAGTTTTAAGCTCACACTTCCTTAGGGGAAGCTGGGGAGCACACCCCGCACCCCAAGGCCACACCGGGAAGCCCAAGTTACCAAGTCTTGGGAGAGGTGGGGACTAGACACCTACAGGTTCCAGAGATGCGAAAGGCCAAGAACCAGAGGGGCCCGATGGGCCCAACAAGTTGGGTGATATAAGGCCGCGCCGTGATGTTTGGAAACGTGTCCTGGGGCCGCGAGGCTTCCCCATCCCGTACCTCCCCCTCAAGGACAACTTGCACCCCGCGGGGCAGAAGGCTCTGGCTGGCCAACACGAAGTACTAGGTCGGTCTACCCTAGGACACACCCGTGGAGCCTCCAAGGGTGCTGTCATGGTGCGCAGCGCTGGATGGGCGCTGGGGTGCCAAGTGGCGCGCCCCGGAGGGGGAGACGAGGGCAGCGGGGCTCCCGGAGACACCCAGATGCCAACTTCCCCACCAAGTGCCCAGGAGTAGGCTGCCCCTGACCCGCTAGGGAGGAGGCACTGCCCACCCACCAGGCCGCGTGCGGGACAGCGCTCCTGGGACAGCGAAAGAGAAAGCCCCGAGGCCCTTCCCGCGCGCAGATGCGCTGAACTCAGGCTCTTGGAGCTCCTGAACCGTGAACTCGGGCCCCGATCCGCTCTGGCCTTCCGGGAGAGCCCCACCCTCCGCTCCCGAGCCCCGGAGTCCGACAGCTGCGCCCGTGGCAACTGGGTTTTCCCAAACAGGGCGCAGCCCCTCGGAGGAAAAGTTCCCGCAGTGGCCGCGGGCGGCGGGCAAATACTCACTTTCTCCACTCGTCGGCCAGAGCGAGAGCGCGGCGGAGAGAAACACGAGCCCCCACAGCGAGGTCGGGGACCCTCCTCCGGAGCCAGACTTCATTCCTTTTATTTGGGACGAAATTCCCTTTTCTCAAAAAAAAAAAAAAAGAAAGAAAGAAAGAAAAGAAAAAAAAAGAAAAAAAAAAGAAAAAAGTCTTCAACTCAGTCCTCACTCTCGTCCAAAAACAAGAGCGAAGATCCTCGGAAAGCGGCGTGGACAGGGAGGGTGGCGCGGGGCGGCCCCTCAGCGCCGGCAGCAGCGGCCCACGGGGCGGCGGAGTAGGGAAGCCGGGGCGCGCCGGGGCGGGCTGTCGGTGTCGTCGGCCTCCATTTGCAAACCCAGAGATGCAGAAGAGGGAGGAAAACTGTACAGAAAGAGGAGCAAAGCCCAAATCGCCGCAGGCGGGGACAAACGCCCCCGATCCCCGGAGGGGACGACCACCCGAGCCTACGCGGCGGGAGAGCCCGACGCAGTTGGCGAGACTGGTCCGAAGTCCCGGGCGCGGGCGAGGCCGGCGAGGGGCAGAAATGCTGAGTGGAAATGAATGAGCGGTTCCCCCTCCTCCGGCTCCTCCTCCTCCTCTGGGCTCCGCTCGCCGCCGCCTCCTCCCTCAGCGCCGCCGCCGCGAGCTCCTTCCCAAATCCAAATCCAGGACACACAAAGCGGCGGCCGCGCAGCGCTCAGCGCTCCCGCCGCCCCGCGTCGGCCCCCGCCCGCCGCCGACTCCGTGCGCGGGGGCTCCGGCTCGCTGAAGGTCAAAGCCGAGCACGCCGCGTGCCGTGGAGCTCTTGCAGGCACGGGAGAGGCGTGGAGGGTCCAAGGAGCGGGGCCGAGGGTCTGCGAGCGCCGGGCGCGCCGGGATAGGCTCGCTGGCGGCTTCCCTGTCGCTCGCCTCTCTCGAGTTCGCCCGGTGCGCTCGCTCCTCCTCGGTTCCCCCTCCTCCTTTTTTTCCGCTCAGCGGAGTTAATGCTGGTAAACAAGAACCTCAGCCTCACCGCGCCGCCGCCGCCACACACTGGGGGCTCTACGCGCGCGCTCTCGGGGCCGCGCACACGTGCCCGCGCGCACACTCCAAGCGGCTACAGCCGCAGTCCCGGCGCGCCGAGGGCCGGGCCCCGACTCGGCAGTCGCCAAGAGCCGGAGTTCGGGATCGCAGGGACGTGCGGAGCGGAGCGCGGGCGTGGGGAGCCGGGCCCAGGAGGCACCGCCCCCCGCGCCTCCACCCGCGCCGGCCCCCGCGCGCACACTGAGCCACGCGCGCGCCCACGCTTCCGCCCCCACCCGCACTGCGCCGGCCGGCCCTGTCCGCACCCTCCCCACCCGCAGGACTCCAAAAAACAATGCCCCGGGCGCCGGCGGGACTCGGTGGCCAAGGGGGCGGCGGCAGGGCGGGCGGGCTGCGGGCGCGGTGGGCGGGGAGTGCGGCCCCGGAGCTTCATTGAAAACAACAACAGCGCGGCTGGTGAGCGCGCTGGCCCGCTCTGTGAAAAAGCTTCATTGTTTCTTGCAGCTGTTGCAAAATAAATAAATAAGTGCATGCATGCGGCATTTTTTCGCAGCGTGGTGGAAAGCCCGGACGCGGCGGGAGGGGCACACCTGGGGGAAAGGGGACCCCTGAAGAGACTGCTGCTACGCAAGGCACTTTCCACCCCAAGCTTGGGCGCCCGTGGCGGTGCTCCTTGGGTATTCCGGTGCTTACGCGCTGACAGAGAGCGGACAGGGTGCGGTCCGCATGCCTCTGTTCTCGAAGCACCGCGATTCCACCGCGGGTCCCGAGCCCTGGAAAGGGGACCCAGACAGGCGGCCCCTCGTGCCCAAGACGCGTCTCCGCGGCGGCCGCCAGAGGGCGCGGCGGCAGCCCGGGAGGGCTGGCCCGGGGAATGTCGCCTCCCTCCCTCCGGGGGAGGAAATGTGGGGGCCCCGAGTCGGGGACCGACTCGGCTGGGTCGTGCTGGCGGGGCCTCCCAGCCCCATTCCTCTCCCGCCCTGAGGGCGCTCCACCGCATCGTGCTGGTCGGTGCTCCACCACGTGGGCAGCTGCGGAGAAGGACCGCAGCGCGTGTCGGGCTGCGGGAACCCGCAGCTGGGGGGCGTGTCCGGGGGGTTCCCAGGATGGGGATTGCGGACGGGGACCCTAACCCGGACAACGTCGTCTGGCTCAGGTCCCAATCTTAAGAATGTGTAGCCGTCACCAAGGATCGGTGGCCACTGCAGAAACCCACCCGCACCTGCCTGTAATATCCCCCCTCCCCTCCGCGTCCCTCTAGCTTCATTTGATCCGTAAGTGACTTGAAACTAGCACCAGCCCAAGTATCCTCGGTGGATTTCTCGAATGTGCCAGAGGAGAGGTTTCCCTGAGGCTTCCCCGGGACTGCCATCTAACGAACAAACACTGCGGAGGCCAGGTCCTCAAAGGGGAAGAAAACAGTAATGGCTGGAGAAAGGAGTTTGAAATACGTGGACTTTTAAAAATAGTGATTGGATCACGTGTCGCCCTTAATGCGGTCGGGCTTCATGACTCAGGCTAATTGATATCCACGATAAATAAAAAGATGGCTCATAAGAGTTGTGAATGTCTGGATCAAATAGAAGTGTTTGTCTTGTAAACAGTCAGACTCTGGTTGGTGGAGAGGACCAGTTCTGTAGCAAAGAAAGGTTTCTTTCATTACTCAAATAGTAAAAGATTTCTGCATTACACTTATGCACCCCATCTTTCATAAGGGATTTTTGCTAAATTTAGAGCTGAAAACAAATCAAAAGCCACGGTAAATGAAACTAAGCCCATGTTTTTCTGTATCGTCTGAATCAGTTTTTCCCTTAGAAATGTTGGGCTACGTTCAGTGAATCGGTTCTATAGAAGGGACGATTTAAAAGGAAGGAAAGAAAATTATTCACATAGGGCTTTTTTTTTTAATCTAAAACTTGCCTTATTTTTTAAATAAATTGTTCCGGTTTTAGATGTTCCTGAACATTAAGAAATAAATGCATTAGAACTTTAACTTAGATGCATCGTTTAAAAAACTACAAACCCAGATTTCTAATATTAAAGTATTTCTTCAGAGCATTCTCTGCATGGAAGGCATTCTTAATAAGTCCAGCCTGGTAATCACAGCATATAATTCAAGTGCAAAGGAATAGCATTAGATTTTATTTCAGAATGCTTTGATACATACTTGTAGATTAAGACCAAATTTAGCAATGCTGTTTGTGCAACATTAAAAAAATCTATAAATGCAATGTTTTTAATATTAGTTGTGAAAATGTTTGCACATTTGTCCCTGCAAACATAAGAATATAGAACAAAGAGAAATAACTAACTGGTGTTTGTAGGGGAAGCAGAGGTTTGCTTTAGTGCTTTAAGTTGTTTATTTGTTTGGTACCAAAAATAATATTTTACCTGTGAATTTTTAAATGTTTTCTTAAAGTAGTAGGACATCGCACTTTTAGACAGAGAAGTTAAGGGCTTAATATTGGGAAGATGAGATTAAAGTCAGTTCCCTTCAGGCTCTACCTTGACCTTGAAAAAGATGTTGGCTTTCACTTTCTTCTGTGATCACCTTCTGCCTACCCAATCAGACTTACTCTCCTTCAACCCTGCAAACAAAATCCCATTTGCTTTATACCTACAGGGATGGTACCTCACACATTTTGTTTTACACCATTTCCCCCAGGCATCTTACACATTCCCCTCTTTTGAGCAGAAATTGGTTTCTTGTTTCAAATAAAAAAAATTAGCTTGATAGCAGCTTCTGATCTAATTATCCGGTCCAATGTACCAAACTCCCCAAAGATGTGCCATGTACGTGGTGAACATGTAAGACACAACCCACATGATTGCCCCATGTAATAAGGTATGTTGTGATATGTTTCCAGAAGGAAATCTAAGTCCACAGCAAAGACCTGAACTACAGCCTCAGGCATCATGGGCATAATCTTCCAGACAGAATGTCGAAGACACATATTCAGGTTCCAGAAAGCCACACAGCATGATAGTATTTTTGATGGAACCTTAAACACAAAGAAAAAAAGATGGAAAGGGTTTGTTTGTTTGTTTGTTTGTTTGTTTGTTTGTTTTTTGAGCAATAAAATTGAACACATGGCTGTATAAATAAATATATCGGTTATGTATGAAAGGTGAGTGGAGAGTATTCATTTCTTTGAAGGGAAGAGGGGAATCCCTTGAACGCACAGAAAGTTCTTGGAAATGTGAAGGATTTGCAAAACTGCCTTTTATGATTGTGACTAACACACGTTTCAAGAGTTTTAGCATATATGAAATATTAAGCAAAAGTACGTAAGAGACTTCAAGTTTACCAATATGAATCTTCCAGATTTTAATTTGTTTTGTAAACAACTCAGAAATAATTTTTAAATGATGTAACTAGTCTGACACCGAAGAACACATTTCAGAAGAGTACACACTCATACTGTATCAATGCCCTAAGACAAAAACAAATCATAAAAGGAAATGAAAGAATTCACTACTTAGGACAATCGACTTCGTTAATAAAACCCCTATTGTGAGAAACACTGGCATTCTCTGGAAAGGTTAAACACACCAAACTTAGGCACTAGCATTTCTACCCCCAGCTTTTTACCAAAAGCAATAAAATATGTTCACAAAAATAGCTGTATGGCCAAGCTAGTAGCCACTTTACTCATCATATTGAAGATCTGGAAACCACCCAAATGTCCTTCTAAGGGATGGATAAACAAATCATCTAACTCAATACAACCCAGCAATAAAGAGGAGCTAACTGCTAATCTGTGGTGAATACTCAGACAGATCTCAGAAGCAGAATGTATAAGCCAGACACAAAAGAATACGTACTGTATCAGACCGTCCAAATTAAATTCAGGGGCAGGCAAAATGGATCTGGGAAACCAAAAGCAAAATTAGGTCCATGATTTTCCTTGGTGGGTAGGAAGTGAGTGACTTCAATTCAGAAGAAAACAAAACAAAGAGCATTCTGGGGTGATGGCAACAGGCTGATTCCAGGTGGGTGATTCTCTGTGCATTCACCAAAACCATCCAGCTGCACACCTTAGACACATGGGCATCGTTATATGTGGATGAATCTGGATTTAAATGTTGAAAGGGTGCATTGTTATATATGTTGAAAATTTTGCAGCTGTTCTAAAAAAAAAAAAAGTCAACCCGGAACTCCCTATGCTTTGCTTCTATGTGAGTTAGTACAAATTCTAAATTCCAATCTCTTTGCCCAGGCTGTTTCTGTAGACAGACATCTTTTAGGAGGGCCTTTGTGAGAGACCTCCCTCAAGGGCCTTCAGGTATGGAAGTCATCACAATGTCTCTACAGAGAAGTCTAGGGACACCCAAAGTGTGATGTGACTTTGTGGCTGGTTCCTGTCCCCACATAGCCACAAACAACTAGAGATCTGTTCGTGCCCAACTCGAGATTTCCCTTTTTCTCTCTCTCCTTTTTCTTTTTCTCTTCCTTCCTTTCTTTCTCCTTTTCTTCCTTCCTTCCTTCCTTTCTTTTTTCCTGTCTTTCTTTCTCCTCACTTTCCTTCTAACACGGTGTCACATAGCTCCGGACTAGCCTACTAATCTTTCTGCCTCAGCCTCCTTAGAGTTGGGCTAACAGGAATGAGTCACCACAACCAGCTAATTGACAAACTCTTCTGTTTTGGGTTTCAGGGATAGCCAGCTCCTGAGGCATAAATGCTGTGTTCCTGCATGGTGGAGATTCCAAAGAGCATTTGTGTGGAACCCGTCAAGAGAACAGCCTCCTGGGGTTGCTTTCAACACCCTGTTAGTGAACTATCAACAAGAACAGTTCCTGAAAACCCAGGCCTCGGCTCTGAGTGACAGGCACTGTTGGGACAGTCATTGATCCAAGGTGGAGACTCTGTGGCTTCTGTGGTGGCGCCCTGTCCGAAGCACAGTACTTCACAGGGAGGCATGAGGGTACCTGACTTATCGTGATTCATGCCCTACGTGATGATCTGTGAGAAAATGAGCAGATGTACGCAGGCATATCTCGCCCGTCTGCGAGTGTAATCTTCTCCGGCTGTGATTCGCAGTGGTTATTTCCGGGGATAGGTGTGCCATCCCTTCGTCCATGTAATTAACTTTCAGACATATCAGTAGCGAGGATCCCTGCACGGCAGACAGCACAAAAGATGCATCTTCCGTGTTGCAGGGCATCCGAGTGCGGTTATGTGAGTATTCGGGTGAAATCAAATGTCTGTTTCCTATGACTGATGCCAGCAGCTCTGAGACATTTTAGCAGCAGCACAGGGGCAGTGAGAGACACACTAAACATCCACTGAGCCCCTTCTGACTCCACTAAGCTGTGTGACTTTCTGCAAATGTGTCCACCTTTTGCTCCTTTTCTCTGTGAAGGGAAAATGTTGACATTGACTTTTCAGCTGGAAGAGATCATAACACCTTTGGTTTCTAATTGATATTCTAACACCTTATAATCTACCTTGCCTTCTCTGTCAAGTGACCAACAGTTTAAAAATCAATACTCCGGCCACTCAAGGAATGATAGCCTTGTTTCTCTAGGAGATGTTTTTTCTTTTTTTTCTTTATGTTTTACAAATTAGTGTTGCTTAGCTTAGAAATATATCTTGTGGGAATATATATATATATATAATATATATATATATATATTCCTCTAAGAATTGGAGTCTGGAAAGACAAGCAGAAACATTACTAAAGCAGGACAAAGTAGCCACAGCTAACCCAGGAAAGGTGCCCACCCAAGAATGGTCCTGCGAATGCTTTATTTTGGAATATTAAGTCCCAGTAGAAGCCTGTTCGGTAAGATAAATGTATATACTTAAGACAGGGGCTCACTGTGTAGCCCTGGTAGACCAGGCTGGCTTCAAACTCACAGAGACCCATCAGTTTCTGCCTACTGAGTGCTGGGATTAAAGACATGAGCCTTCCTCTTGTATAATGTCTTTAACAGCAATGCCAATAGGCAAGGTTCCTGATAGCTGACTTTGTCTCTGGCTTTAGGAGCTCTTTCTGGAAGGCACATAGAAAACACCATTGGTTCTCTAGGGTGGCTACCACATCTATAGAATGGTTTCTTTCCATCCGTCCTTGAAGGATCTTTGATGGTGTGGAGTCCCAACATTGACACAGAAACACAGAAGAAGGCTGACACCTACATTCAGAGAAGATGGAGGGGTGCGGTAAAAAGACATCTTACAGGGCTCTTCATTTCAGATACCTAAAAATTGACCCAACAGATCTCATCCTAATGGCTAATGCGCAGAGCAAGACCAATGGGAAGAGAGTACATTTCTCTTAGCTTAGAAAATATATCTTGTAGTTCTGAGTGCATATATATATGCACATAGTCCCTTCTTTTTTTTTTAATCAAAACAAACAAATTGATTTTTTCAGTCTCTGCTAGGAATGTGTTTTGTGTGGCAGAGAGAGAGAACCCTCATTCTTAGAGAGTGTCTGTGTGGTTCTCAGAGATCATCTGTGCGGACACTAAATTAAATTTGAATCATTTCCAGAGAAACGTTTGATTGACTGATATATTTGTAATCCCTTCCCACTCTAATCCAGTACTCAGATTCTATGTTTGAGTTACTGAGTCTCACGAGCCACTGAAAGAGTTTGGATTTGCTTTTAGATGGGTAGGGAAACGTCTCTACAGTCGAAGATGCAGGAGCTCAAAAAACGCATTAAATATACCTTGTCTTCTTAAAAAATTCTGATTAAACCACTCCTGAAAGAGATTCTGGGTCCAGATCCAATAGGCCAAATTCAGACATCAGAGCTTACGTCTAGTCAGTCACTTTGAGGAAAATGGTTAGAACAGGTGAAGGCAGAGGTTAAGATAATAGTTTGCTTGTAAATTTTGACAGAGTCTGTGGAAACAATCTAATTGTCCCTCTGTGGAAGGATGAATAGCACGCTTTATTTATGTCTTAGAAACTATACGGAGGTTAAAATGAAGGAACTAGGTCTAGATGAATGGACAAGGTGGTTCACCAAGGTTAAATACCCAGTGTCTTCCTTATGTAACTGGCAACCCAGAGACAATAGAACCTATTGTTACTGAATGTATGCACATGTAGCAAGAGTGAGATACACATGGAATACAAGAACAGCTTCAGGCTTTATATTCAGGAGGTGGAAAGAGAGCAAGAGTAGAGAGTAATCCCGACTGTGTTGTCAACATTTTAGTTGGTTAAAAGGAAAGATAGTCAACTGCACAATGTCACTCTTGCTAACCTCCCTGGCCCACTACATCCTTTCCTGAGTTCTGGGTCTGTTGTGCTTTTCCTTTGTCTTTTAAAAATCTTTTATTTCAGAACGGTTAAGGGTTTACAGAATTCCTGTAGTGACAGGGTGTCTTCTAGGCTTAATTGCTTGAAAGGAGAATCAGTTGGTAGAGCAAGGACGCATATGTGCGTCCTGCCTTACATCTATGTGTAGCAGAATGTGTTTCTAGATGCAACTGCTGCCTTAAACTTTCCATATTAACCTGACTTATATAACCATAGTCCATTTGTCAGAATTAGCAGACCAATTTTTGTCAATTGTTATCATTATTTTTTATTATACTCATTATTAACTAAATCTCTACTTTACCCAGATTCCCTGAGTTTTCTCCTAATTCTCTGATTCTATCTGAGGAGCTATCCAGGACATCCTTGAATCCTGACTCCTCCCAACTGTGACAGCTTCTTAGGCGGTTCTTTTATTTGATGACATGTCCCTCAGTTGGAATTTCATTTCCTCCCTCATGATTAGACTGGGGGATGTGTTCGGAGGAAGAAGACAAGACCCTGATGATAAAGTGTCATCCTTGATGCGTCAATCAAGGGTGCATGACTATCAGTGTGGCAGCGGCACTGTCGATGGCTGCAGTCGGCCATCCCTAGTCACATGCCATATTCCTGGAAAGAAAGCCATCGTGGGCCACCCTCACGTAAGAGGTAGAGAGTTATATTCCACTTCCTCAAGGGCCGGACGTCTGTGTAAATTATTTGGAGAACTCCCCTCCACGTTATTTATTTGATCATTTTATCTATAGCAGAATGAGCTCGTGGATATTTATCTCATATTTTCATGCTATCATTGCATTTTTACTTCAATACTGCTTTACGTACCACGTTGCTCTGAATGATGCAGCTCTGAGGGTACTTTCGCTGGCCCCTCGAGTCTCTTCCACCTCCTTTATCACTCTGGGGTTTGTTTCCGATGTGTTCGCTTTTCTGCTGCTGTGGGATGCCTCGGGTTCTTCTCCTGCATTTCCTGCCACAGTCTATAATCAGTTCTTTCTCCAAGATGCTCTGCTTCCTTCTAATTCAGAATGCTGTCCAAAAACCAACACTGGCTGCTAATTCAGCTTGCTGCTACTAGGCCAAATTGCCTGAAAGGAGAGTCTGTCAGCTGGCAGAGTAAAGACATATATGTGTCTGTGTCCTACCTTATATTTATGTGTAGTACAATGTGTTTCTAGATGCAGTGTCTATGCCATTGTGATGCTATAGTGAGTCCTCGCCGAAGTCCAACTGTGACCATTGGCTGACAGACTACTTCGGCCTCTCCTTTCTTGCTCTCATAACAGTGACAGCCCCTGGCTTGCCCCATTAGCCATCCATGTTCATTTATAATGATTTGAAAACATTTCTTTATCTTTATCTTATGTCTTGCATGTTCTGCCCACGTGTGTGTCTGTGCATGCTATACCTGGTGTCCATGGAGGTCCGAAGAGATTCCCTGAAACTGGAGTTACACTCTGAGTTGTCACATGTGTGCTGGGAATTAAACCTGGGTCCTCTAGAAGAGTAGCCAGTGTTCTTAACCATTGAGGCTTTCTCATTCCTTTAGAAAGACAAAAGGGAGGGGCAGGAAGATGGCTCCATAGATAAAGTACATGCTGTGCAAATCTGATGACCTGACGTCAGTCCCTGAAACGATTTTTAAAAAGTCTTCTGGCAATCAAAAACATAGCGTGCGCGCACACACACACACACACACACACACACACACACATACACAGAGAGAGAGAGAGAGAGAGAGAGAGAGAGAGAGAGAGAGAGAGACAGAGAGGGAGGAAGGGAGGGAGGGAGGGAGGGGAGGAGGGAGGGAGGGGGAGAGAGAGACAGAGAGACAGAGAGACAGAGACAGAATAAAATATTTTTAACTACAAAGAAATGTTTCAACTTATTACAGTATTTAAACCCCCCCCCAAAAAATGCAGACAATTTGCAGAGCTGACGGTGTGGGGAGAGGCTTTTCAAATGCTTGTCCATATCCCACCTGACCCCCTGTAGGGGGCTGAGACACATTCCTTGATCCCTCTGAGAGGCACTCACAGCAACATAGGCAAAAGACAAATAAAACCAGAAACCTGCTGTCCGAATTCTAAAACCCCACTGGGAAGGACAGTGAGCAAGAGGCTGGCTGGAGGGGCCCCCTGAAGAGGCTGTGGTGACATCCCTGAAGCAGTGGACAGGCAAGCTGGAGAGAAAAGCAAGGCTCGCATCTCTTGGCATTCTATGCCCTCTTTAGAATAACAGCTCTCTGAGACTAGGATGAAGGCAATGGACACTTAGCCTGGAAAAATATCCACCCCGCCCCCCGGGCCTCTGGTCTTGGAAGCCAAATGCATAGTTTCTTTGTTTTCATTTGCTAGGTGAAAATCTGGTCTTGCAAGGAGAATAGCATCATCCCGACTTTACAGTCAGGTTACAGTCAGAACATACATGTCTCATGCGTGTGCTCATCCACACTCTAATCAGCCACTGAAAGAGTGAGTTTTCTATTCCTTCTGGCACGATGTGTACCTAGTGTAGCACGTCTACTGCATGTTTGGTGTTAAATAAAACGTATGCAGGGCCATCAAAAAGACATATGCAAAAATTGTTTAATCCATAATTGGTTTATGTACAGTTGCCCCTCAGAGAACCTCGCCGTCAGTCTCCAGATGAAAACCATCACAAATGAAAAGTATACTAAGTCCAAACATATTACCAATGACCTTCCCAGCATCCTAGCTCAGCCACAGCACACTACAAGGTGTTGGTTGTTGCACCTCCTGACCTTAGGACTGGGGATCTCGTAAGAAAAAAAAACTGCCTTACATAGCAGCAATTCGGGGAAGAGACCACAACTCAAAACTGAAGCAGTTTTCCCTGCATCTACATCACTGTCATGCCAATGTAACACGGAAATCATAAATCGAATCACCAGAGACTAGGCAGCATCCGTGCTTACAAATATCCTGTCTGCCTGTTTATAGGAGATCAGCAGGTATTTGCTTCTTAGTTTCCAATGGGCCACAGCTACAAGGGCACACTTATCCTCCACAGGGGCAGGGTACGGGTGCGCTCATTCTGTTTTGAGAGTCTACACCAGCCTCCTCTCTTCCTCCCCAGTCTCATTTCCCTCCTTAGTATTTAAGTTAACATCGATGTAGGCGTTGTTGTATTTGCAAAGCTGGGTTACAGTAAAGGACGCACAATAAATGGTAGGGGTAGTGGTCTCTTAAGCTACTGTTTCTATGAGAGGTGGGGATCTTCTTCTGGGACTGGCGAGATGGCTTAGCGGGCAAGATGACTAAGCCATTAAAAAATACTTGTTTCACAAACTTGTCTACCTGAGCTCCATCCCTGGAACCCGTGTAAAGGTAGAAGGAGAGAACGGACTCCTCAAAGTTTCCTGGTGGGAACAAGGGAGTTATTTGAAGAAGTTTCCCAAATACCTACAGTTTCTACTCCAATTGCAATGGTGTTCACTGCCGAGCTTGCACCTGTAACCTCATGGAGCATGCCCTATGACCAGATGACAGAGGAAGAGAAGACGAGTACCTTGTTAACTGGTGATTCTGAATGTTGTGCAGAACACTGTTCAGTACAAACACACCCAGAAGTATTTGTGCTGAGTGAAGTATTGTTATGTGGATACAAATGGACTCTCCTAGAAAAAAAAAAAGCAGGCTCTTCAACAGGCGTGTGTCCAACTCTCCCTTCCCCATTCCTTAACTAACACCAGCCATCTCTGCTATCACAGGGACCTATAGGAAACTGAAATCTAGGAAGAGATGAGAGACAGCCACAAGGTATAGTAGCAGAAGATCTGTCCCAAAAACAGACAGCGGCCCAGCTTTCCAAATATCCGTTTTCAAGTATATGCGTTGAGCAAAGCAAGCCTGAACTTCTAGTTAGGCAGCATTAAAATGTACCACTTCCCTTTGATGATAAGTTGCTGCTGTGCACATCCACTTCATGGCTTGTTGGCTTAGATAACACCCAGCTCATGATGGGCAGCCCAGGTTTCACAGTTAACTTCCAGGTTTCACAGTTAACTTGGTAGTCCATTGTCAAATACTCAGTTTCCGCTAAGGCTCCATAGCAGGCTAAGAGCTCTCTCAAAGGGAGAATAATTGTCTGCAGATGATTCTGTGATTCACCTTCAGGGGCCTGCCAAAGGCTCCAAGCAGCATCTCTACCTGCCACTGACACCACAGGTACCGTTGGGACTGCTGGATCATACGGTCCAAATGGTAGAGCATCCTGCACGGTAGCCTGGACCTGTTGAAGAGCCTCTTCCTATATCTGGTTCCACCCAAAACTAGCAGCTTTCCGAGTCGCTTGGTAAATGGTCCCGAGTAACACACCTGAGGGAGAAACGTGCTATCTGCACGATCCAAATAAGCCCACAAAACACTGTGCTTCTTTCTTGGTGTTGGGAGGAGCTGGATGCAATAACCCTTTGCCTTAGAAGGAATGTCTCCGCACGCCCTACACCGCTGGACTACTAAGAATTTCACTGAGGTAGGCAGCCTTTGAACTGTGGTTGGATTGAGTTCCCATCCTCTGATATGCATATGTGTTACCAGTGAGCCCAAAGCAGTTGCCACCTTCTGCTTACTTGGTTCAACCAACATAATGCCATCAATAGAGTGAATCAGCATGGTGTTTTTGTGGGAGAGACAGTCAAAATCCCTTCCAATGAAGTTACAACACAGGGCTAGAGAGTCAACATTAGCCTTGAGGTAAAACTGTGAAGGCATAGTGCTGGCCTTGCCAACTGAAAGCAAATTGCTTCTGGTCGTCTTTATGGACAGGTACTGAGAAAAAAAAATGTGTTTGCTAGATCAATAGCCACGTACCATGAACCAGGAGACGTGTTCATCTGCTCAGGTAAGGACGCCACAGCTGGTACTCTCCAGCTAGTGTGAGTTAGACGTAAGCCAAAACTTCATTAATTTCCTGACTCTGATAAGCCCGTACTTTAACTGGAGAGTTCCAATGTTTCTTGGGATCTCCCAGAATCAACATCAATTCAGAATAGACCAATAAATAGGCCCTGGAAAAGTCTGATGGTTTCCTTTCCCCCAGATTTAGTTTTCAATAGTCAACTGTCATTCTCCATGATCCACCTGTCTCCCACGCTGGTCAGATAGGAGAGCTAAAGAAAAGACGTGGTGGAAATTACCATACCTTTCAAGTCTTTGGTGGTGGCAGTAATTTCTGCAATTCCACCAGGGATTTGATACTGTTTCTTGACTCACTATTTTCCCTGGCAGAGGCAACACTAAAGGCTTCCATTCAGTGTTTCCAACCATAACAGCCCTCACTCCACAGGTAAGGGACTCAATGGGAGAATTCTGCCAATCTCTAAGTATATCTACTTCAATTATACATTCTGGGACTGGGGAAATAACCACGGGATGAGTTGAGGTACTCACTGGACCTAGTGTGAGTTAGACGTAAGCCAAAACTTCATTAATTTCCTGACTCCGATAAGCCCGTACTTTAACTGGAGAGTTCCAATGATTCTTGGGATCTCCCAGAATCAACATCAATTCAGAATAGACCAATAAATAGGCCCCGGAAAAGTCTGATGGTTTCCTTTCCCCCAGATATATAGCCATCCTTGTAAAAGGCCATATGTCCTTCTAAGGAAGGACTGAAGAATGGACAATAGTAAAACTTTTAGGTATTTTATCAAGGTCCTTTCTTGGAGGAGCCTGACTATCGCTTCATTTAAGGTGTTATGGGGTCTGCACACTGACTAAAGTCCTAGTTCACGGGCCAAGATTCCATTTTGCCACAATCCAATGTAGATTTTTCTTTCACTTCCTTGAGAAAAATTTCCACTTACACAGATTTTTCTTCTCTATTTCCTGCCTGGAAACACGGTGATTTATTAGCCAATACCAAAGGTCTATACATGTCGTGCTGCCATCAAAATCGTTTTGCCTGTGCTGACCATCATGAGTTAAGCCATTACGGACATTGCTTTGTCTGTGCTGCCCACTACAATAACCACAAGGCAATGAATGACCTTATCTTCCGTGATTCAGTGTTGTCACCCGGTCCCTGCTACTTGAGGACCCAATTAAGCCCAGTGCATTTAATTCATTCAAATGAGCTACAAGGTCTCAGACCCTAAGGTCTAGCACAAGGAAAGGGCAGCCACAAAGCTCTTCAAATGTGTGGGTCCCCCCTCCTCATTTTTCATATGATAGGGTTAGTGAAGGACTGGCCATCTGGGCCTTCCCATTGTGGAGGATTAGGTTTTACACAGAGTACCACCCCAGTGTTACAATTCCTTTCATCAACACTAAGCCAAGGGATATCAGGCATTTCCAACTCCTTTCTGGTAGGTCGTCTTTTGACGAATGCTTCAGCCAATCATTCAAACAAACTTTTGACATTTTTTTTTTTAAAAAACTGGGCAAGCTTAGACCCTCTACTCAGTAGGTCCATATCAATAAATTCGGCCTGATCTAGTTTTATGTTCCTTCCACTATTATCCCACACCCTTAAAATAAATCCGTCTCCACACATATTCCCTAGACTTCTGCTTGAACGTATCAGCAAACTCACTGAGCTCTTTAGGAGTGTAGCACGTCTCCTCATGGACTACACTTTCCACCTCCCCTCTAGGAGCCTGCTTAGACTCTAGTCTGGTTGGAGATCTAGCTACTGGTGGACTCCGAGGGACACCAGTATTGTCTTACCTGGCATTTCTTCCTGAGAAAGTAACTGCTGGCTTATTAGACAATGAAGATTAATTTCCTCAGTCAAAGGAAGAACGGGCAGTATTTCAGGGGCCGAGGATGGTAGTATATCTCCAGCCTGAGGGAGGAGAGACTACTTCCGGGGATGAGATTAATCCCTTTAAGTCTCCTGGTTCAAGGTTCTGAGGCTCAATGAGGTCCTTCCGCACATCTCCATCCAAAGTTATGGATGCCATTTTGATTTTTTTTTAACCAATTAATGTCCTTATTTTAACTGCCCAACCTCCACAGAGACTGGGATTCCAATTTTCTTTGTAATTCCGCCAGTCTTACAATGAGGGCTTCTGTTTGATTTCCAGCAACTTGAGCTGGGCAGCTGCTGGAGAGAAGATTCCCTTCCAGGGCACATTTAGAAACCTTCAGACCATTCATGCGCATCCGGCGCCGGTTAATCTTATCACCGAGTTCATTACTGCACCTCACCGTATTCTGAGACGCTCGAGTTCGGTTAATTTTATCAGGGACCTTATTCTTTTCCCTTTTGATTTATCCAGAGAAGCTAGGAGTGACCAACAAGCACCATCATTTTCCTGATCTTTCCACAAATTGTCAAAGTTTATGTACAGAGTCTCCAAATCCATTGCGCCTCACAAATGGCGTATTAGGTGATAGGTGTCTTAGCATTTGCCCCCCTAAGTTTGCATCGTGGGCTTTTGGTACCCTCTGAACTTTTTGGAGAGGCTTCAGCAATTGTAGGAAATTTAATAGTATGTTTTCAAGCTCTGTTTGTGGTGACGGACACAGGCTTGATTCATCTGCGCGGGCTCCTGCATCATCAAATCCTGGGCGGTGAATGCAGCTTGCTAGACTTCCTCTCTCCAAGGGGCGGGACGTTGACCAACTCCACACTACACCGACTGTTCTGGAGGACTCCATTACGACTCTTTCTTTTTTTTTCTTCTTCAAATTACCTAATCTCCAATTGGTAAATAGAGGAAGGATGTTAGTCCACAAAAGAGCTGTTGGCTCACCCCGACTTTTCCCAACAGGTCACCGATTTGCAGTAACAGAGAAAAGTCTTGGTGATGGACAGAGACTGTAGTCGGAAATCCACAGGAAGGTCTCGCTTCACAGCAAATGGTGACCGGCTTAGCGTCCATAAGGACCACTAAGCCTTCCCACTAGCAAGCCGTGTGGTGACCCTGTAAGTACTTACGAAGAAAGCCATGCACTTGAAAGCCCCTTTTCCTATGTTAAAATGAGGGAACAATGAAGATGACTTTCTTGAGATACATTTTGGTTTGTATTTAGCATCATCACCAACATTATTTTGGTGTTTTGAGAGTGGCTTTCTCTTAGTAGAGCAGGCTGACCTTGAACTTAGAGATCAACTTGCTCCTTCCTCCCATGTGTTGGGACCAACAGTATGCACCGTTATTCCTGGCTCTTTTTTTTTTTTTTTTTTTTTTTTTTTTTTGACAAAGCCATGGTCTGCTTTATCTTAGGCTGGCTTTAAATTCACTATGTAGCCGAGGATGATGTTAATTTAAATCCTGATCTTCCCACCTCCACCTCCACCTCCCTTGTGCTGGGATTCTGAATATGACACTACACCAAGCCATACTTTAAATTTCTACAGCGATTAAAATTGAGCAAGGCTATTGCTCATAACACCCAGGTGTCCAGTAGGAAAGGAGCCTCAATTTTCAGGCTATAGTGAAGGGCATTTTCGGTATAAGGGACTACTGCCAGCAGTCAGGAACTCGGTTTTGGTCTTTGTTTTGTTTTGTTTTGTTTTTTGCTTTGTTATTTTGCTAGTGGTTAGATGACACGGTTCATCTTTCTTTTGTTTTTGTTTTTATTGTTGTTTTTGTTTTTCTAAAGAGGTCTCAGGTAATCTAGGAGAGTCTTGAACTTACTACTCAGCCAAGGACAATCTTGAATTCCTGCTGCACTTCTCAGATTGGAGGATCACAGAGCTGCACCAGCACATCCAATGTGGTTGAAAAGCCATATAGGATTTAACGGGTACAGGAGTATATTTCTCTCAGAAATTCTATTCATTCGGGCATAAAGTACCTTTTCTCTTAAGTGTATGTGTAAGAGCCTCTCCAGGATATTTGCACTAAGATTTCCACGTCCTGGTGGCACACTTTATTTTTTTTTAACTATTCTAGATGTTTGTCAAGTATTCTTCAATGTTGCCTCACCAAGTTCCAGCTCCCATGTGAGCAGCATCGTCTTCCCATGTCCACGCCAATGCCTGATTTCTTAGGCCTTTGCGTCTCAATCACTATCACGGCTATGACGTGCTTTCTTGTGGTTGTTATAATTCACATTTTTCCCAGCTGCTGCTTCCCTGCCCTGTATACCTTTATGTGCTTCTGAGCCATCTCAGCCTCCTCTTGCCACACATTCAACCCGTCATCAGTTCTTATTTGTCTTGGTATCGATTTATAAGAATTTTAACACATCGTGGGTAGAGTTCCTTCATCTGCTAAATTCTACCCTTATGTTCTCCTTTATATTCCATAAGCACCCACCCCCTGTTAAATCGTGCTCTATTACAAGCCCACTGGGTTGCTTCTTTTCTAGAATGCGTCTTAAATGCCTGTGGCTTTAGGGTGTGTGAGGAGATCGTACAACTGAAAACTTTCAAACTCAGATACTTGCAAAGGATTCTCTTTTTTTCTATCCAGACTTTTCCTATTCTCCTATTTATAGAACAACTCTTTATATAGATTTATAAAAGATTTATATAAAGATTTTTTTCTCCAAAGCAAACAAAGAGGGAAATCCTCTTTTCTGGATAAATGTTGGCCAGATTTATTTCTTTTGCCAGATTAATAAGAAAAAGATTTTTTTTGAAGAAAAATGTAGGAAGGTTAGACATCCTGTTTAAGTTGGATCCTATGTAGACATCTCAACCTCCAGGGAAAACAATCTATTTTATTAAATTCCACTATTCTCATTTTTTAAATATTCGGGTCTTAAGTAATCAATCATGTTTTTTTTCTGACAAGTCACCTAAGAAAATCCCCTTTAAGCTAAACAATATTGGGTTTCAGACTAAGCGTTCAAAGTGGCATTCTGACTTAAAAAAGAAAAAGAAAACCTTAAATGAAAATGCTTGGAGTTTGCCTGGAACTGAAAATTTAGTGTGTGAAAACGTGAGGACGGGATGTGTGTGCTGGAAAGGACCGCGGCGACACCAGTGAGAGGCTCTGTGAGCGTCTTTGCCACCTGAAGCATTCCAAAAGAATTACTGATCGCAAAGTGTTTTCCGGCTTCCAGCCTTGCCGAGCTTCACTGCTTGTCTCTTATGGATATGCAGCTCGGTTAAATTTACACTGACATTTCCATAGGTTGGTCTAGGTTTCTAGCCGATGTGGGCACATATGTGTAAGACTGTGTTTCTAGGCACTCGATTTTACAGCCAATAGATACGGATTTCAAGCTACTGCTTTTTACCTTAGAGCCTCAAAAGCCAGATCACACTAAAACTTGAAATGCGTCATTTTACAATAAAAAAAGCTGTAGTTTCATCAAAAATTTAATCATAGGATCCAGGAACTTCATTTCTAGGTATGTTCGCCGAAGAATTAAAAGTGCGGCTGTACATCGTGTCCTGTCCTGTTTTTTGTTTTGTTTCCAACTTGACACTAGCTAGTCGTTCGGGGGATCTCAGTTGAGAAAATGCTCTTACCAGGTTAGCCCGTACGCAAGCTTTGAGGGCATTTTCTTGATTAATGGTTGCTACAGGAAGGCTCGGTCCATAGTGAGTGGTGCAACACATGCACCCGAGGCTCAGGATTGTCGAAGAAAGCGGACTAGACAAACCACGAGGGGCGAGCCAACGAGCAGTGCTCCGTGCTCCTCTGTGGCACCTGCTTTAGTTCACGCCTTGGCTTCCATCACTGATGGTGTAGGTTTTAGTTAGTTGTCAATTGCTGTGACAAAAATACCGTGTCCAAGGTCAGCGGGCTTAAGGTTCCGGAGGGATAGAGTCTATTACGGAGAGTGAAGGCATGATGGCAGGGACAGCTGAGAGCTCACATCTTGAGCTGCAAGTAGGAGGCAGGAGGTGAGGGCTGGGCAGAGCATGGGCTTTTGACACCTCAAAGCCCACTCTCAGTGACATGCCCCCTCCTATAAGGCCAGGGGCCCTAATCCTTCCTAAAAAGTTCCATGGATTGGATTAGGGACCAAGTATTTAAATGCATGACGCTATGCAGGCCATTCTCATTTAAACCACCACAGAGCGTGGCCCAAGAGCTTTAAGATGAAATAAACCCTTTCTTCCCCGAGCTGCTTTTGACTGTAGTGTTCATCACAGAAATAGAAATTCTAAGATGATTAATGTTCGTTATTATCCCCTCATATCAAAAACTACCCCGGTATCCAACAACAGAAGAATGTAAACGGAGCATGGCATACGTGTAAGTGAAATATGCACCAGCAACAAGAAATGAAATTAAGAAAAGAAAAAAGATAAATAAAAGAAATGGAATGCTGGTGCCTGCTACAGGGTGGCCAAGACTTGAAGTCATGGTGCTAAGTGAAGTAAGTCAGTCACAAAAGGAAAAATACCAAGGCCCCACTTCCCTGAACATGGAGAGTAAATTCACGGAGACAGAAGGCTGATCAGAGCTTATTAAGGATTGTGAGGGGAGAGGAAGAGGTGGGAGATATGGGTTAAAGGACAGAGCGAGGCTCTGTCTGAGGAAAGATGAGAAGGTATTTTAAACAAACCATGGTACTGGTAGATAGCCCGGCTCCCGTGGCTCCTGGAGTCGCGCTCAGGTTTTAAAATACGGCATACATTATCTTCTGATGCTATGGAGAAATATTTGAGTATACACAGCACCCTAGTATTTATCTGAGGTAGTTAACTTGGGACTTAGACATGGTTAACATATAAAATGTAAGTGATGCTATTCATGATATCTTACCACAGTAAAGAAGCTGGAAAAGCAGCCTCTTCCAACCCTACTTCAAGAGGAAGATAGATTCTCCTTAAAGGCAGTGTGTACACTGGAGATGTATGTAGCTGGCTAGCACAGAAAACCCTGGGTTCAAGACCAAGGACTTAGGTGGGGAGAAAAGAACCTCAGGAAGTCTTATGCAGTAAAGCAAAATTGGAACCACCTGTTCCAATGGTGTCGTGACCTGGATTGCTGCAATGAGCTTTCTTTTTGCTGGTCCCAATTGTGTGTGTATGTGCACACGCATACACACACATGTTGCTAAGTGTACAAAGTATGATATGCTACAATAGCTTGTTTCACCCACTAGGTACAGGAAAGGAAGAATCCAGTCTCATCCAGAACCCTTTGTTTATGTTTGACCCATCAGCTGTTGCTTCATATGAGAAATATTACATATTTTTAGTTTTAAACACTCTGTAGTAAATGTCTTAGTGTGTGTCTAGCATGACTGACTAGATCCTTAGGATAGAGTTCTCAAAACAGAATTGCTGGGTTAAAAGATTATGGATCTAAAACAGAGCAACACAGCGGCTAAAGGGATGGAGAGACAGCTTTGCCGTTTCCAGCACTGACTGCTCATGCATGGGATTGGGTTCGGCTTCCAGGACCCAAAAGGTCTCTCGCAAGTGTCTGCAGTTTCAGTTCCATGGCATTTAATGCTATTCGGATGTGAAGACACCATACACACATCTGATGCACAGACACACATGCAGGAAAATCACTCATGAGTGTAAAATAAAAAAATCCAAGATGGAAACAAAACATAACTTTCTTGTGCACACCCCTTAATTACACACACCACTTAGGCAGGAGCAGAGGGATCTCTGTGAGTTAAAAATCAACTGAGTCCACATGGTGATTTCCATGCTAGCCTGGAGTGTGTCGTAAGCAAGGTCCCATCTTTTAAAAAAAAAGTAATTTAAAGTAAATACATGAATTCATTAAAACACAGGTACTATTAAACTGCCCTGCAGACAGTTCTGCAATAGGTTTTCTATGCAGTGAAGTTAGGGAAGGTTCCTGCGACCTCAGCCACTCTGAGTATTCAGATGTGTAGAAGACTCTTCAAATCCACCCGAGGGGATAAAGACACAGCTCAGTTGGTGGCATGTTTGCCTAGCATCCTCTGGCTTCCAATGCCGGCACCACATAAGCCAGGCATGGTGGCACACACCTGCAATCTTAGCCCTCAGGACGTCTTGGCAAGAGGATCAGGAGCTCAGGATCATACTTGAACTTATAGTGTGTTTGAGGCTGGGCTACCTGGGCTACCTGAGACTCTGTCTCAAAACAAACAAAACGAGTTGATAAGAAACTCTACAGAATATAAGAATTTGACTGATTGACACCGAGAGGAAATTAGATCACTCTTAAAAGTTAAAAAGAGATGAAGGAAAATAGGAGTGGGTTTGAAGCCAGCCTCTGACTTGGGTCTCATGGCTAAACCCCTCACACTCGTTTTCAGGTCCGGAGAGCCAGCCACGGGAGCTGTGCGTTCAGCCATTGATATGTTGACTTCACGTCAAGGGTGGGGAGGATGGCTCAGCAGAAAAAGACACTTGCCTGGGGACCCAAACTCAATCCCAGTGACCCACACAGTAGGTGAGAGCTAATTCTACAGTTGTCCTCTGACTGCGAGCACTCGAGAGCACACACACACACACACACACACACACACACACACACACACTAATTAAATCTTTTTATCTTCAAAACATCACACCGAGGTGCAAAAGTTAGAGAGAACTAACGTTAAACGTTTGCACTCAAACAGTTCTTCAAGAAAGAATAGAGGGACTTGTGCCCCTTGGGAAGCAAGAGGTTAAAATGCATGGAGAGGTTGTGCTCCTGCTGGAGGTCCTCTACACATGCAGACCCTCCATTAGGGCTTCCCCATCCTAACGCTCAGTGGTATAGCGCATTTGGGGTAAATTTTCTTTAAAGGTGCATAGCTTTCATCTATACTTTCCTATTTTTTTAATAGCTGGCTAGCCTACCATTTTCATTGCATTGTTTTCTAATTATATATGCATTTCTATTTGATATGTTTATTTTCCTCAACAGTGGAATATCAGGAGAGCATTAGGTTGGGCTGTGTTACACAGAAACAAATTCACACGTCTCCCTTTCCAAACTCCTGCTGGATAAGCAAGAGTCATTGATCCTCACAAACCCCTCTTCTCTCAGGTATTCTTAGAATGAGATCTGTGCACACTCGTGTACACACACACACACACACACACACACACACACACACACTCCACACACACTAACTCAGGACATCCTTAAGAAAAGGAAAGGAAGAATGATGTTTGATAAAAATGTTTTGTTTCATTTTCTCCACAAATTGTAATTAACCTAATAACACGTTAACCAGCACCAGAAACAGTAACATGGCCCACAGCACGTTAGAAATATCACTAAGTCAAGAGATGGACTCGGGTTTACTCAAATAGCCTACAGTTCTTCAACTATTTTTGTTAAAAAATAAGAGCCCCAGGGAATAAACAAGAGAAGCATCAAAGGGCTGACAGAGCCACTTCTCTTTGACTTTGCCCTTGCCCTGCACACTGGCTGCACTTCGTGTCTTGTTGGGGTGAGAGTGAAAATCTCAAACCACAAGTCGGGCACTTCCAGCCTAGCTGAGGCTGGAGGGTCCACCCTCTTTCCCTTGAACCTGTGCTCATAACTCTATCTGTTAGCAAACCAATTATAAAACAGTATTCACCCCTTTCATGAGACCGTTCTATTCTTTCATTCTTCCCATCGCTTTAAGCCCTTCAAAACACTTTTCTTCTCCACAGTGGATTTTATACTCCCTTTATCTACATTTTTACACATTTCCCCACACTTCTGTGTTCTGACTTTTCTACTTCCCTCGCACCTTTTTTAATTACAATTATCTTACCCCGCCCCCTCCGAAAAGTGTAGCAGTCGAATTTTCTTGAGCGGAACAGTTTTTGTTGCCGTTGTCTTTGATAAGAGCCTGCTTGCCATAGTCGGTGCCAGCTCGGTGCTGGACTAGCCCCCACAGTGGCTCCACGCCCAGCAGCTCCCAACTCTGTGCCCTACGCTCTCACTTCTTCTCGACATTTGGAATTTTCATGATGCCTTAAAAGGCATTGCTGAATACAATTATTTTTAAATTACCTTCATTAAGATAAATCTTCAAAAGCATTTTTTTTGAGTGTAGAATTTTCCCCCTAACCTCCTCACTTCAAAAACCAAAACAAAACCGAAAACAAATATTTCTTACCATTCATACAACAGAATTCCCTGTTTCCTTAAAGACTGGCCAAGCAACGACATTTTGTCATTTTCTTTAATTTAGTTAAGTTGATGGATTTGGTTTTTAGGGTATACATGGATGTCTTTAATTTCTGCAGAAGGTAGTTGGTTCCTCAGACGTGCGCCTCATGTGTACCCTGATTTTTGAACATTTGTCTTTCAAGCCCTGTCATTTAATTGTGTTCAAATGCAACAGTATAAATCCTTTGTCCCCTGCAGAGAGTAAGCATTTGCCTGTAATTTTTTAAAACTGTTTCTCATTCTCTCATGAGTTTTAGAAAGCCCAAGCTATCAGTTCACTCCTTCTGCTGCTAAGTAGTCAAAATTATTCTCTGATTAGTCAAAATCATTGTTTCCTCCCAGTTTTCCTGTTATAATTCTTAGTTATTATCACCAATCGCTGGTTACAGGATTGAGCTGGAGGTCTCAGACTAGCCAATTTTTTTTTAATTCTTTCTGCTTTCTAAATATTCCTGGAATATCTGTTGAATAATCGTTCCTTTTCTATTTGTTTATTAATTGGATCCTTGGTTAGTTTCTTGCATAGTACAATTCAAACCGGAGTGATATTAATGCTCTAAATCGTGTTATTCTATGTTTTCTAAAACATCTCAATGAGCATGCTTTTTTACATTAGTGGATTTTGTTATTTTATCATGAGGAAATGAGATTAAAAATGATATCTGACATTCATGCCTATTTATTTTCCAAAATGATTTTTTAAAAAATCAGGTATTTTAAAGTGTTGCTATGGGTCTTGTGGGAGGTAAATCAGGTTTTAAATTAGCTTGTGGAAAATACCTATTTACACTCTAAGAGCCTATGCAGAGGCGTCTCATCTTTCTGATTGCTCCATTTGTCATTTAGCATTCTCAGGGGGGTACAGTGTGGAGCCTAGTGTCATACACATTGTCACCTCCTTGCTGGTTCCCTCTAAAGCCACACCAGGGCTTCGTGAGTTTACCTGTACCAGGTCACAGTTCCGAGTTTTTTTTTTTTTTCTTTTTTTTTCTTTGACTTCTAATAATTTTAGTTAAAATTCTAAGTTTTTCAAATTCAACCTAAATTAATGATTTGTATTTAAGGCATTGGTTCTATTGGACATTTTGGAAGCATTAGTAGGATTTCAAGAACCTCTAAAGACATAATAAACTATTTCAACACCAAAATCTATGTATTTGCTCCCTTGAAAACTAAAAGGCTTCAGAAATTACTGATACGCAGTGATACATTTTTTGTTTTTTGTTTTTTAAAAAAATCATGCTTTCTGTTTATAAGAAAAAGTTTAACCAGGAAAAAGCATTAAATTTCATAAAATAAATATCTGTCAAGATCATATAAAATTTATTTGTGAACTGGAAACATCCTGTGTTTTATGTTTATTAAAGTGAATATGGTATGATAATAAACCATCCTATAAAAAAAATAAACCTTCCTATTTATGAACAAATTTTCTCAAAGAAATCTCACCTAGAGAGGGATTTCCTTTTAATTCTTCTGGTTTTGAAAAAGGTTGATTTTTTTTTAACCTCATTATAAAACAAAAAAATGTTTGATTTGAACAGATTTCCCATAGCTTTTAGTTCGTTAGTTTTAGAGTTGTAGTTTTTATTTTAAAGTTTTGAAAATAAGTATTCAGGGAACTCACTGTAGCAAGAAAATCAATTCCTTAGCTTCAATCTCCTTAATTTCTCTTCAGCTACTGGCAGGATCACATCCCTAGTGTCTCGTTGTATCATTTAAAATTCTGTGATTCTCATATAACCATTCATTTTATTTAAATACCCAAAGGCAACTCCACAGTAAACGGGCAACATAGAATCAAATTGTTTTTGGACTTTTTGTTGACTTTAATTTCTTTCTGCTTTTCAAAGATTATTTCTCTCACCAAGTTTGCCAGTAAATTCAGTTTTTGTTTTGCTTCGTTTTTAGTGCCGTGCTTCAGTATTCTGCAGTGCTGTGAAGAATTCAATGATCCGTGGACTTACTGCTGCATGGATTTTTACCCTCTGACTTTTGCCTTGATTATTTATGTAGAATGTAATTTCTGGGTTTTAATTTTTTAAAAATTAAAGTTTTTAAAAAAACTTTTCTTATTAAGAAAAACATTCAAAACAATGTTTTCTGTAAATACATTTTTGATCTAAATGTAAAGCTTTGACGGCTAATATATATGGCTAATAAAATATATTTTAAAAGATTTGTTTTAGATTGGTTTGTAGAATATTTTAAATTCCTGCAACCAGATAACAGAACCTTTGTTTCATTGATATTTAGCATAAAGCCTTTACTTATTTCTTTTCCAGTGAGGATTTACAAGATACTAAATGCAGTCTTGGGGTTCTTCCCTCAGTGCAAGTTATTTTTTCCTCCTGTCCCCCCTGCAGAAGTTTTCACGTTTTCCCCTTAAATTCTCATCATTAAATTGCTCGCACACCTTTCCTGACTGTTTACAAACTCTGACTTCCTTTCCTACCACTAAGTTACCTCAATTTTCACATTGTTAGACTGTGGATATCACAATGTTTGATTGACACTTTCTTACCAGCCACTTCTATTTCCACGTTGTGTTTCCTTTCAAAAACTGAATATTCTTGGGCTTTTGTTTTCTTGAATGGAAACAATTTTAAAATAAGAAAATTTACTCCATTGAGATCATCTTGTTATATTTTTGCCATTCTGCTCAAATGTTCTGTTTCTTTTGTTGTTTCTCCATTTGGAAAAAAAAAGTTTTATTTAAACACCTTTATTTCACATTGATATAAACAGAAAGGCAAAGCAGATACTTTGTTACTATGAACTGGTTGACAAGACTGAGAATTCCACTCCTGTAACTTCCTACTTGTTGGTAGTTTTCCGACTTCCTTCCTCATAGCTGGTCTTTCTGAGATAAATCGTTTTGAAATTCGTTTTTGAAGTTTTCTGTCACTAGTGTGGAATATCTGCGGCTGAAAAACTGGAAATGATATTTGGAGGTGAAATATTGGGCCAGGGTTTCCCCCAAGGATTCCTGCTACTAAATCCCGTAGTTACACATGCCCCCCTACATCCTACTCCTCTTCCTTCTTTATCTCCTCTTCCCTCTTCTCCCTGTCTTTTCTCTCCTTTCCTTTTTAGAAAGGTTATAGAGTATTTTCCATGGCCCCTAGAAATGTTGTAGTCCCAGTTGCTGCATCTGGTCTCATCTTAACCTAAAAACGTTTTTAAAACCATAAAGCCAGCAGCTTTGACAACATTTATATAAGGAGAGCAGTATCATCTTGGAGGGACCACACAGTTCCAGCAGAAAGCAATCCTGGTGGCTTTTTCTGCTCTCACCTGGGAAATCTTAGTTCCTTAGCTGCCTGCCTTTCTGTGACTGTCAGACCATCGTGGGCCCTTGCTGGGAGGAATGTGGGGTTTAGACATCAAATTTAGCTCTGCCACCCACTGAAGCCTCTTCCCCTAAACCCCGAGACACTCTCAAAGCCAAGCAGAAGTCGTCAAAGGGTCGACCTCTAGTGACAGTTCCGTTATCCCAGATTCATTTATTTATACATCCATTGATCTAATTCGTCCTTTATTTATAGCTGGTCTGTTATGTAACTGCCCCACACAGCCGAGGCAGGAGCTGTGGAATACTTTAAACACCTATGAAATCGACTGTGCATTGGCCACTGTCCGCTCTGGTCGCGACACTAGTAGCTTCCAGAAGGGATAATGGAATCAGTAGAGGCTGCTCGCCAACTGACCCGGTTGCCAGTTTGCTATTTCCTTGGCAAAGTCAAGCTGTAAACCTTTTTCTTTCCATGCTATTGGTGGAGAGTTTAATTCTTGTTTACTGTACAGTGGATTTTCTAATTTATCCTCCGTGTTACTGTTTCATATCTCAGGTACTGCCTTCAACTGCTTCTCACTGTTCTCCCGTCTTGTTTAAACCAAGCCCTACTACATCTTAAGCTGTTACTAGCCCAACCGACGCCATAGCTTTCCGTATCACCCCTCTTCTTCTGAGATTGAAAGGCATCTACACTGGTTTTGATTCCTCTGCTCCCTTCCAGAAGAGTAGGGCTTTTATGCTCTTTTATTTTTTTAATTGATATAAATAAATGTTAAATATAAATAAAAATATATGTTATTTATTTGCATTTCAAATGTTATGCCCTTTCCCGGTTTCCCGTCCATAGTCCCCTATGCCATCCCCCTCCCCCTTCTTTTATGAGGGTGTTCCCCCATCCACCCACTCACCCCTTCCCGCCTCCCCACCCTGACATTTCCGAACGCTAGGGGTCCAGCCTTGGCAGGACCAAGGGCTTCTCCTCCCATGCACCAAACAACACTGTACTTACTTTTCCTGTGCATTTTCTTCGTTTCTTTCCCCCCATGGCTCATTTATGGCTCTAGAAAGTTTTAATGCATCCATTAAAAGAACTGTAGATTTCAGACATTTTAATTCATATCCTGACGGTCTTAACAGAGAAGAATCACTCTGCAGAATCTGATTTCCCTAAGACCTCCTGGGTCATATCAGCCTGTATGTGAAACAGCACACATAGCCATTGCTCTGTTACTTGGTGTCATAGCATAGCTGGCCCCACATACTTGATCACCAGAAGGGGGGCAGCGATGAGAACCTACTTCACCTTCTCTGTCCTGGGCTCTGTCCTCTTGTTCTTCAGTATCTTCTGAGGTATAAGCTTTTGTTGTAAATGACATAAGGAGAAGAGGCTGGAAAGGAACCTCCGTGGGGATGCCTATGTGTCACACACCCTGGGATCCATTCCCAACACTACAGGTTAAAAACAAACATATGATAGACAGGTGAAGAGATAGATAATATCTAAATGTTTTCCATCTATCTTGTGTATATAATTCCCTTTCTTCCAAATATTGGTAGAATTTATTAATATGACTGTCCCAGCCCCTTAAGAAGAAAAGTCAATAACTTTGAACATCAAAACGGTTTTCTTAAATGGAGACTCAAACGGTTCCGATTATGACCATCTTTGCCGCTGAGATCTTTCGCAAGTTTTGTTTCTGCAGCTCTGAACCTCTTTTTAGGAGTGCAAAGTAGTGCATTGTATGGGCAGACCCAGCACGCTGGAAAATAATTTATTCAGAGTAGACCCTGGAATTGGAGTCTCCACAAATCTGAGTCAGATCTTTGCAGGTTTGCTTCTCAAAAGCCAAAAATAAACAAACTGGGAGCTGTAAGGAAAGGGAGAGGTTCTCTTATTCTTGTAAACACCACTCATCACCCTGGGGAAAAAAGGAAGCTGGTCCCCTTCAGGAGAAGCATAATTGATCATCTGTGGTTGGCAGCAACACACAGTGTTAGCATGGGCTGGAAACAGGAAGCTGGATGCCACTGCTAAACACTGCTGGCATGACTGCTTGTGTCCCTGAAATAGTGTTACTACTGCACAGCTGGGACCACAGGACACTCTGGCTACCTCTCCTTTTAAAGGGAGAATCTGTAAACAGTGTCTGGGTAGTGATCAGAGCCATTCACTCCCACAAACATTTTCCCTGACAGCCTGAGCATCAGCAGCCGCAGAATTTCCCATCACCCACTTCAAATGTGACATCAGTAAACCGCTGGCCCTTTCCAGGGTGAAACTATGTTCCTAGCTACAGAACTGCAATGTGTAACCCACCATTCAAATAACCCCCTCTTCCCAAGGTAGAGGTGGAGAAGAAAAAGGAAAAGGGAAGGAGAGGGGGGAAGGAAAGGAAAGGAAGAAGAATATAGGGGATGGGAAGAGAGAAAAGAAGAGAGGTGAGGAAGGAAGGAAAGAAGGAAGGAAGGAAGGAAGGAAGGAAGGAAGGAAGGAAGGAAGGAAGGAAGGAAGGGATTTTTCCCCTCCATCTGCCGTTTGAGAAAGGTCTTTCTTAGTCAACAAGTTTAGAAGCACCAGACATTATTGTCCCTTGTAAATACATAAATACCCAGCATTTATTCCTAAATAAGCAAATTAAGGTATACCTATTCGGGGGTTAGAAGTCAAATAGGAAAAATAATCAGAAAATATGACAAACAGGGGCTGGAGATTTAGCTCAGTGGTACAGTGCTTACCTAGGAAGCGCAAGGCCTTGGGTTCGGTCCCCAGCTCCGAAAAAAAGAACCAAAAAAAAAAAAATGACAAACATTAAGGAATTTAATTACTTTAAATAAAATATCATGTTAATTTCCTGTGGGGGCTAAGGCAAATAACCACAAATTTGATGAGTTAAAACAAGAGAAATTGGCCTGGGCTTGTGTTTGTACTGACTGGTCTTGCAGCAGTTTGATTCAGGTTAGAGTTCTCTGAAAGGGGGAAACTTCAACTGAGAAAATGCTTCCATAAGATCTGCTTCCATAAGAGCATTTCCTTAATTAGTGGTTGATGGGGAGGGTCCAGCCCATGGTAGGTGTTGCCATCCCTGGGCTGGTGGTCCTGGATTCTATAAGAAATCAGCCTGAGCAAGAGATGGGGAACAAGCCAGTAAGTAGCACCCCTCCATGACTTGTGCATCAGGTCCTGCTTTCTGATTCCTGCCAAGTTCCCATCCTGGCTTCCTTCTGTGATAAATAGCGATGTAAAAGTGTAAGTCAAATAAACCCTTTCTTCCCCCAGATTGCTCTTTGGCCACAGTGTTTCACCGTAATTGAAACCCTAACTAAGGCAGAGCTGGAGGTCACATCCTGAAGCAAGGGTTCCTGGGTCAACCCAAAATTCCCATGGGTTGTGCTACCTCTTCTTGTGCAGGGAACAATTGTACCCACATAGTTGCTACAGGCCTTCCTTGGCTTGTGGCCACATCGCTTTTATTTCTGCTTCCACGGTCACATCACCCTCACCTTTTCTACCTGCATCAAACCTGGCACAGTTGGACACTTAAGAGGTCGCTTTCAACTGCATTTGGAGGCTTCCCAGATAATCCATGGTCAACCTGTACCTCAACTTGATTTAAGCACCTCTTCCAAGGCCAGTTTACCACTGGGAACCATATTCAGTCTACTGCAAATAGAAACCACTCCGGAATGTCCTGTAGTCAAAACTGCCTTTCTGTCTTGACCTTGAAACTCTCCATACTTGCCATACTCCAAGAAACCCCCACCACCAACACCCCTGCAGCATTCACCCTGAAGAACATTGAACAAAGGATTGCCTTATGCACACAAGGGGAGAGCTAGCTTAAGTGAGCTCCACTGGGTCTCTAAATTCTTTTCCAGCTAACCTTGGTTATACAACCATTAGAACAGAGAGCACAGACAGGGCTCCTTCGATGGGTCAGAGCCACACAGTTAAGGGATGACCACTGGGGTTCCCTTTCCACTCCTGTCTGGCTCACTGCAGTCCACACACCTTTCTGTCTGTCCTCAGATGAGCTGGGACCAGGCTGGAACATTTTTTTTTAACAAGGAATTTCAACAAAAACTAAGAGTAGATAGGCTGGTTCTGTAGCTCAGTGGCAGAGCACTGGTCTACCATGCATGAGGCCCTGGCCTCAGTCCCCAGAGCCACAAGAGCAGAAAGGAACCCTTGAAGGAGAGTAAAAAGGTCAGCGATAAGGGAGGATGAAGACTGTGGTCATGGAGTTGGTACCGGCACTTCACATCTGTACACTAGCAGGGCAGACAGCACTGATCATCTCTGGCATGATTCTGTCGTCTGGGGCCCTGCAATGAAGGAGCTTCTGATTCCCCCTTTGCAATATTCTTACTTCAAATTTCTGATACAGATAGAGAGAGAGGAAGAGGGGAAGGGGGAGAGGGAGAAAGAGAGAGCTTTGAGGTTCTGGTGAGAACATTTTTCTTTCTAAAGACATGGTCTTTCTGTGTAGTTCTGGTTGGTCTGGAACTGGCTATGTAGAGCAGGCTGGCCATCCGTTTGTGGCAACCTTCTGCCTCCTGAGCACTGGGTATACAGACGTGTACCATTAAGATCAGTTTGGTACCAAGGAATGTAAAGCATGACCTTTGACCTTAGACGATAAAGGGCAAAACCACTCTAATGATGGACAGGGTCTGAGGGTTGTACCCTACTGAAGTTCTGAGGGACTCTAAGGACGGATATCTCAACGTTCCCGTGACAGGCCATGAAGTGCTATGACTCTTTAAGCAGAATGGATGAGAAAGCAGAATTCTTTCTTCAGTGGCATTTCTTCGTGCCATTGTGCCTCAGGTACTCCCTAAATGACAGTGACAGTTGACTGTTGTCAATTGATACTCTGTAAAAGAAGTGTGAACACATATACAAATTAGTAAAGACACATTTTGGTTATAGGTATCCATGCTTAGATAGCTAGGTTAGTGAAATGCTTGCCTTGCAAGCCGGAAGACCTGAGTTGCAACCCCCAGAATCCACATAAAAGAATCTGGGCATCAGGGTGTTTCTAACCCCAGATCTGGGGGGATAGAGACAGGAGAATCTCTGGAGCTCATTGGCAAGCCAGCCTAGCGTAATTGGTGAGCTCCAGGTCAGTAAGAGACCCTGTCTTTAAAACAAGGCAGACAGTTCCTGAGGAAGGGTACTCAAGGTCATCTCCTGACCTTCACATGTGCACATGCACTGCACATAAGTGGACACACATACCACAAAAAAGTGTCAGCAGTCATAGCAATATGAGTTGTTAGTTGGTATTGGTAAAGAGGTCCTCCTGCTTGGCTAGGGAGTGGAGGTGACAGTCAGTGACCACTGCAGAGTTGACAGTCTAATGGGACAAGGCATGGGCGTTATCAAGTGACTTGGTGTTTTCTCCATGATGTCCCTAGCCCAGTAGAGTAGTTCCTTATCCTGGGCCACTCTAGAGTCATGAGTGCCATGCAAACGGTTAGCTAGAACTGTGAGCCAAGCAGAAGATTGAGTGGTGAGAGGAAATGAAATTGCAGTCACATCTAAGCCCTCCCTCACTGTGTGGTGACTTCTTAGTATCTGAGACGTACCTGTGCTTGTCCCAGCTCCCTTCAAAGATGAAGTGTCAATGCTCCTGCTTGCTCAAGGCTACTGGAGGGTGTGACCTTGGACTCGGGGCCTCCCTTACTTGGCCCTCTTCCATGGCTATCATCCACAGAGGAAGAGAAGTAAGATCCCAGGTGTACCTTTTCCAGCTTCCAGAACCTTCCACCCCACAAGAGAGAAAAACCTTCTGCAGAGACTTCTCTATCTTCAGTCACATGTAGGTGGACAACAGAGGAGGCTAAAGAGTTGTCACCACCTGCCACTGGTGGTCCTTCATAGTGGAAGCCTAGTGAGGAAGGAACTGAGACACCCTGACAGGACTCTGACTCTGATGGAGGCAGGATGAGCCATTCCCTTAGAAGGGTAATGGGAACTTTGTGTCTTTCTCAAAATGTCACAAGCAGTTGGGTGTAGTGGCACATGCCTGGAATCCTAACAATGAGGAGGTTGAAGTAAGAGGATTATAAGAGGTCAGTCTTTGCTACAGTGACACCACACACACACACTGGCACCACACATACACACACACACACACACACACACGCCCCACACTGACACATACACACAAATACACACACACACCACTGACACCACATACACATACCATACACATACACACACACACTGACACCACACACACATACATACACACGCACACCACCACCCCACACATAGACACATTGGAATACACACATCATAACACACACTCATACTAACACACACACACACACACACACACACACACACACATACCATAACACACACATATAAACCACACACTGAAAACTTCACCCTGGTGGGTAGGGAAGCTGCAGGCTTTGCTGGCACAGCCCTATCTCCTTCTGGAGGGACACCTGGTCTGCAGGGTATTTTAACTCCTCAGGTTTCCCTGTATTTCCCTAGATCCTGTGTCAGTCTTCCTGCCTCAGTCTCCAGTTAAAACGACAGGCATGTGACACTGTGCTTAGCTCTAAAAAAACTTAAATTAATAGTTGATATATTAACAGGCAACAATTATTCTGTCTTATATTAACCAATCACCATTGAAAGAGTAACCCTGAGAGTCAGGTAAAATTACAACAGGGCACTTTTCTACATGTGGGTGGCCACTGCGGACTCCATTCCTGCTGACTCCTATTGGTGCATTGATGACACTTTTACCCACCTCTCCAGCTAGCAGGGCCATTTTGAGGGAGACACAAAGTACTACAGGGAAAATTAACTTTCAATTTATGAGTCTCTTCAGAGAAAATTAAGACCTCCAAGCGACATCTGATGACATAACTATGTTCCAGGTAACAACCATACTTTCCTGCCAGAGTTTGTATCTGGATTTCCCTGGCTACTTTCTCTGAGCCCCAGGCAGAAGTCTGCTGGGAGCATATCTGGATTCTTGCTGAAGTGTTTGAAGTAGAGCTTCACCAAGGTTCAGGACAGTCCAGTTGGCACCATCACCAGGAGGTTGGAGCCAAGGTTGGGATGCTCAGGAGGAAGGCGTGGAAAGCCATTCTTAATAAGGAGAGCCTGTGTTAGGTGCTAGGAGGTCTGTACCGAGGAACAGTCAAGGCAGGACTATTTACATTGCTGTAAATAGGAAGGACCTCAGAGCTAACCCTGGGAATGATTAGATGTCTGCCTTCCCCCTCTCTTTCCTTGTGCCCTTTTCTCACTCCAGATTTGCTTACTTCTAAATCAATTCTTTAGTGTTGTAGAACAATGCCCGCACACAGTAAAAGCTTAAGACAATGGAGGAAGGCACAAAGCAAGTGATATTTAATAGTACAAGGCTGGACAGGTCAAGCTGCACACCTGACAGGTAACACCGGAAGTCTCTTTTATGACTGTCTTATGGTGTGCATGGTGGTGGTGGTGGTAATGGTGGTTGTGGTTGTGATGGTAGTAGTAGTGGTGGTGGTGTGTGTTTGTGTGTGTGTGTACTAAAGATTGACCCCCCCATGGCGTGTAGCATGTTTAGTAAACACGTGTCCCCTGAGCTGTACCATACCTCCATGTGTGAATTGAATATGAGTTCAACATACTTTCATCACAGTGCACAGTCTTCACCCTCCATGAACACAACTGTGTAACCCACACACTGCGGGGCCCTCTTCCACCGGTACCCACTGCCACCAGGTACACTGACATTGCTCACACCTAGGAGCACTATGGCAACTTTCTTCAACCCCTATCATCTTAAAAAAAAAAAAAAAAACTTGTGACAACTAAGTTCCCTGAAGTCTGACTTGCAAAGCTATCCCAAGTCTTATCAGCAGCCGAAAGCCTCTGCCACATCTCTTCTACTCAACCGTTTGTCACTTAAGGGATGACTGAGGGAATCTTAATCTCCTTACAGCAGGGCTAAAAAGAGGCAAACTATGGAAGTGAAGGAGAGGCATAGTAACACTGGCCCCAGACACTGGCATAGATTGTGTCTGCCCTGCAGGGATGTGTGAGGATGGATGGAGGGTGGACACAGAGCCCTACCCTTCCAGGAGTCTGGTCTGCAGCTTTCCTAGACATTCCGAACTTGCTTGGCTTTCTTAACTCTAGCCGAGTGTGATACAATACAGATTCGTATCATTTGCCACTGAAAAGCTTTTGCTAATATGCAAGAACCCAGGGAGACAGTGTCCCATGTTCCTGATGATACAGGCAGATCCAAGTCACCTTCTAAGCAGTGACTACAACGCTCCTTCTTGGAAGAGGCAAAGGTTTGAACCTGGGCCAAGAGGATGTGTTCAAAGTGCAGGAGTTGCCCTCCGTTTGCACAGACAGTTGCCTTGGGCTTTTCTGGATGTGGATTGCCAATACCTGGCACCTTCCCAGAGAGGGTGAACCCAGTTACACTCTACAGTCAAATGATCTTGGACTTCCTTGGGTTTGTATTCTATGTATTCCCGGAGTACTTTATGGAGGAATCCATCATAAATGGAATGTCACTTATATTAAAAATGAGAATTATACGTGTACATACACAATGATAATGTATCCATGATGTTTTTTATATATACATATATGTCTATATATAATGATGATTTGATACATATAATATGATGATTTGATACATGTATACGATCAGGTCATGGAAATTAGCATTTTCATATCCTTAAGCATTGGCTGTTTCTGTGTGTGGAGGACCTTTGGACTTTCTGTATCCAGCAAACTGTTGTAACCTACAGTCAGCGTATGATGCTAAACGACATAAGAATGAATATCTCCTTTCCCATCATGCTTTGGTGCCTGTTTCAAACCTCCCTCCATCTCTGCTTACCAAATGCCCCCATTTGGTAACCTTTGATTATTTATAACATTCACTGCCAATTTTGTCTTCCCTCATCTTCACTAGCTTCTGGTGTGTTTCAAACATCAAGGCTATGATGCTTGGTTTGAAAGTGCCTCTGATCTTGTACTTCGTGACACTTTGGTGAGCAAGACACTGAGGTGAACATTCCTGTCATTTTTTAGATAAGGACACAGCTGAAAATATGCTTGACGTTCCCAACACAAAGGGGCTGGGACTCAGACCAACATATTCTAGAGTCAGCCCTCTGTCTGCTGGAGAAACGTACGTCTAATTCAGTATCCTTCTAGTCTCCTGCACGTATGACCTCATTAAGAAAATCTGACACCCAGAGGTGGTTCCTTTAGGGTTAGTATTGGAAAGTCCTGTTTTCTCACCCACAAATAGACCATGCAGTCTTTATTCTAAGAGTTTCAATAAAGGTTTGTTCTCTGTTGCATCTCAAAGGCCAGGGGTCTCTGACTGGGTTGACTCCACTGAGGGAAATGCAGGATGAAGAGACTCCAGTGATGGCCCTTCTATCTGGAATCACCATCAGCACGAAAGTCACGGTTGGTTGGTTTTCCACTCAGCAAACATTTCTGGGGAGGTTCACACATGATGGCAAGTTCTAGAGGCAAGAGGTGCACAAATAACACTTGTGCCACCTTCCTTGTGCTGGCCTGGGACACACAGAGGATAAATGGCAAGCTAAGTAAAGGCAAGGAGAAGGGGTGTGTGAGCTTCCACGGAGCCAGAGTTACCACCATCTTGCAGACCTTGGGAAGGGAAGGGGTCAGAGAATGTTTGAGAGGGGAAGTTTAAACAGGCCTTCCAAAAAGGATTAGGGTTACGGGGTAACCTAGAGACAGGCACATCCTAGAGGAGCAAAGGACGACCATTTCTGTGTAGTCTGGCTCGCTGTGGCTTCTTCCTGTGTGCTCTTACCCATCTCTCTATAATGGTAAGGAAATCTGCAGGGCATCACCTTGTGCAAGGCTCCCAACGGTCCGCTGATGTGATGATCTGATGATCGGTTCCTTCAGGAACAAATGGGTAAGAAGGCCTTTCTTTTGCAGATCAAAGTAGGGGGAGGGGCTCTGCTACTCATTCCCATCATTCCCATCCGGTACTTACCCAAAAGTGAGTATCTGTCACATCGGGTGAATGGAATAGAAATCGTAGTTGGGGGTTGGGGATTTAGCTCAGTGGTAGAGCGCTTGCCTAGCAAGCACAAGGCCCTGGGTTCGGTCCCCAACTCCGGAAAAAAAGAAAAAAGAAAAAAAAAAGAAATTGTAGTTGGCTGCCTTTTCTCCACTCACTCTCTGGAGTGGCCTGGGATCATTAGAAGACAGAATTACCGTTATGTGCATCCCCTAAACCTCTGCTGCTAAGGCACGTCACATCTCTATTCCCATGTCTCTGTTCTCAAACCCTTCTTGAGCTCCCAAATAGCACTTGCCAGTTTCCGTTGTCTCTAGCTCTGTTTCGGGAACCCAGTGACATATATTCTTAAATTATTTATCCAAGGTGTAGTAATGTGTGCTGGTCGTCTCGGCCACTGGACAGACTAAGGCAGGGGACTTGCCTGAGCCTGAGAGTTTGTTTAGAGCCACTGTGCCCAACGTAATAATAGCATGCATGCATACACACTATTAGACTTGACGATGACGTATCGGCAGCAAGTGCACAGTGAGAGGACCTTTTTCAGCTCCAGAACTACACTGGGTTGTCCCAGCACAGAGCAAGACAGTCAGCCATGAGGTGGTTCTGTTGACCAGGATCTCCGCACACAGGTGCTTTGATGTGTAAACTCCACCTGGGGAGCATGTAGTCACAGCAGCAGCCCTTGGAAACTGCCGCTGATGTCTTCATTTCCTTGAACAGTGCTTCACTAAGTCTGAATTCCACAGGTCCTCCTGGCTCTCGCTCCTTCACCAAAGTTCTGGAGCCGGCTGGCACCTTCTTCCCGTAGGCTCTCCTCCTAGGCTGGTTCTTTACTTTTAGGTGCCAGGGTTTATTAGTTATCTCCCTCTCACTTCCGCAGGAAACCTACTTCCTGCCTCCTTCCATCTGCCACACCCTCCCACCCCCCACACCACACCCCCCCACCCCTGCACCAAGCAGGTCCAAGGTCAAACCCAAACTCCTCCAGAAGCCCCACCCCCACCCCTGCACAGGGAAGCCTGGGCTCCGCTCTGTGTTTTTATCTCCGCTGCTTTGGGCTGAGCTCTTTTCCATGCAGACTGAAGGTGTCGTGGGTTTGAAACTCACCATCTCTGTTTATTTACTATGTGCCTTGCACATCCTGGGCACCTGAGCACAAACACATAGTGAATTGTAATCTTCCAAAATACTGCCTGCTGGATAGTCTTGTCAGTTTGACACAAAGTGAGTCACCTGGGAAGAGGCAACCTTAGGGGAGGGACTGCCTGCCTCAGATCACCTTTTGGGAATATCTATGGGGTGTTTTCATATTAATTACTGATGCAAGAGGGACCTTCTCACTGTGGCCAATGCCATCCCTGGGTAGGTGGTCCTGGGTTATATAAGAAAGAAGGCTGATAACCAATGGGTGTGTTCTTTTCTGGGAAAGATGATTTTTCTTGCTTTCAGAAGTTCTTGGCTGCCTGTAATTTTTGTTGTTGTTGTTGTTAGCCCTAAAAACAAATACATACAAGTAACATTATATAGACTGAGCAGGATATATTAGATAGATAGATAGATAGATAGATAGATAGATATAATAGATAAATAGATAGATTTGTAGATAGATAGATATAATAGATAAATAGATAGATTTGTAGATAGATATAATAGAGATAGATAGCTTTGTAGATAGATAGATAGATAGATATAATAGATAGATAGATAGATAGATAGATAGATAGATAGATAGCTTTGTAGATACATACATCATACATGCATACATTCATAGATAAATATGTAGGTAGATATATAGATAGATATGTAGATAGAGAGATGATAAATATGTAGATAGGTGATAGATAGATACATACATATATACATACATAGATAAATATGTAGGTACATATATAGATAGATATGTAGGTAGATAGATGATAGATATGTAGATAGATAGATAGATAGATAGATAGATAGATAGATAGATAGATAGATTATGTAGATACAGATATCAACAGTTAAAAGACAGTGAGGTCGTGAATTTGAAAGAGAGCAAGAGGAATTACATGTGAGGGTTTGTAGGGACAGAAGGAAAGAAGAAATGATGAAATTATGTTATAATCTCAAAAAAGAAAATAAGTAAAAAGAAAAGAGAGCGAGCAGGCTGAGCAAGCCTTGGAGTCTGTCAGTCAACATTTCTCTACAGCTTCTGCTTCAGGTCCTTCCTCCAGATTCCTGCTTTGAGGTCCTGAAATGACTTCCCTCAGTGATGGAGTGTGCTGTGGAAATATAAGCAAAATAAACTTTCCTCCCCCAGCTTGCTTTTGGTCACCTCATTTTATCACAGCAACAGAAAGCGAACTAGGACAAAGACCCAGCCTAATGCATAGAGAAGAACTGGGACGCCATCCATTCAGTATCTTTTCTGTGTCCCTAATAGAGGTAGTGGGGCTAACAGCAGGGCAAACCCACATAGCGGATGTTGCTTCCCTCTGTGCACAGGCTCTCCTAGATACACTTATGAAGCACCGTCTGTATGTATGGTCGTAGGGACAAGGGACTAATACCGGGAGCGAGCCCCCATCTAAGAGGTTTAGCTGTTGCCCGAGAAAGTAATGTAAGATGTGTTTATGTGAAAGCTTTGGGAAAACGCTTAGGAGGTGTTTCTAGTTCTCAAAAGAGTTTCTTTCTTTTCTTTTTTTTTAAAATGCTTAACATTCTTCAGTGGAAAGGCCTTGAAAAGTATATCCTTTTCACTCTCTAAAGGAAATGAATTCAATCCTTTGTAGGACGCCATTTTCTGGTTCTTACACGGAGAAAAGTGGAAAGTTTAGCTCCCAACTATTGTCATATTTTCTTCAAATGTTAATGTCAAAACATTTTTTTAACCATTAAGGATTGAAATAGTCTAGCAGGTGTGCTAAAGGGTGCTGTGAACAAAACGATAAATTAAGGTGTTTAGACCAGAATTGCATAAATGTTAACAAGGTGCCACTTTTAAATGTTAAATGTTCACTGAAATACAGTTCACCTGCCCCAGACTTTGCCTACTTCATCCGCTCAGGTTGGTGATGTTGGTGCTTTTTCTGGGGTTGTGTGGCAACACCATGACCTAATTTTAGAGCATCTTCATCACCCTGGAAAGAAAATGCGTTCCCAGCAGCACACAGCCCTCAGATTCATGCAGGGACCAAGCTGCCGTTTTGTCTTTGCAGATTTGCCTGTTTCTGACATCCCATGTAGACAGAGTCATGACTTCTACGTTCTTTTATGGTGTCCTTCACTTGCCTAGCGTGTTCAAGGTTTGTCCTTGTGGCTTACAAAGTAACTTGTTTATGGAACAAGAGGCATGCTCAGTAGTTCCAGGCACTTAACTGCTGTTGCAGAGGACCTGAATGCACACCCCATGCACACCTGCACACAAGTAAATGCTGTTCATTCACACAGACACATTACACACATAAATAAAAATAATCTAATTTTGAGGGGGACGAGGCTTTTGTTTTCTTTTTAAGGTTGTGGTTCCTAGAAGGTTGTCCATGCTCTTGGGAGTGGTCCCCCAAAACAGGAGTATATAGGCAGCATACCCTAGAGTCTATATTTTGAGGGAGGTTGGATTTTTTTTGTTTTGTTTTGTTTTGTTTTTTTAGGCAACAAGTTGGGGGGGAATTATGGAGGTGGGAGTTGGTCTGGGAGGAGTTGGGGGTGGAGGGGAATATGTGACCAAAATACATTGTATGAAATTTCCAAAGAAGTCATTAAGATATTTTTTTAAATTAAGTACTGATTTCTGTGTATAGCTAAATTCTATTCTATTCTATTCTATTTGATTTGATTCAATTAAATTTAATTCTATCATATGGATAGACTATGTTCCACCCAAGAGTTAGTAAACACTTGGGTTGTTTTTATAAAACAATTCATAAATTTAATTTATAAATTTAAAAATATAAATAAAAACTTATTTATAAAAAAAATGCCAAACGAGATACCCGATGTATTTCTTGTGAGGACCTGAAGTCACCGGTGCCACAGGTCACATGTGGAGATCAATGGGCAACCTGAAATCGAGTTTTACCATGCAGGTCCTGGGGAATGAATTCGGGTTGTCAGGCTTGGAGGTGGGGCCATTACTTGGTGAGCTGCCTCACCACCCAGTTTCCACTTTTGCCTGCTGTAAACAGTGCTACTCGGGGACAGGGAGGCTCGGGACTTTGATGGATGCTGGGAGAGGACTTACTTTGTCAGGTGGTAATTCTATACCTCGCCTATTGAGGGGAAACAAAAACATTCCCCAGAAGCGGCTCCAGCAGCTGTATGTCGCCATCAGTGAGGAGGGTTCTGACCTCCCCACATCCTGTCCACTGCTGCTGTTGCCTGTTATTTTTTTGCAATCGTCTTTGAGAATGTGAGGCAAACTTCTTTGTGGTTTTGATCTGCATTTTCCTGAGAGCTGGTGAAGAAGCTGCGTTTCTCAGGCTTCATCTTTGGATAGATATCTGTTTAAGTCCTTTGTCCATTTAAGGTTGGGTCGTTTTCTTCTTACTGAGTTACAAGAGTTCTTTACAGATCCTGCATATTAGCACCTCATCAAATGTGTTACATTTTTCCCTTTATGTTAGTTATCTTTCACTTCTTTGAGAACAGGGGTATTTTAAGGGAGAGATTCGATTCAAACTCCTTAGTCATTTCTGCGACTCCCGGACTATTTTGGATTTACGACACAGCTTTCTGTGTTCTAATGAGGAGGGTTATAAAGGTTCAAGTTTTTGTAAGGACACAAAATTGTTTATGAGAAGACTAATTTGTATGTTCCCTCTGAGTTTTCATTGAGGTTTCCCTTGGCCCCTTTGTTGTTTCCCATTTTGAAAGGGTGGCCAAGTTCCTTTTCTGGTTGTTTGCAGGAAAACGTCTTTGTAGTTAGATGTTAAATTAAACCTTCTAAGTTCACTGTGAACACAGTGTGGCAGCTTCAGGTCCTCAGTAGAAATCAGGAATGCACTTCCAGGGTGAAAAATGAGAGTAAAACAAAACAAAACAAAACAAAACAGGCCAGAGATCAAGAAGAGCGGGGCCTCCTAGCAGGGGGAATCCGAAAGAACACATTCTTAGGAGAGTAACCACCCACAGAAGCCAGCAGCCTTGAGATTGGAATCCCGGACAGAGCAGTGGTGTGTGTGTGTGTGTGTGTGTGTGTGTGTGTGTGTGTGTGTGTGTGCACGTGTGTGTGTGTGTGCACGTGCGTTCGTGCGTGAGTGCACGTGTGCGTTTGAGCACACATGCACGTGTGTGCAAACGGGCAAACAGAGAAGGGGTAGAGATAGGAACTCTTTTAAGATCTCTTCAGGGAGCCTGGGTTTTGTAAATACCTGTATGCCCAATTCTTTCCACCCCAAGAAATAGAGGGACTTGCTTGTTCTCAAAATTGTATTTACCATTTTTTAAAAAAGGAGGTCTCAGTTCTGCCCTCATACTTGAAGCGTTCTGCTCGTGTGTACATAACGGTTTCCACTCGAGACATTCAGTTACTCGCATAAGTCCCTGATCCCCCCCCCCCACACACACACTGGAAATTAAATTCCATTCCAGCTTTTTTTTTTGAACTTTGCATTTTTGGTTCATGACATAGGGGCCCTGGAAATGTTAAATCTAAAACTTGGTGTGGATTGTCGTTCACAACTTGGGATTTGAGCTGAAAGCCCCATTCATTGGGAGCAGCTAGAAAAAGGCGTGGTGATGACTTCGGCAAGGCTGTCTATTCTCAGCTATAAATAGAGGCGGTTTGTTGCGCGGTGGCTCTCCAGCCTCTGGGCGTGAAATATTTGCCAGCGTTTGCGCCATCGTGTCCCTGCTTCCGATATGAGCTGCTGTCTTTGTTTTCTGTGGTATCTGCAATTGTTTGTTGATAAATATCTTTCACGTCAATGGCAAAGAATCCGAATTGCCATATTGTAATTGGAGGTCGCATTAAGCTGAGTTTGTCAACATGGCTTGCATAGAAATGTACGTGAATACATAGACCTTCAGTATCCGTACAGAGCTCCGGGACGCAGGCGTTTCATCTGCCTTCAAAGCGGCTAAGAAATTTGCCCAAAGTCAAGTGTTCTGAGTTGGAATTGGAGCCCAGGAGGTCCTACTGTGGAGTGTAGGAGCTCTGAGTTTTAAGTTAAAAGCTTACGATTTGGGAGAGAACAGATAATTGGTCCTTAACAGCCAGAGCCAGAGTAGTCTTCCTCAGGAATGAGTTGGCAGGGGAGCAACCGCAGCCACACAGCCTGGGGTGTGAGGCCTGAAGGCCAGGGCTGCAGTCCGAGTTCCAGAGCATGACTGTAAACTGGGAATGGTCATGATGAAGAGAAGGGTTCCCTCCATCTAAACAGGCATTGTCAGGATCCCACAGGACTTGTGACAAACAGTAAACCCTTGATGGTAGCCATTCCGACGAAGATTGACATTCAAACTCAAAGTTGGACTTCCAAGGAAGGCTGCTTAGAAGCGGAATTAATGAAATTTATTTGAAAGCAACAAATCCCACTTCTTCTTCCCTTAAAAATTGTATTATTGTCTGGGGGTGGGGCACATCGTGGTGTGTGTGTGTGTGTGTGTTTGTGTGTGTAGGTCAAAGTTTTGTTGAGTCCGTTCATTCCAACTGACTTTACTTGGGGTTTTTTTGTTTGTTTTTTGGTTTTTTTCTTTTTGAGGTGGGGGGATCCAACTCAAGTCATTAGACTTGTGCGGTAAGCACCTTTACCAGCTAAGCTACCTTTCCCACCTCCTCTTTTGCTTTTTAATGCAACAGAGGGCTTTCCTAGTTGGCAGGTATGAGTTAGTTCATTTAGTAACCTCCACGAAACCGTTGTACGGTGCGAAGCACTATGTCAAATAGCTCTGGATACAGTAGCAAATCAAACAGACGCATATCTCCATTCCCCAGGATGCGGTGTACAAGAGTGTGCCAGGGGAGACACCAGCCAGTCAATCAAACCCGAGAGATGGTGACTCCCTTCCCCATGAAGCCTGCTCTCATCTGAGGTTGGCTTTTTAATCTTCTCAAATGCATCCTGAAATGTGTTTTCTTCTCCTGCCTAAGAAATCATTGCCTGGTGGAATTCTATGCTGTCTATTTTCACGTCTCCTCCTCCAACACACACTATGTATGCACACTCGGAGCCTGTGTATTTACATACATCCCTATATAAACCTTGTTGACAAACTCGGCTTAATGTGAGCTCCAATTACAAATGGTAAATCCAATCCAATGTTTTTCACACATCGGATATTTAAGTAGTCTTTTTTTTATTTTAAAGAAGAATCTTGAAGTGCCAACTGGTATCTTTTCAGAGCAAAGTGTCATCTTAACGGGAATCTAGAAGGTGGGCAGATGGAAAACGTGGGTCCTTTGGAGGTGAGTTTTGCTTTTCACAGGGCTGTCAGAGGGATGGGGGAGTCCTCGCCTTCCCTGGATGATTCCATTAGAGCCCTCGAAGGCAACCTGGGACAGTTCCTTGTTCCCGGTGTTCTGCTTTTCCAGAAGGGATGCAGGGACCTGATCCAGGACAGTTATAAATTCTGCCCCAGGACATTCTTTGGAGCTGAGGAAGTATGAAGAAAGCGAACCTGATCAAATGGTGTGGCCAAGGCCCCTTTCATGAAGTGAGGCGGCTTTCACGTGAACGGATGCCTTCTAAAAAGAGGGGACCCAGAAGCAGAGGACAGGAGACGGCTAGTTTGGGGCGGTGGCAGAGGTGCGATGGGTGACCAGCTTGATGCTAGCAACTACAGAGGCATCAAGCTGCATGCGCACCTGGGACTTCGGGGCCTTCCAAGTCCCATAAAACAGCAAAAACAAGAACTAACAGACAAATCATTTACAGTTGGAACCTCCAGGGAAAGGGACTCCCTCCCGCTCATGCCTGGACATTTTCAAGATGTACAGTAGCCATCGGAATGGGAATAGAGTGTAGTATCTCCTAGTGTGAAGAACCTCCCTCCGACACATCCTAAAGGGGCTTCGGAGTTCGCACTTGGTAATCGAAAGAGTCCCAGCATCACCGCAGAGATGGTATAAAATTGCGCAATCCAGTGCTAGACAGAAGGCAGGACAATGAAAGGCAGGATCGGGCTACCCTCATTACCTTTAAATAGCTCTTGCCATTACTCCTCGTCAAACACAGACACATGAGGAGCATGAAGGTGATCCCCTCCCTCTAGATGTAGCAGAAACCCAGGGCTTTGAGCTTCCTGGCGTTTGGGTTTAGCCTCGCCGGCTCTCGAAGTGTGTTCACCACGGCCTGTTCCACTCTGGCGTTAAACCGCACAAATCCCTTCTGGATGCAGATACCATCACGGCAGCAAGCATCTTGCAGATCCCGTGACTCCTCATCTGCCCCAGCCTTATGCAATTCCTTGGCATGCGTATTTTCTCTGTGTGTCTGTTTGGAGCCTGCTTCTATTGTTTCGATTTTAGGTCCATCTGGTAATGGCTGACTCTTTCTGTACACAGTGTTTTCAGTTACTGTTAAACAATCATAATTCTTCAATAACAGGATGTGTGTGCCCAGAAGAGATGGGACTGAGCTAAGAGCAGATCTGCCCCACGCTCCAAGACTTTTCAGGCTTGGACAGGCTCCCTATCCAACTGTTCTGTAGCCAAAATGACCTCAGGCTCACTTCAGAAAGAAGTTGCCTAAAATGGCCAGACCAGGTGTCGTTTTCAGTCCTGGTCTCTGGTAGACCATTCATTATTCAGGCTAATGATAAAACCCACCAGAACACAGAGAAGAGCTGTAAAGGGTATCTTTCTATTCCTACCTACATCAGGTTGGCATTTCTGTGTCTTAAGACAAAGATTAACTTTTATTCACTGGTCCCAGGTAGCAAGGAACCCCATCTGGTTGTGGAGGGCAGCTAAGTGTGGGTCTAGTTTCTGTTCTTTCAGGGGACAGGATTTCACTATGTAGACTGAGATGGACTTGAACTCACAGTCTTTCTGCCTCCACCTTTCTAAGTGTTACCTGAGATGACAGGCATGCAACACCACACCTGACTGTTAGAGAGTCTTTATAATGATACCACCAAGGGGCACTTTACAAAAGAGGCAGGAGACTACCATTCCCAGGACACGTTGGTCCTCAAACCATCCCCCAAGGAGAAATACATTCTAAGTCATTCCTGGATCTGTGGCTCCTGAGCCAGCGGCAAGAACTACCCCCAGGAGTGTATTAGGATTATAGAATATGTAGTACTTCCTGCCAGAGTTGTCATGTTAACAAGATGCCCAGGAACTCACATACACATTGAATAGGGAAACCTTGCACAAAGGCACTACAATTGGGAAACCTTCAGAAGGATACTGAACCCTGGGTCCCCTCTAGTGGCTCTATGTCCTTTAAGAAACCACTAATGTCTTCCGTAAGAGTCCCCAAGCTCCATCCACTGTTTGGCTGTGGGGCTTTGCAGCCATCTGAATCAGCTGCTGGGTGGAGCCTCTCATAGGACAACCATGCTAGACTCCTGTCTGCAAGCATAACAGAGCATCACTAACAGTGTCAGGGACTGGTGCTTTCCCATGGGATGGGTCTCAAGTTGGGGCAGTTACTGGTTGACCATTCCCTCAGTCTCTGCTCCATCACTTGTGCCTACATTTCTTGTAGACAGGATAGATTTTGGGTCAAAAGTCTTGTGGGTGGGTTGGTGTCTCTGTCACTCCACTGGAGTTCCTGCCTGGCTATAGGAGGTGGTCTCTTCAGGTTCCATATCCCCAGTGCTGTGAGTCACAGCTAAGGTCACTCTCCACAGATTCTTGGGTGCCTCCCTTATCCCAGTTCTCTGTCACATCCAGGAGATGCCCTCCACCTCCCCATCCCTGTCATTTGCTGAAGAAAAGGAGGACAGATTGAGGGCCCTAAGGGATAGAATCTCCACAGGAAGACCAACAGAGTCAACTAACTTGGACCCTTGGAGCCCTCAGAGACTGAACCACCAACCAAAGGACAAACATGGACTGGACTTAGGTCTCCCCAAACATGTATAACGGATGTTCAACTTGGTCTTCATGTGGGTCCCAAACAACCGGAGTGGGGGCTGTCCCAAAAGCTGTTGCCTGTAGGTGAGATATGTTCTTCTAGCTGGGCTTCAGTGGGAGAGAAAGCACCTAACCTTGCAGAAACTTGAGGTAGCAGGGGTGGGGGTGGGTGAGGGGATACCCAGGGGGAGCCCACCTGCTCAGAGAAGGAGGGTAGAGGATGGGGGGAGGACTGTGGGAGGGGTGAGCAGGAGAGGGCCAGTGAGAGGGAACTTGAGCCTCTTGGTAGGTACATGGATTTGGGACTGTTCCATGCCGACTTCCTGGCCTGTACAACCAGGGTCATAATACACTAGGGTCACAACCACCTCATGAGATGATTGTGAGGGTTAAAAAAGGTAGTGTATGTAAACTAAGAGCATAGTAAATCCCCCATAACAGGCACCCATTGTCACCAAACGGGATTTGCAAACTGAGGCGGCCCTCTTCTCCTACTCACCCTGCTGCCTTCTTTATGTGATCCATGTACAGGAGATTCCAAGAAGATCACGGGCCAGAAGCTTACACACACACACACACACACACACACACGCGCGCGCGCGCATGCACACACAGGCATGCACAGGCACGCACATGATGCACACATACACAAACATGCACACAGGTGTACTTCTGAACACATACATACACATACATGAATACACCACACACAAACGTGCGCACAGGTGCACTTCTGAACACATACATATACATGCATACACGTGTATATGCATATTCACTCACATACACATACAAACACATTGGCATACACAAAGCTACTTTTGTTCTGACTAAAAGGAGGGAACGAGTCTCACTGGATCTTAATACAAAGAACATAAGTTAAAGTTTAGCTAAAATTAATTATCCAGGTGATGATGACAACCACATGATTTTCAAACAAAGAATGACCTTGTAGTCACTTTTGGAAATAGAGGCTTGCCCAATGGCTCTGGAGTGAAAGGATAATGTTTTTTGTCTTTGTTTTTGTTTTTCTTCCCTCAAGGCTGACTTTTGGAGCATTTAAAAAAACCAACTCCTACTTTTATTTTGAGCACAGTTTATTGTTCATTTGCCTTGCTCTGTTAGACACTCATAGCATCTGTCACCATCAAAATAGGTGTCACTCTGGCGGCTGCAGAGGTGCTCACCTGAGGCCGAGGAGGCGGCCGGTTCACTGGTCAGACTTCTGGGCGGTGATGGCATTTGCACATCTGCAAAGAACTTTCCTACTTATTTTGTATCTTCAGAAGTGGGGGTGGAACTAACTAAATCTGAACTTTATACAAATATTCGCTAATTCATTTAAGACAAACTTTCGTTTCGTAGGAAATTCCCTATCAAAAGAATTTACTTATAGGTTTCCTGGAACTACAGAGTATTAACTCTAAAACCAACCAGAAACCATGTACTTCAGTTTCCTCAGTTTTGAAAAAGAGGAAACCATTTAGGACGTGACTTTTCTGAAGTTCCCGGGCTCGGGCAATTGAAGGCACTATTTTTTTTCCATGGATACTTTAAAACTCAGGGTGACCATTGTTTGTCCCTCACATCTCAAAATACTCAAACTCCTGCTGCGGTTACTTCCTGGTTACTATTGCCGTCTTCCTTTTTACGATACTGTAATTAATACGAGCTGAACATAGAACTAAGAAATAGTCTAGCCTTCTCGTCACTATGCATTCTTGTAAATCTCAAGTGGCCCAGCAAGATAAAACAAGAGTGCGGGAATGAGTTAGCCAACTCGGACACTCGTCTTTAAGGAGGGAGCTACTGTGAGGAAGGCTGAAGGGAGCAGAGCAGAGCGGTCTATTTAGTTAGGGGAGCCTGGAACTGGGACCACATTGGAGGGTGATACTGGCTTCCATGCACACATCCCCATGATCCGCCTCACCTGACTGGGCCTTTCTGATCTACCATGCTAGTAGACCCACAAGGTGGGCCATGGACGGGGCTAGAGAAGGAAGGGAGAGAAGAGTGTCTCCTCAGCCAAATAGAAGGATGGATGGTCCATCTTGTCTTCCAGTACAGTGGACTTGTCAGTGGGCTGAGTGACCCATTGACTACCAAACTTCTGATGGAGCCAAGGGACCCACAGATGTGCCAAGAAGTGAGGGACCCAGAGAAGTATAGACATCTCTAACATCAGGGGGACACTTGTGTCTGAGTCACCAACACTGCAGAGCACAAGTGTCACCAGCTTCATTTACAGATCATTCGGAAGGGGCTCCCATACCCAACCATCCATTCATCCATCCATCCATCCACCCATCCATCCATCCATCCATCCATCCATCCATCCATCCTTCCATCCATCTCCACCCATTTTAAATACTTCAAAACTCTAATGACAGATTCAAATACACGAGAAACTCTCAAATCTATTTTGCATAACACACACCTAAATCTCCCTGGCTTGAAGATCCTGATTCACCGTAGCTCTATTGGAGCAGGAAATGTCAAATATGCCTACATTCTTGTTCTCTCTCCAAACAGATGAGAACACTGACATGTCTCCTATCACCTTGGCCACAGGACTCTAGACAATGCATTCCTCCCTGCCCCCCAACAGGAAAAGGCAGCTGCTTCACCCAGGATCTCTATGACATTAGAGAAGGCTGGCTTTCTCCCTGGAGATACCCGTTAATTAGCGGCTCTGGAGATGTGTGGGCTGAGGGGACATAGAAGAAAAGAGACAAGAAGGAAGCAGAAGTGCTTTCTGAGAGATAAAGACAAAGTAGGAAAGAACGGGGGTGAATGATAGAGAACACCGAATGAGGACCACACGTCGGACAGGCTGCGGCACGAAAAAAAGAGATAAATTAGGACTAGGCAGGGTGTTAATGGCCAAAGTATTTGACTTTGGAAATAATAAAGAGTTATTTCTTTCTAGAAGACTTGTTAACAGCCTCCTGGTCAGGACAGCTGGTTTGGAGAATTTCAGCATAGTCGTCAAGCTTAGCAGGAAGGATCTGAACAGGGGGAATCGGTGGGAGCTCTTCCAAAAGATTGTTTTCCTGGACAAATTCCATCGTTTGTGGAAACGAAGAAAGAAGAGAGAGTAACCCAAGGTGCTGTGGGGGTCTGTGCTCCTTGGAGGACCACAAGAGTTGAGGAAGTGAAGCTGGAAGGAAGCTTCCCCACATCGAAATCCTCCAGGGCGCTTGCCTGAGCCAATACTTCTTCCGCTAGTCTAGACGAACCTCCACCAGCTGTCTTAGAACAAAGGGAGTTCACGTAGAGGGAGACAATGTTTTCAATAATGTATGCGTTGAAGCCTGGTAGTTTGATATGTTGTAGCAAGAAGACACAAGCTTAGCTCTGGAGAATCCCCAAGCATTTCTCCGAACACGAACCAGGATCAGGGCAGCATGGCGCCCCCAGAAACTTCTGATTTGGAAGCTTCCTGAGGTTTAGGTTTCTTACCGAAGTTTTTGTTCCTAAGATAAGGGGTCTGTTCGTCTTCATCACATGTGTCCTTAGGACCAAAGTAGATTCAAGGAAGCTAGGTAGAACATATTTTTCCGTATGTCCTACTAGTAATGTCTTTAACCGAAGAGGCAATATGCTCTGATGCAGATTAAGAACTTAGTCCAAAATAATGAACGCATTAGCTTTAAATTATTTCCAAAAGATTGTGGGCTGGCAGCAATTGTAAAAGATATTGTGGAGAAACTCTGGGTACTTTCCTCAGTTCTCCTGGGTACTCTTTACTCAGTTCCCTTCCAGGATAACATCTGGCAATATACAATCAGGGTGTTGACAGTGTAAGATCCTTAAAGCTTGTACTTAAATCTGTAAAACCTGTACAGAATTCTGTTTATATAAACTCGGTTCCATGCATTTTGATCTTACCCATCCATCCATGAGTATACAGAACACTCTGTCTCTATGCTTCTCCTTCTGCCAGCCTGGTTCAATTCCTCCTTCTGCCTTAACTCTTGGCAACTACCCACTGGTTCTCTGTTTCTATTATTTTGCAATTGCAACAATGTTACAAAGGTAGAATCATTTAGAACAGTAGTTCTCAACCTTCTTAATGCTGCTACCCTTTAATAGGCTTAATACAGATGTGGTGACCTCCAATCATAACATTATTTTGTTGCTACTTCATAACTGTAATTTTGCTACTATTAAGAATTGTAAAATAAACATCTGGTAAACCAGATCTTTGATATGAGACCCCAAAAGGGGTAGTGATTCACAGAGTAAGAACCACTGATCTAGAATATAATCTTTTGGGCCCCAGTGAGATGGTTCAGCATGTACAGGTGCTTGTGTACAGGCTAAGGTCCTGACTTCAGTCCCTGGAACACATAAAATAGCAGGAGAGGACCTACTCTAAAGTTGTCCTGTGACCACCACATGAATGATATGTCATGCATATGCCTGCACTCATACACATAAAAATGAGCAAGTAAATAGAATATGATCTTTTGGAATTGGCATTGTCATTCAATAAATAGTTGATATCAAACTAAGTCATTGCACAGACTAATATATTCTCTTTTTTAAAAATTGCCAAATAGTATTCCACAGTATGGCCATTGCTTTAAAAAAAATTAACAGAAAAATGAGGCCATTTAAAAGAATAAAAATGTTAAATTTTAAAAATCAAATGTACATTTGAAATTATCTTTATATGAGTTTTAAAAAGTTGAAAAAAAGAGGAAAACCTTGCTCTTAAGGTGTGTGTGTGTGTGTGTGTGAGAGAGAGAGAGAGAGAGAGAGAGAGAGAGAGAGGGAGAGAGAAGAGAGAGAGGGAGAGGGAGAGGGAGAGGGAGAGAGAAGAGAGAGAGAGAGAGAGAGAGAGAGAGAGAGAGAGAGAGAGAGAGAGATATCTTATACTGTGAGGGCTGTTTTTCTAGATGTTGGCAGGGCAGTTTTGTGCCTTGATCACCTTCCGAGACTAAGACGGAGGGTTAAATGAAGGGGAGCCAATTGTCATTGTGTTGGATGAGAACTGTGTGATAGTCACGTGAATATTGTCAGCCCTTTATTTTCATTTTTTTTTTTAGTATACATTTTCTCAACTTTGGGTTTCTATTTCCTGACCTGTAATAGTATATACTAGACCCATATTTTAATTTGAGTTTTGAGACAGGATTTCCCTAACCCACACTGGACTCCGTGTGTAGCTGAAGTTCATCTTGACTCCCTAGCCTGCTGCCTCCACCTCACTGGGGCGGTGGGAGCGGGTTACTGACAGATGTGGTCACTATCACATCTGGTTCTGAAGTCCATTCCTTAGCCATCCTAACGCAATTAGCTGGTCTTCCAATAAAACCGTAAGTCACTGTGTTTAACAGGCACCCTAAAAGAATGCAGCCCTTTAAAGAAATGAGGCACAGCCTCTGTAAATGAGATGGGCCTCAGTTTGCTTGCAGATAGAGGAAATGAACTATTAACTATTCCCTTATCCTAACGGGATCACACTGTCTCTTTTCATTAAAAATCATTTTAAAGCGTCAATAGTCATATAAGTGATATAACCGCACTCCATTAATCTGAATAGTGCACTTGGCCATTTTAAGCAAACTGCGGGTATAGCCACTGCCAGTGGGTACTGGAGCTAAACTAAAGTCACAGAAGTAAGAAATAATTCTCACGTAAAACCCCCTTTAATCATTCTAGAAATTAGGTGGGTGTGTCCACACATACCTTTAACCCCAGCCCTTAGAGGCAGGGGGATCAAAAACTCATAGAGGCAGGCTGGCAAGATGGTTCAGCATATAACAGCATTTGCCACCATTAGACTTTAATGGCTTGAGTTCAGTCACCAGGACCCATGCCCCACATGATAGAAGGAGAAAACTGACTGCCTGGGGTTGTCCTCTGACCTTCAAATGCACACTGTTGCACACACACACACACCCCCAACACACAAACGAGGAGGCAAATAAAGGAATAAATAATATTAAGTGTAACAAAGGGGGGGATTGAGTGGGGTGGCGTACACCTTTAATTTCAGCACTTCAGAGACAGAGGCTAGAGATGTGAATTTGAGGCCAGCCTGGTCTACATAGAGATTTCCAGACCAACCAAAGCTACATAGTGAGACTCTCTCAAGAAAAAAGAATGTTTAAAAAAATCATAAAGAGGTCTCTTGCTGCAGCAACCCGAGTGGGAGTACCTGGAGCACGAGCTCGGAACGAGAATCCTCGAGTTGTAAGAAAATGGCAGACAAGCCGGACATGGGGGAAATCGCCAGCTTCAATAAGGCCAAGCT